>NW_006921637.1:15014920-15053846 GCF_000298275.1 Orycteropus afer afer | reverse complement strand
CCAGGTTTGCTGGTCTGATAGAGCCTGATGGAACCCCTGAGACTATGGCCCCTAGCTGCCTGTCCGGCCTGGAATTGAACCCACATCTGTGGCTTCCAGCCAAACAAAGGACAGGCATATGGGTGAACATTTCCACTAGGTAGATACACTCCTTGAAGAGAACAATCATGGGAGAATAGAAGGGCTGTGTATGCACAGGGACATAGCTCAGAAGGCAGGAGTGCATGAAAGGAAAGACACAGGGAAGAGATAACTATGGGGAAGAAGTGGGAAGGGAGCTGTTACATTGTGGTAAATTGTGGTCAATGTCATGAGACAAAGTGCATGTGAACTGCTGTATGGAAAGTGAATTTGCTCTGTAATCTTTCACCCAAATCACAAAAACAAAAAACAAAAACTCTACTATTGGTACAATGACAGACACATAGAACGGTGGAACAGAATTGAGAACTCTGAAATAGATCCAACCATTTATGGTCAGCTGATCTTTGACAAAGGGCCGAAAGCCATTCAATGAGGAAGAGATAATCTCTTTAATAAATGGTGCTAACAAAACAGGATATTCATTTGCAGAAAAAGGAAACAAGATCCATACCTCACACCAGACACAAAAACTAACTCCAGATGGATTGAAGACTTAAACATGAAACCTAAAACTACAAAGTTTATGAGAGAAAAACTAGAGGCAAACTTAAAACCAAAACCAAAACCAAACCACTGCTATTGACTCGATTTCAACTCATAGTGACCTCCACTGAGTTTCTAGGTGGTAAATCTTTATGGAAGTAGATTGCCCTGTCTTCCTTCCATGGAGTGGCTGGTGAGTTTGAACCATCAACCTTTTGGTTAGCAGTCAAATCCCTTAGGTACTGCACCACCAGAGCTTCTTAGGGGAAAACTTAGGGGCCTTAATTTATGGTATAAATAGACTATCAAGCATAACCCAAAATGTACAAACAGCAGAAGATAAACTAGATGATTGGGACCTTCTAACAATTAAATTGTTATGTGCATCAAAAGACATCTCCAAAGAATAAAAAGAGAACCTACAGATTGGGAAAAAAATATTCAGCAATGGCATATCTGACAAGGGATGTATCTCTAAAATTTATAGAAAACACCACCTCAACCTCAAAAAGACAAATAATCCAATTAAAAATTGGCAGAAGACATGAACAAACACTTTATCAAAGAAGACATTCAAGCAGGCAACAAACACATGAAGAAATGTTCACAATCATTAGCCATTAAAAAACTAAACTAACTCACTGTCATTGAGTCCGATCCAACTCATAGCGACCTTGCCTTGGGTTCCCAGGGCAGGGTTACTACAAAAGTAGATTGCCCAGTCTTCCTTCCGAGGAGTGCCTGGTGGGTTTGAACTACCAGCCTCCTGGTTAGCAGTCAAATGACTTAGGCACTACACCTAGAGACATGCAAATCAAAACAACAATGAGATACTATCTCACCCCAGCACTAATAATAAAATCCAACAAGACAGAAAATAACAAATGCTGACAAGGATGTAAAGAGATTGGGACTCTCATACACTGCTAGTGGGACTGTAAAATTATACAACCACTATGAAAATTGGTATGGACATTCCTTAAAACATTGGAAATAGAAATACCATTTGATCCAGCTATCCCATTGCTAGGTATATATCCTAAAGAAGTGAGAGGCAGGACACAAATAGATATGGACACACCCATGTTCATCACAGCAGTATTCACAATAGCAAAGAGATGGAAACAACCTAAGTGTACATCAACTGAGGAATGGATAACCAAAATGGGGTGCATACACACAATGGAATACTGTGCAACACTAAAGAGTAACGTAGACGCTGCAAAACAGCACATAATGTGGATGAACTTGGAGGACATTATGCTGAGTGAAATAAATCAATCACAGAAACACAAATATTGTTATTAGTCCACTATTGTAAAAAGTCAAAGAAATGTTTGTATATGGAAGGAAACTTTCTTTGTTGGTTACTAGGGATGAGAAGGGAGGGGAGGAAAAAGTGCACTACATATATAAAGCAAAAATTATTAGTATTACCAAAGGTAGGATGAAGGAGGAAAGGGGAAGCTTTTGTTTGCGGGACATTGAGTTTATGCTAATGGTGGAGAAGGAATACTTTGGAAAAGGGTAGCAATAATGGTGGCACAACATGAAAAAATGTTATCAATGTCCCTAAGCTGTAAATGCGGAAGTTGTTGTATTGGTGAATGTGTATGGTTCCACCATGATAAAAGTTAATTAAAGAAAAAAATAGAATACATCAAAGTTGAATATAAAAGAATAGAATCAAGAGTTCCAAACCTCAGAGACAGTCAAACACCTTGGAAGAGAAAACCTCCAGGTCTGCTGACTCGGGACCATAGTACTGGGGGACACCTGGCTCAATTGGCACAAACTAATACATAAAAATCTTGCTCCATAACCTACTTTGGTGAGTAATGACTGGGGTCTTAAAAGCTTTCGAGCGGCCATCTAAGATGCAGCTAATGGTCTCCTCTCATCTGAAGCAAAGAAGAGTGAAGAAAACCAAGGGCATTTGGAAACAATCAGCCCCAGGATATATGGATCTCGAGACCAGAAGAACTAGATGGTTCCCAACTACCAGTGCCAACTACTTGGGAAGGGATCAAAACTGGAGATCCTGGATGGAGTGGGAGGAAAAATGTGGAACAAAATTCAAAAACACATTAACGACCAGAATTACTGGTCGGATGGAGTCTGGTGGGACCCCCACAACTATAGCCCTGGGATACATGTAGGGTCTGGGGTAGAACTCACTCCCAAGGGCTGGCTCTCAGTCCAACAGTAGAAAGACTTACATGCAGAACACCCAACACAGGGCAACGGAGATACACCCCTTGGACCAATCAGCAATGGGGCACACCAGAGGGTGAGCATTCACATGGAGGAAAGCTGGACAGACAGGAGTGCATAACTTAGAAGGGCATAGGGATGAGATGGGTCACAGGGAAAGGAGAGGAAAAGAGTGGGTTAGGATTGGGGATGGTAATTGGGGAGTGAAACATGAACTGTTGAATGTAAAACAAATGTGGCTCTGTAAAGTTGCACCCAAACACAATTAAAAAAAAAAAAAAAGAGTTCCAAGCTGAAGTCTTTGCACCACCACTCTTACTATCTTTGCAAACTTAGGCAAGTCACTAATCTTGAAGCCTCACTTTTTTTTCCTTTTGACAGTATTGTATTGTATTTTCAGTGATGGTTTACACAGCAGTGTAGTTTGCCATTCAACAATTTCTACACAAGTTTTTCAGTGACATTGGCTACGTTCTTCACCATGTCTGAACATTCTCTTTATTTCTGTTCTGATTGTTCTTTTTGTATTAACCTGGTTTCCCATGCCCTCTTACATTCTCATCTTTGTTTTTAAGTAATTGTTAATTGTTTGGTCTCATACAAATGATTTTTTAAAGGATCACAGTGCTTATGAGTCATATTCTTTATTTAATGGATTAATTTGTTTTTTAGCTACAAGGTAACCTCAGAGCTTAGCTTTAAATTAAAGAGTATCTTGGGGAGTCCTCCAGTCTCAACCAGTCTAGTAAGCCTGTTTTTTGTTTGTTTGTTTTATTGTGTGTGTATGTGTGTGTGTGTTTGCTTGTTTGCTTTTAGGAATTTGAGGTTCTGTTCCACATTCCCATTCTACACATTTTTCTTCCCATTCAGGTTCCATCTACTGTGGCTCTAATTAGAATGGTTGGTAGCAGTACACAGGCAACTTCTAGTTCTTCTGGTTTCAGGGTAGATAAGGCCATAGTTTGTGTAGACTATTTGTCCTGTAGAATAGTTTCTTTTTTGATATTTGGTTTCCTTCTGCTCTTTTGCTCTGAACTAGTAGAGACCAATAGTTGTATCTTAAATGGCTGCTTACAAGCTTTTAAGATCCTGGACCCTAATCACCAAACAAGATGTAGAACCTAACTTTATGAATAATTTTACGCCAGATGTCCCACAAAACTATGGTCCTAATCATTTAAAAATATATATATATATATTGTGATTTGAGTGAAACTTTAAAGAGCAAATAAGTTTTCTATTCAACAATTAATGCACATTTTGTTTCATGACATTCATTGTAATACCCCAATGTAACAGCATTTTCCTCTCTTCCTTGCTGTGTTTCCTGTTTCCATTAGACCTTCTTTCCCATCCCTTCCTGGATTCTGAACTTTGAGCAAATACTGCCTTTTTGATCTTGAATGGTTGATTGTTCTAGGAAATGCATACCTCATTGGTGTATTGTTCATCTTACAGACCTGTCTATTGTTTGGTTGAAAGTTGAGCCACAGGGGTGAGGTCCATGCTTGAAGGCAGACTAAGGACCATAGTCTTGGTGGTTCCACACTTCTCTATCTGATCAATAAGCTTTTTTTTTTTTTTTTTTTATGATTTTGAGTTTTGTTCCATATTTTTCTCCCACTCTGTCCAGAACTTTATATTGTTATTCCTTTCAGAACAGTTGGTAGAGGTAGCCAGGCATCATCTAGTTCTTCTAGTCTCAGGGCCATAGAGGCTGAGGTTTGTATAGTCCTTTAGTGTGTTGGAATAATTGTTTTCATACATCTTTGATTTTCTTCACTCTTCTTTGCTCTGCATGGAGAGAGACTAATAGTTACACCTTAGATGGCCACTCACAAGCTTTTAAGATCCCAGTTGCTATGGTGCTATGGTGAAGATGGGGTAGAATAAGGATCAAAAGGCTTTACTGCATGTTTGGCCCATGATGTATAGGAAATCTGCTATTCCTAAGACCAACCCCAGTGACCAACATTTTCAAAGGCCTGGGAGTTCTCGGAGGGCAAGGACTGTGCCTTATTGGCTTTTCCATAGAGATGAAGTTCAGGAAACCCCAGATGATTGTCATGCCAAAGGGCATCCTGATTCTATTCACACTTATGGGAACTACCAAAGTCATACTTGCACATTTCAAAATTTTTCTTTCACTCAGTCATCATCCCCAGAATCTCTTCAATATCAAGATAAGCCTTTTAAGAAACATGTAAAGGAAGGAATGATCAATAGATCTCAGGGTTCTCCAGAGTCCTGTACATAGGGCAGGCCTTAGTGAAACCTTCCATGTTCCTCACTCATGTACCTCATTAAACATGTACCTCAAGCTTCTTTTTGCACCTCATCACCACCTTTGGAAGTTGCTCAGGAGATTTGCTCTGGTTGTGGGAGACAAGGTGGGCATGGGACCCTTATGGCCCCACCACGTGACTACCTAACCAGAGTGCCATTAGAGCCATATTCTCTCTGCTTCTTACTAAGTGCCACATTGAGGCACAGTATAAAAAGGAAAGGAGTGACAGAAAGTGGGAGAAAGAGGGAAGGAAGGCAGGCAGACCAAGAAACTGCCCTGCTTAGACAGAGCTGATCTGTGTCACCAAGCCCAGACTAAACACTTCCTCTTCCAATTCTCAGGGCTGAGTCACCATGGGGTGAGAGGCAGTGCCACTCTCTGGGTGCCCTCTCCCCCAGGGCCAGGGACATGAATAGACCTTCTTGAACACAATGAGGGATGTGTTTTTCCCAACAAGAATCAATATCTGGAGCCCATTCAGCCTTGTCAGAAAACAACACTGAGCAGTCAGAAACCCAGCCTTATAGTAACAAGTGGCTGAACAGACTGAGAAACAGCCATAGCATCCACAGAATCTGAACAGTTCGTTGTCCAGGGTGTACCCCCTGTCTCTATCACAGCCAGCAGCCACCTCCAACAAACTTCCTGATAATAATAGAAATGAGCCATAAAAGCAGCTAGTGATGGTGGAGATCATTACAGTAAGCTCCTAAGGACAATGTCATATCTTACCTTTCTCTTTACCCTAGCACCTAGTAGGTAAGCAATAAAATATTTATCTTACTCCTTGTGGGTTCTGTCACATCTAGGTTGACATGCAGATGCAGTTTGGAGGAGCCTTGACCATGTTCATATTATAACTTCCAAAGATTGAAAAGATAGAGAGCCAAGGGTGTCCACCCCCCCTCCAGGTCCTTTCATGCTCACCAAGCAAATCCAGTCCCTATTTTTAGCCCTAATGTATTTTATCTTCCCACTGTCTCCTCTGTTCTGTCTTTATTACACTGGAAACCAGTAATGTAGATTTAGTGAAAAGAAAATAGTGGCAATTTAATAGGCATTTTTGAGAAGGAAATAATTCCAGTTAAGTAACAAATTCTGAAAAGCCCTGTTGCCGAGTTTAAGGAAATGCACACATACATGCACTCACACCATGAGGAATTGGTGGAGAAATCTTTTGTTGCGGTTTTCAACCCTCTCACAACTTAAAAAAAAAAAATTCTCTAAGACAGTTTTTCAGTGGGGAAGTCAGCTGTAACATCTCTACACGGGGGTTTCTTGCTTCTTATTACCACAAACACTCATACAGCTTCCAGAAAAAGTTATTTCTCACCTCTCCTAGCACAGGTATTTATACATATTCTGATATGTTTTTTTAAGGACTCATTCCTTACTATATCACACTAAAATCCTCTTTCAGGCCTAATATAGGTAATATAATTTATTAAATCCCCATATTTACAGCCTAATACAAGAGCAGGAAAGATTCAAAATACTAATAAAATACTTGATGTTTGCTTCTCTTCAGAGAAGTGTCAGAAAAAAAAAAGGTAATTTTCAGTTTTGGTGCATTTCCAATTAAATCATATAATTCACAATTTTGCACTTATATTGCAATAGAAGAGCAATGTCAAAGATTCATGAGTCATTTATTAGGATCACAGGAGAAATGAGTCATGACCTCCTTATATATCTTACTTAAAACTGAATTAGGTGATTTTGGGTTCTGGTAAGAATGTTTCAACATGACAGATAATGAATTCATATCATTCTGACATTTTTTTCCAGGCTTCTGGCTACCTGATTTATTCACCTTCTGTGTGTGTATGTAATTTTCTCAGATATGCCTATTGTATGTGTATTATGATCATTAAAAGTTGGATTTCTTACCATATGATGCAGCACTCCACCACTAGGTATACATCATGGAGAAGTAAGAGCTGTGACATGAACAGATACATGCACACCCATGTCCATTGCAGCACTACTCATAATAGCAAAAAGATGGAAACAACCTAAATGCCCATCAATGGAGAAATAGATGGAGAAACAAAAAACTGTGGTACATACAGTCAGTGGAATACTAGCAACATTAAAGAACAATGATGAATCTTCAAAACATCTCATAACATGGGTGAACCTAGAGGCCATTATGCTGAGTGAAATTAGTCAATCACAAAAAGACAAATATTGTATGAGACCACTACTGTAAAAAGCCAAGAAAAGGATTTCACACACAAAAAAAGATACATTCTTTGTTACTAGAGGCAGGTGGGAAAGGAAGTATAAACTACTAACTAGAGGGTTCAAACTCCCTGCCATTGAGTTGATTCTGACTGATAGTGACCCCCGTTGGGTTTCCAAGGAGTAAACCTTTATGAAAGCAGAGTGTCTCATCTTCCTTCCATGGAGTGCCTGGTTTGAAATGCCAACCTTCTTGTTAGCAGTTAAATGCCTTAGGCGCTATGCCACCAAAACCAAAAACCAACTCACTGCTGTCAAGTCAGATCCAACTCATAGTGACCCCTCCTTGGGTTTCCAAGGCAGTTACTCACTACAAAAAAATTGCCCAACCTGCCTTCCAAGGAGTGGCTGGTGGGTTTGAACCACCAGCCTTCCAGTTAGCAGTCAAGTGCCTTAGGCACTATGCCACCAGAGCTTCTACTATGCCACCAGAGCTCCTTAAAGTAACTTGGGTGAAAGAAAAAAGTACAGCTAAAGATAGAACTACCATATGACCCAATAATTGCATTCCTAGGTATATACCAGGAGCTCTGGTGGTGTAGTGCCTAAGGCATTTGACTGCTAACCAGAAGGCTGGTGGTTCAAGACAAAAGGAGGTGGGGAGTTGGATTTCTCTGAAAGACTAGAACTTAGCTAATTTTAAATTTCATCCAACATAAGTGGGGCAATAATACAGGTTTTTCAGTGGGCATAGATGGAATCATATATTTGTTTTATGAAAATCCTAAACTTTACTGAATCACTTGATGGCTGGATTTGGCAGTCTCACTACCTCAGAGATTCCTGAAGCACAGCAATAGGCCAGAAAAGGAGTAAACATAAGGCTTGCAGTATGTTAATCAAAGCTATATTGTTAATTCTGCCTATAAGCCTATTTCTGAAGGGTTTTTCTTTTAAGAACCTGTTTTATTTAAGGACCTACTGCTCTTGGGAATCTTGACTAGGAAACTTTAAATTCCTTTTAAGAAACAGATATTTTGCTCTCCCATGGAAGTTCCAACTCAGCTGTATTTTGGGCTTTTCCAGTTTTGGGGTGTTATTCCTTCTCCCCTTGCTTAAGTCCCCTTCTTCAAGGGTCAGTCTCGGTTTGCCCTCCAGACAATTCTCGCCCATCTTCTGGGACATCCTCACTCTAGCACACAGTTCTTTCTGAAGCTCTCACTTGGCACCTCCTTGCCCTCCTCCCATCTCCGTATATCGCTCCTCCCCAGTCCTATGCTGGAAGAGCACCTCTATACCATCAGCATCTGGTACAAACAAAGAAATTCCAGATATGGAAAATAAAGCGATTGTCTTCACTTACAGATAAAACTGGGTTATGAAATGCAGAGTGCAACCCTTTCCATTGGATCTAAAGATTCAGAAAGAGAGCTCCATAAACCGGAGATCCTGGAGCTGACCCACTCTGGCAGGAACGTTTTCCTGAGCACAGCACCATGGTCAGCGCCCCGCAACTGCGCTGCGCTCAAAGGCCTAGCTTTCGCAATTGCCTCTAGCAACGTGTTGCACTTGTGTTGTTGCTATGTGCCCTCAAGTCGCCCCGACTCATAGCGACCCCTCCTTGGGTTTCTGAGGCTGTATCACTACGGAAGTAGATTGCCCAACCGTCCTTCCGAGGAGTGGTTGGTGGGTTCGAACCGCAAGCCTTCTGGTTAGCAGTCAAGTGCTTTAGGCACTATGCTACCAGAGCTCCTTAGAGAAGCAGAAAGATGTCTCGAAAACACGTATTAGGGTCAAATAAGGACAGCATGAGCCTATTAGTATTTTGGGTCGGATCCAAGTTTTATCTTGAAAAGCTCGCTTATCCTTTGGAAGTATTGTGAAATCCAATCCACCGCTCCCCAACCCCCTGTATATAAGCATAACAAACAACCTTAGGCAGCATAACAGAATGACTGAGTTTAATGCTTCTTCAAGTTCTCCATTTCCTTCCACAGGGCTTTGTTTTAAAAATAACAAAATGAGGTAAAATAAATTAATGTATGTACACTTTATAAACACTGTGTCAGTTTGCACCAATAGTAACAGAAGTTGTTATGAGAAAAAGGCTGTAGCTCGAGTTCAGCCACATGAAACTTTAGCAGATTTGTCATCCTGAGAAGAATTCGCACATTAGAGGTGTAACGGTGTTTAGAAGCATTTGCGGTGGACGATGGAGGGGCCGGCCTCGTCATACTCCTGCTTGGTGATCCACATTTGCTGGAAGGTGGACAGCGAGGCCAGGATGGAGCCGCCGATCCAGACAGAGTATTTGCGCTCTGGCGGGGCGATGATCTAGAAGATATGGGCGCAGGAGGTGAGAAGCAACCTTAGAAGCACAGGCCTGCCGGTAGGAGGCAAGAGGAGGCCCGGGGAGAAGCACGAAGTCGCTGTGCCCCGCGTCCCCACCCCTCAGCCCACCTTGATTTTCATGGTGCTAGGCGCCAGCGCGGTGATCTCCTTCTGCATACGGTCGGCGATCCCCGGGTACATAGTAGTGCCGCCAGACATGACGTTGTTCGCGTACAGGTCCTTTCTGATGTCGATGTCGCACTTCATGATACTGTTGTACGTGGTCTCATGAATGCCGGCTGACTCCATGCCTGCGGGCGGCGAGGGGGAGCTTAAGGCCTGGAGCCTGGGACCAGGGCAAGGGCGGGGCCGGGCCGGCCTGCGGGGTGGCCCTGACAGAGGCGCTCACCGATGAAGGAGGGCTGGAAGAGAGTCTCCGGGCAGCGGAAGCGCTCGTTGCCAATGGTGATGACCTGCCCATCAGGCAGCTCGTAGCTCTTTTCCAGGGAGGAGGAGGAGGCGGCAGTCGCCATCTCGTTCTCGAAGTCCAGGGCCACGTAGCATAGCTTCTCCTTGATGTCGCGCACAATCTCGCGTTCAGCTGCGGGAGGGAGTGGAGGGATGGGGAGGTGAGCCTTGCGCAGCCCCGCGCACCGCCCAGCACATCCACCCTAAGGGGGCCCCGCGCACCTGTGGTCACGAAGGAGTAGCCGCGCTCAGTAAGGATCTTCATTAGGTAGTCGGTGAGATCGCGCCCGGCCAGGTCCAGGCGCATGATGGCATGCGGCAAGGCGTAGCCCTCATAGATGGGCACATTGTGGGTGACACCGTCACCAGAGTCGAGCACGATGCCTGCAGGAGGCGGAAGAAGTGATGACGAACAAGAAGTGAACTACGGTCGGCTGAGGCGGGGCAGAGGGGACGGGCCTCTTGTCCTCAAGTTTGAGAAGCCTGGGCGCTAGGTCGCGTTGGCTCTGGAGCCCTTCCGAAGTGAGCGTAACGAGTACTAGGTGTCTTAGATTAGACCGGGGCGGGGCAACGCCTGGGGAGGCCAGACGTGTCCAGTGAACAAATGCTAGGGGTTTGGGGTGGAGGGGTGGTGCGCTTCGTGAGAGGGGCGCCCCTCAGGCGCCAGACTTGGAGGAGGGCCGAGGGCACTTACCGGTGGTCCGGCCGGAGGCGTAGAGGGACAGCACTGCTTGGATGGCAACGTACATGGCCGGCACGTTGAAGGTCTCAAACATGATTTGGGTCATCTTCTCTCGGTTGGCTTTGGGATTGAGAGGAGCCTCAGTGAGGAGTGTGGGGTGCTCCTCAGGGGCCACGCGGAGCTCGTTGTAGAAGGTATGGTGCCAGATCTTCTCCATGTCGTCCCAGTTGGTGATGATGCCGTGCTCGATGGGGTACTTGAGTGTCAGGATACCTCGTTTGCTCTGAGCCTCGTCGCCCACGTAGGAGTCTTTCTGGCCCATACCCACCATGACGCCCTGCGGAAGGGACAGACCACGCGCACGTTACCACTGTAGGCGGCGGCGCAGGTGGCAGAGCTTGGGCCACGCGGGCGCTTCAGTCCGGGCAGCTGACCTGGTGGCGGGGGCGGCCCACTATGGACGGGAACACGGCCCTAGGGGCGTCGTCCCCGGCGAAGCCGGCTTTCACCAGGCCGGAGCCATTATCGCACACGAGAGCGGTGGTCTCATCTTCGTCGCACATGGTGTCTGGTTTCTGCAAGGACAGGCAGGCAGCAAAGACGCACAGGTCATTAGCGCGGAATCTTCGAGGCTGGGAGGCTAACCCCGGCCGACCTGAGCACCTTTCCTACCCAGGTCCTAGGGGTTAGCGTGCCCTTTCTACTCAGCAGAAAGGGGTTAGAAATAAATTTGGAGAGGTTTCCAAAGGCCCATTGTATTATCTTTAAAGCACATGTAGCTCTGGGAACACCCTCAGCCCAAGCCACATGGGACTTCGTCCCACCCGGAAGAGCTCAGGGCTGCTAGGAGACAGGATCCAAAGTCTGTGAAAGCCATCAGGAATTCTTCCACTTCTGGTACCCAGGAGAGAAATTAATGAAAGACCTCTTTGCCTTCTTAGTAGAGTACCTGCTCCCAGAGTGAGGTGCTGCCTTCTAACCTCTCTGTGCCTCAGTTGTCTCCTCTGTTTAGTAGGGGTTTAAGAGAGGCCAGCCAGGTGAAATGTGAGGATGGAAGGAGATGACAGGAAAGCACCTCAGCCTTCTTCCAAAGAGGGATGGCCAATTATGAACATCTACAACTTTCCAGGGGTGGAGAGAAACCTTTTCTCCCTGCTGGAGAGTTTAAGTAGAGCTACCCTGGCTGCTCTTTGGCTTTGCCTGGGCAGGAATTGCCCTCAGGAGACTGAAGCAAAGCCTTTAATCTAGGCATAGCCCAAATGCTAGGTAAAGCAGCCCAAAGGAATTAGAGATGAATTTGGAAAGGTTTCCAAAGGACCACTGTCTTGTCTTCAAAGTGATTGTGGCTCTGGGGATGAGGTGCAGCACCCAGAGTGCAGGCCCCAAGCTCAGATGAGCTGTGTGGGCTAGTCCTCTGGGCTCCCTTGGATGGTGCCCTGTCCACTTCTCCCAATCCCCTCCCTACTCCTGCCCTACCTGGGCGGTGGCTACAACTGCTCGGGCCCTGGGTCGCCAAGGAGGGAGGCGAGGCTTCTCCGGCTGCTGTCAGCTGCGGTGGTCCAGCCAGCCTGTGCAGGTCTTAAATAGCCCTTGGGCTATTTCCCCCCGCGCCACCCCCGGCCAGCCCACAGGAATGTCGCTCCCCTTCTCGAGCCATATTTGGGTGTTGGGCACGAGACGCCCCTCCTACGGCCAGAGTTAGGCCTGGGTCCCCGCCCGGGTGCCCTGCGCTGACCAAAGAAGGAGCGGCCTGGCCGAGGCCCAGGTAACACCGGCCGGGCCATATATGGAGTGTCTCCTGAGTTGGTCTGCCCCTCCCGTCCCTGCCTAGTTGTCACAGGAGGGAATGGGTGCGACGAGGGTCACCGAGTGCCCCGCGGGCGCTGTGCGTTCCTGCACCTCCCAGGAGCTGCACCTGTCCGAAAGGACTCTCCACCCCCAACTACTCTGGATTCATTGGGCACTCGGGAAGGTGGCCTGCTCGCTGGCCTCTCACATTCCATCACTGAGTAAAGGAAATAGGGGTCCTTTACTGAGCCTCGCAAGCCCCCCACCCCCAACACGGCTACCTGGAAGAGGGAGGCGGAGGTTGGAAATGGCTGGGTGAGAGGACTGACACTCCAGTCAGGGAAAGAAAAAGGCCCTCTCCAGTGACCTCCTCCCCACTCCGACCTCCCCAAATCCAGGAGCGGCCCCTTCTCCCACCGCAGAGACCTGCTAACGCCGGTCAGAGGGCGCGCAGCCGTCTGGGGTAGACAACTGGCGGCGGGGAGCAGGCGGGGCTTCCCGGGACACGCTTTGACGAGCTATAGCAGCACCAGGCGCTACATTACAGCTCACAGAGCTGTCAGCCTCGATAGTCCGCAGAGCACTCCGGCGGCGCTCGTAAAGGTAGTGGATTTGGGGGTGTGAGTTCCCCTTCTTCAGGTGCTGACCGCCCCCAGCTGCTAGTGGGCTGAACTAAGACCCCTCCCCCCACTTTTTGGTAGCCTCACTGGGGCTGAAAGAAGAGGGTCAAATCTACATCCACTAGAACTGCAGGTGGTGGAGCAGGAGATAGGCGTGTGGCGGTCTTACTAGTTGAAGCTTTGCTCTTCCTTTCTCCCTGTAAAGAGGACAAGGACATTATACTAGCACTAGCGTGTGTAGCATTTTTCCCCCCTTCTGCAAAGGCTGAACAAACTCATCTTTATATTTAGAGGATGAGACCTTGGAGAGACCAGGCTGTTTTCCATTCTGCTTTGGAGAGTCACCCATATACCAGAGACTGAGGGGTGGTTCTATTTATACCACTGATATATGGGGAGAGATGCCTTTTAATTTTCTAGAAGAATTTTGATCTACTTATGGTAAGGTGATGTGAGGGTCAGAGGTTATCCAGTTAGTGCCTGTGTCACAGCAGTTTTTCCCAGACAAGGACAATGCTAACCTTGCTGTAGAAGGGACAATGAGAAACAATTTTCTGTGATGAACTCAGTGACATGCTTCAAGTGGGTACATCAATGATCGGGTGTGAGCCAGAATAGAATCATTCATTTTTCTGATGTGCTTAAGTGTTCCCAAAATAGTTGCATTTCACATTTGGTTGTGGAACTCAGCAACTGGAACAGGTGTGGATTCTCTTGAAGAGTGATATGTAAACCCTCTGTTTAGCATATGTAAACCATCCTCTGTAACCCACACCACAGCAGCACTTCCTAAAAATGATCAAAGTTAATTAAAATTAAAAACAAGAATTTGGTTAGTTGGGCCTAGGTAGTGAGTAACAAGGGTCCATGGTCAAAGCTATCGCAGTTTCATGTAAATAATAATAAACTGTTTCCAATTATTATGGAGAATGAGTGAATAATATATCACTTCATTTTTAATACCTTATGTCTTCCTGTATCAGTGCATAGTGGACAGTAGATAAGATCACCTGGCAAATAACCTGAATGTGCCATTTGAAAGGATTAGCTTTTGGCCTTGAAGGAAGAAAGACATGTGCTGTTATTCACTGAATATCAAAGAAATTTTGACATTTTAAAGAGGAATGGCCTTGTTAATATTTTTCAAAACTCTTGCTCAGTGCAACTCTTCTCCTGGAGCAAAATGTTCTAAACTCAGAGTAAATTAGATTCAAGCACACATTAAAAGCTATGAATAAAACATTTACAAGCTAATGGAAATCTGCTAGTACAGCAAACCTTGGGGAGACAAACTGATGAAGCCAGTTCAGATATTCGCTTTCTGTCCCACATGATTAATGCTGGTTTAAATAGTCTCTAATGTACCACCAAAGGGCCCTCTCAGCCTCATCCTGGCTTGTTGAATTCCCATTGGCTTAGGGAACAGAACTAATGAGTATGTGGGAAAGCTGCATCTCCATACATGTACTCTTTTGGGAGCACACCAGCCTGCTCTTGCCTGAGTAAGCTGGTTGCTGCCTGAATACCTTTTGAGAACCACTAAGGAAAGGTCAGCCATGTAGAGTAAGCTTAACAGAGAGCTTGTGCTTCTAAATTTTCAGGTGCAACCTCAGCTCTTGATATTCTTACATGGCCCTTCTGCTACAACTAAGCTGGGGTATTCACACGTCCCTTCTCTTCAACATTATCCTTTAAACTCCTCACATATTTGTACCCTCATCTTACTTAGTCTAAATCTTCTCCTATAGTGTTTCTTATCAATTTAAACATATTTGTACTTCATATTGTTTCAATAAATCCTTCTAACTATCCTGAGATAAATACTATTCATTGCGTATTGGAGCCCTGCTGGTGCAGTGGTTAAAGCACTTGGCTGTTAACCAAAAAATGGTCCTCAGGAGAAAGATGTGGCAGCCTGCTTCTGTGAAGTTTACAGCCTTGGAAAGCCTATGGGGCAGTTCTAACCTGTCCTATAGAGTCACTATGAGCTGGAATCTACTTGGCAAAGCGTTTTATTCATTCCAATTTGAAAAGAAAACCAAGGCTTAATGAGCTAAGCATGTTCAAGATTCATACCCAGTAAGTGGATGAGCCAGGGATTGTCATGCCAGCCCAGCCCTTCCACTAGGGAGTGGCTGGGGTAGGGCAAGGGCTGTTTTTCATCTTATTTTAATCTTCCGTAACAGTTGGTACACTTCTGGAAACATAACAGAACCTCAAGGGATTGTTTCCAATGAAGAGTCAAAAGGCATTCTAAAACAAAAAGTCAGTTTCTCCACCAACTATCATGGATAGTGTCAAAAAGAAAGTGAGGACTAGCTAGCTGAACTAAAAGTCAGAAACATTCCAATTACCTAATGGATAAAGGAAAAACCTACACAAGCCACACATCTAAAAATGTCAGATAAAGTCATGGCAGTCAGAGAAAAGGCTTAGATTTTCTTTTTCCTTCCATTTGAAGCTGGTTGTCTTCTTCCCTTTTGGCCTTGTTCTGCCCTGGCTATCTCTAAAAAAGCAAACCACACCAAAACCAAACACACTGCTATCAAGTCGGACCCAACACATAATGACCCCTCCTTGGATTTCTGAGGTGGTATCACTACGGAGCTCCCCTTAAACCCACCAGCCACTCCTTGGAAGGAAGGTTGGGCAATCCTACTTCCGTAGTGATACTGCCTCGGCAACCCAAGGAGGGGTCGCTATGAGTCGGAGCCGACTCGACAGCACACAACAACATCACTATGGAAGTAGATTGCCCAACCTTCCTTCTGAGGAGTGGCTGGAGGGTTTGAACCACCAGCCTTCTGTTTAGCAGTCAAATGCCTTAAGCACTACGCCACCAGAGCTCAGGATTCAAATGCAGCAGTATTCCCTGCCCCCTTGCCAGTCATCTTACACAGAATACCATGTATTGGTTACAAGTTTGCACTGCAAAGTCAAGCCAACATTGGCTTACCTCCCCTCTGATTGGCTATGTAACCTTGGGAAAGTTACTTCCAGAAAAGACTGTGTTTTCAACTGAGGATACCAATTATTTCTTAAGACTCATGTGAAGATTAAAACGAGGATAAGTGCCTGGGACATAGTTTGGAGGAGCTCTGGTGGCGTAGTGCCTAAGGCATTTGACTGCTAACTAGAAGGCTGGCGGTTCAAACCCACCAGCCCCTCCTCAGAACGAAGACTGAACAATCTATTTCCGTAGTGATACCACCTCAGAAACCCAAGGAGGGGTCACTATGAGTCGGATCCAACTCCACGACAATAAGCTGAAGGGTGAGGTGTTAGGAGAGGGTGAGTAAAGGACATTACAAGTTATTAGAACTGCTCACTCTATGTACCCCAACATCATCACAAAACTGAATAGGGAAAGTCAATACAATTTTATATGTATCTGAAGGGCACAAAGATTTGTTTGTACTAGCATTATTAAAAATGGCACAATACCAAACTAAAACTCCCAAGCTTGTAAACCCAAGTTAAGATACAAACATAGGGTGAAGTGTCATGTAGTCATTTAAAAATTGTATCTTGAAGAATGTGTAAGATAGGCATTCTCAAAAGGGACAACATAGCCCTCAAGGTGGCAAAAGTTAGTTCTCAGAGGGTGTAAAAAATTACAACGCCCTTCAAAGGATACAGTGTACAAAAAAGATACACAGTAGTATCTGTGGTATTAAAACCTTACTGGGGTGAGGTGGTTAGGAAAACCAAGTATCTAAAAAGGCTTCTTAGGGGTGATAATGAAATTATCAGAAACACTGGCTTAAGATACATAGAAATGCTCACAGTATTCCACATTAAAAAAAAAAAGTAGGTCACCAAATAGAATAGTATGTACAGTCCAAAATGTTCTAAAATATGTTCTAGAATATTAACTGAAGTTATCTCTGGGGGATGGTACTACAAAGGTTTTTTTTCCATATGCTTTTTTTTTTTTTTAAATAGGTTTCACATTTTCTAGTTTTTAAATTTCAAAATTACTATTTTTAAAATGTTCTTTGGTATTGAGTAGACTTTTTACACAGGAATATATAGTTACTTTCTCTGCAGGCATTCTTAGGATAAAATGTCCAGTACACCTAAGTATATGGGGCTACATCAATGTTTTCATAGTTCTCAATATGGACAAGTGGGTTGAATTCTAAAAGAGTACATCTCAACCCATCATGGTGGGGCTTTCCTTTTGTTCAAGTTACCAGAGAAAACAATCTGCCTCAAAGGAATACTGTGCCACCCTGATTCCTACAACAGTCCCTAGTACGTTGGTAGGTAATTTTTACAAAAGCTGATTCAGACCCCAAAGTAAAAATAAAAACCCAATCCAGTTTTTAAAAGTTGTCCTCAAAAACTATTGCTACATAGGCTATCAGTAGATTTTTACTTCACTAAGGATTTCAGCAAGTCTCTCAAGCTCTTTCTTAATCCTTGCCAAAATCACAAATTCTCAAAACACAGCAATATCCAATGCCAGGTGAATGTTTTCCTCTAGTCACTATCAGAAGCACATGCTTACTAATTTGTTTAGTTGAAGCCCGAAGCTGTAACCTTCAGAATGAGCACTGACAGACAGTAAAGTTTATTTTTCCTCAGAGACCTGTCTGTCCTCAGCAGAACATGGTAACACACCTTTATATAATTACTGTCACTCAGCTTACAGAACCACCAATTCTTTCATTAGACCATGCTATGGAATCAATTTTATATATTTAGGAGAGAAATATTCAAAATCTTAGGCCCTATTTTCACTTTAACTGTTCAAATTTTTTTCTGAAAAAGTAGTAATTTTACTGCTATTCCTACTGACTATGAGATAGAGCTACAAAAGCAAGGCTTTTGCTCCTCAGATGTCATACTGTGGGAGCAGTTTTACATTCACAGTCAGTGGAGTCAGGTTATTGTCAGACCGGCTTTCCTTTAGTACTCTCCGTCACTCTAGGAATAATGAGGTTTGTGGTGGTATGTGAAGGGTGGCACATTTATATGTGTTCCCAGTGCACATTATTACTTGACAGGAATATAAAAGAAATGAATGCTGACAGCTGATTTCTATGTAAAACTAAAGTGTAGTCTTATAACATACATGTTCAGTGTTTTACTACTAGCTATCTGACAAGCTACTTTTGTGTTCTTTAATATATTCCTAACCTGGGTCCTGATGTCCTAACACAGCTGTAAAAAGAAAAACGGATAGGCTGCTAATTTCTTTCCTTTAATTAACATAGATTCACTAATTCTTTCTTTCTAACATGTTCAAGGGCCAGTTGGGCTAATCTGAGAGGGAAGCAGGCATGATGGCTGTACTTTTTGAAACAAGCAACTGGGCTCTTTTCACCATAGTTAACTTATGACCTTTTCAGCTGTTGGATCACGTTTAGTTGAGCCTTCAGCTAGGCCAAAGTATGACTATGCCAGCGATTCCCTGTCCATTCTCAAGGTTTTATTTAAAGCCAAATAAAGTTTATCTGATGACACTGGTCAGAGCAAAAAGCCTTAAGAGAACCACTAGTTTTCAGTTCAATCTATTGCCATGTTAGGAAAACCTGTAATGGTTTCTAGAACTGTAGTAAAAGTGGAATTCAGTGTAACTCATTCTGAAGATACACAAGGCTGACTGAATGCCCAGAGTGAAAGATTACAACACACACAAAAAGACTAGAAGCATATTATCAGTGGTAACTTACAGATAGGTTAGGAAGATACATAAACATGTTTTATTCACTAAAATACTTTTTATTAATAGTCATTTAAAAGATTTTCCAATGAAGTAGCCAGTTACCAAGTTCACATGAATCAGCCCCATTGTTTTGTCCTTAGTCCTTTAAGTCAGCAAACTTTAGCATTTATTTCCTACTGTGGTGGTTAAGTTTGTGTGTCAACTTGGCTAGGCCTGGTTGAGTGGCTGGGCAGCTGGATGTAGTATTCCCTATGATAAGACTGGTAATCAACTCCATGGTGGAATCTACTGGGAGTGGGTATGTGGTCTGCTTCCCGTAATAAGAAACAGCTTTGGGAATGGTCTCTAGCTCATGGCACACTTGAACCCTGCATGTAGCCGTATAGTTAGTTGTTCAGCAGCCTACAATGCTCTGCTGACCTTGGAACTTTCAATGGACTTGAATTAATGGCCTGGCGTGTAGTTTGGTAACATCAGGACTGTGCCATTTTATCTGTTGACCTTGGGCTTGTAAGCCTCAGCAGCCAGTAGCTGCCTGAGTGAAGAGATGCCTCTAGCTTCAGTGGACTGGGAGCAAGAGGTGGAACTGAAGCCCAAGGTCAAGGGGCTTTCACACAACCTGGCACTTTGAACTCAGACTTCTAGCCTCCTGAACTGTAAGAGAATAAACTCCTGTTTGTTCAGCCATCCATTTGTGGTATATTCTTGTCAGAGTAGCACTAGGTAACCAGAACACCTACCTTTAAAAAGAAGCTCTTGTAGTGTAGTGAGTAAGGGATTTGGCTGCTAACCAGAAAGTCAGCGGTTTGAACCCACCAGCCACTCCACAGGAGGAAGATGAAGCAACTACTTCTATAAAGACTTACTGTCTTGGAAACTCAATGAGAGTTGCTATGAGTCAGAATTGACTTGATGGCAGTGGATTCGGGTTTTTTTTTTTTGGTTTTTAACAAAAACATATACTAAACATCCTGATTCTCTCAAGTGTACAATATGCAGTAACAGATTTCAGACACATTCTAGTGCAATCTTGTAATTTCTAGAGTTATAGAAACTGACGCTTAAATATGATCTGTGCCACACCATACAAGTAGCCTGTGGTGGAACCGGGACAAAGACTCCACAATTCCTGGATGAAGTGAGACTGAAAGGAAAGGGCAGTGAGGATGGAAACAATAACTGATAAATGTCATGTGGAAATCCAAAAACTCAATAATGACCAGAATTACTGGTCCGATGGAGTCTGGTGAGACCCCCAATACTATGGTCCTGGGATACATTCTGGGCCTGGAATAAAGCTCACTCCCAGGGACTGGCTCTCAGCCCAATAGTAAACATGATGTACACACAGACCACTCAACCCAGGGTGACGCACCCACATACTCTATGGGAATGCATCCCTTGGAGCAATCGACCACGGGGCACCGAAGTGGCAATACTCACACAGAGGAAATGCAGGAAAACAGGAGTGTGTAACTATGAGGGGCATGGGGGGAGGGTTACTGGGCAGGGAGAAGAGGAGACTGGTTAGGGCTGGGCATGGAAAATAGGGAGTGAAACTAATTGTACACATAATATTGAATGTAAAATAAACTCTTAAAAAAATTTAAAAAAAGATACTCAAATCAGAAAAAGAAAAAAGAAAAAAAAAATGTCACATGGAAAACAGGAGGAAAAAAAACGTTTGAGCCAAAAACCAAAATTACAGTCACAGAACTACTTTATTTTATAAAGCAAAAAAAAAATCAAGCATGTAAGTTGCTATAAAAGTATAAACTTCTAGATGTTTAAGACCTTAATTTTTTATAAAAAATTACATACACAAATTTTCAGAAACAATAACCATTTTCAGAAAAAGTTACATTTGTCCCTGGACATAATATTCATAATTGGCTTTCAAAACAAATTCAAAGTAGGGATTGGCCTTTAAGCTTCCAAGTTGATCTGCCTGTAGTAGATCTTTCACCTCAGGTAAGTATTCACTGAGCTGAATGCCTATAAAAAAAAAAAGAAAGAAAGCATTTTCTATCTTTAAAAAACTTTTATATGAATTAAGGTGACTGATGACAAAAACACCTGTGCTTCTATTTAAACAACGTTGTTCTACTATTGGAAAATACTCAGCTCTCAAATCCTTCCATCTATTAAATATACCTGTGAGTCTAACAAGAAGACATTCTTCACTCAGAAGAAGCTACTTGAGTTTGTCCCTCCCAGCAAAGGTCAAAATAATCTATTTAAAGTCTTTAATTAGATCTGACATATTTTCATTTTTCCACTGAAGCTCAAGATATTCCTTCAGTGTTGAAGTTATTTAACTATCATGTTAAAAATTTCAGTCAATCATATTTTCATCTATTTGGGAAAGAATTTAGTGGAAACACTATCATGAAAACTAGCTACAGCATCTCAAAATGTATTACAGTTTTGCCTAAAACTAGAGAGTTGAAAGAAGCACTTCACCACAATGCCATCCTCACAATAAGAAGGCAATAAACACTGGTTACTTGAATTATTTTAATTAAGATCCATGTAGTTAGGGGAAAAAAAGGATAGACAATTTTCTCATTTGATTGAGAAAATATTTTAAGTTAATAAGATAATATTATAATTTATTACTACATTACCAAAGGTTCCCAAAATCAAATAGGTTTTTTATTCAGTATTTTCAAAGTGTCTAGCACCATTTTTTATGCTATTGTTATACAGTAAAAACCTGGTTTGATAAATGTTATGGGGCTAAATCTGCATATCTTTAAATCTATATATCATTTATTACAATTAATATATTTAAAAAAACCTTTTTCTCCAAGTAAAATAGTATACTTCCAATAATATCACATTTATAAAAGATTCACTGATTTTTATTTTAAAAATTCATTCCTTCTGTTTAGACCAAATATTAGATGCTTCATTTATTTTCTTTAAAGCAACGATTGCAAACTCACATGCCTACAAAGGTCTGGAAGGAAAGAGAGAACAGAGGATTATAAGTGGCCTTCAGGGTGTGGATCTTAGTAAACCTAAGAGTAAATGACCTATTTAAAAGGGCAGCACTATTTGGCTCCAGTTGCTTGCTATGTAAATATTTCAATCGGGTGTTGGCAAACTATAGCGTAGTGCCTAAGGCATTTGACTGCTAACAGAAGGCTGGAGGTTCAAACCCACCAACCACTCCTTGGAAGAAAGATGAGGAAATCTACTTCCACAGTGATAGTGCCTCGGAAACCCAAGGAGGGGTCGCTATGAGTCGGGTCTGACTTGACAGCACATAACAACAACAACAACAACACTGTACCCAGAAACTATTATTAAAAAGATTCCAAAAATAAATGCCTTTTGTCTATTATAGTAAATAAACAAATATTTTATTTATGTTATACATTTTTATTTATATAAAAATACTAGCTTTTGTCATATAGCCAAAATGGGATCATTTTCTCTGTAAAATTACAACTTTCCATTTCTATTTTCCATCTATGGTTTATAATGTATTCAAAATAAGCAAAACCTACAAGAGCATTACATAACTAGGCATCATTCAGTGAAGCTGGTACTTTTACATGGAAAGCATGTGATTTCTAATAATTTATTAGGCTCATCAGGAGAATCTTCCCAACAAGTACAGAAAAATCATCTATATCCAGTTCTTTCTTCAATTTCAAATACAGAAACAAGAAATACAGCCATTAGCCCTTTCTAAATTTCAAGTATTTTAAAGCAAAAGATACTTTTGTTCTATCCTTTATTTTCTAAATTTTTGTTTATTTTTGATAATAAAAGGTTAATTAACCTGCTTTTTAAAAGAAAGCACTAACTAAACATGCTTTTATGTCAGTGTGGGGCGATCAAGAACATCCACTTTTCATAAATAAAGGTCCAGGTGAACTGAGCAAATTCCAAATTACAGAACTGCATTTACATTTGATCAGCTATTAACAGGAGACCAAAAATCTGGAAAAGAATACTATTAAGATCAATATAGAAAGCTTCTGTAATGCAAACACTGACAGTTTGCTTCTCTCCATCTTAGAATATTGGTTGGCATAGTCAGTTCATAAAACTTCTCCAAGGATCCCATTTCATTTGCTTAAGACAGTGATATTAAAATGGAGAGCTGTAGAAAGAGGGCCAATGGGATGGAGGTAGTAGAATCTACTAAAAGGGTTTGGGGTTATGAATCTGTAAATAATTCTATGCATTGAAAGAACAAATATTTATTGAGCAACTACTATGTACCAGCCACTGGACTAGGCATGTTTTATGTAGATTAAAAATGCATGTTGGAGACATATGTACACATATATATATATAAATTTTAATGTATGTAAATGTCAACATGATAAATAAAATTCACATTTGTTTAGAAGGACTTCTAAATTTGCAAGATTTTTTTTTTGCCACTATTTTTTTTCAATTTGACATTAAAAAAGAGTATCCTTGTACTTTAAGGGATTCATAAAACAATGGATAAGCCTATATTATTTTGCACATTAGTGCCTAGACTTTAGCATCATATATCTTGCTCTAATCATCTATACTATGCATGAGTCATACTTGTTTTTATGTATAAAATGTACAAAATCTCTATTTCTACTAACATTCTCCACATATCAAGCTTCCAGTAATATAAAAGGAGGTTAAAGTTTAAGTCTTTTCAAATTTATCTTGTTCCTGAGAGCTTTATATCCACGAATGTTTCTTTATATATCTGTCTTTATCAGCAAATGGCATGTTGCTCATTGTCTTAGGTACAAAACATATGCCAAACATACTTCCTTATTTGTTAACTTTATTCCTATAATTAATTTAGAATACTGATGTCCAAAATTTGTAAAAGCATTCTGTAATTTGTTCTTGAGTATCATACACCAAATTTTCTAGGGGGACATACCAAAAAAGTTTATATATTAGTTCAAGTTTTGCAAAATACTTAATTGAAACATTAAAGGAAATAAATACTTCTACAATTATAGACTCTCAGCAACTGCACTTCCCATGGATCCTTACTGGCATTCCTTGTCCATCCTGAACCAGCATGCACTGAACCAGCCATGCAGACTTTGCCCACTGCAGTCACCCAGAGATGCACGTAAAGACTTCACCTTGGTACATGCTTCCCACTTGCAGAGGGAGGAAAAAATTTCTTGTTTTATTCTAAACAAATCACTCTAATTTTGAGTATGATGCTACTTTAAGTTAACCCTGTCATTTGAGATCTCAGGCAAATCTCCATTAAGCTGAGATTTCTAAAACTGAGGAGTGATATATTTTTAATAGTAAATAGCAAACCACCTACCATCTTTTAGAAGTTTTTGTAAGATTTTCACAAATATACTGTCTTTAGATAGTTCAATTGGATCATCCTTACCATCTGAACTGGACCAGCTAGAAAACAAAAGCACAATGATGTGTAAATGAAATCACAATTTTTTTTTTTTTTAAATTTACTATTACTGGGTTTGGGAGCTCTGGTAGCATAGTGGCTAAGACACTTGCCTGCTAACCAGACGGCTGGCGGTTCAAACCCACCAGCCACTCCTCGGAAGGAAGGTTGGGCAATCCTACTTCCGTAGTGATACTGCCTCGGAAACCCAAGGAGGGGTCGCTATGAGTCGGGTTTGACTCGACGGCAAACAACAACAACAACAACAACAACATTACTGGGTTTTGTTTTGATGGTGGGGTTGGGTGCAGAATCTGAGTTTTGTGATTCTGTTTTAGAAAATTTAAATGGGGAGCTTCAAATGTTAGATATACTTACAGTCTCTAATAAATAAGATGCTGTAATGAGGTAGCTATTCATCCAATATATAAACATTCTTTCTTTGATTTCAAAAACTATGTAGAGAAGTACCTTTCCTCCAAAATTCTATAAGTAATAAATCTAGTATGGACTCCAAAGTATGCTCTTTCATAGCACAAGCAGTAGTTACAACATTATATTTATTCTGTCTTTCAATCACAATAAAATGACAACCAGTATCTGAACTTAAGAGATACAACACAGGAAGAGAAGCTTTACCTAGCTGAGACTATCTGTTACTAAAATACAAACACACACAAACCCAAACCAAACTCACTGCCATCAAGGTGATTAAACTCAGAACGACCCCTGCTTGGGTTTCTGAGGTGGTATTTCTACAGAAGTATGATTGCCCGATCTTCCTTCCAAGGAGTGGTTGGTGGATTTAAACCACCAGCCTTCTGGTTAGAAGTCAAATGCCTTAGGCACTAGTAATAAATGGATATATCCCACACAATGCCTTAACATTTTTTAAACAAAAAGGCAGGGCAATCAATCCTAGTCAAACTGACAGTATACTTTTTGTATGACTCAGATGGGGAAGGAATCAGTATGTAAGCCCAACGCTAGAGGCTTCATGGGTGACTGCTGAGACCAAATTTAACAACAACTGTAACTATTAGGAGTGAGCAGAGGGAGAGGAAAATGTTTTAGTTCTACTGTAATTTCTCAATACCATTGCTGTTGTTGTTGTTATGTGCCCTCGAGTCAGACTCGACTCATAGTGACCCCTCCTTGGGTTTTCAAAGTGATACCACTACGGAAGTAGATTGCCCCATCTTCCTTCCGAGGATTGGCCAGTGGGTTTGAACCACCAGCCTTCTGGTTAGCAGTCAAGTGCCTTAGGCACTACGCTACCAGAGCTCCTTCTCAACACCACAGGAGAAAGGAAAACCCTGACTGCTTCTAGCAGTCAAGTCATGATCTCTTTAAAATTCTTTTCCTGAAAAAGGCCCACCCTACAACTGATTATTGTTCATCCTTCTTTGCCACTGAGTCTTAAAATTACCATCCTTATAGATGGAAATCCTTCTCTGTAGTAAGATGACTGTGAAAAATAGGTATTCAAACACTTAGAAGAGTACTTACCCTCAAGTTGTAATAATTTTTTATTCTTAAAAAAGTAGCTTTATCAATTAAAAAAAAAAAAAGTAGCTTTATGTCTTCTTTGGCACAACTGGTTCTACTTCTGTGAAAACGAGGAAAGAATGCATTTCTGTGCAAACTGTCTGAATTTAAAAATCAAAAGTAATTTATTATGCCAATGGTTCTAAGTCCTTAATTACTGAACTACAAATTTAAGATTTACTTATGGGAGCTCTGGTAGTGTAGTGCCTAAGGCATGTGACTGCTAATCAGAAGGCGGCGGTTCAAACCCACCAGCCACTCCTCTGAAGGAAGGTTGGGCAGTCTACTTCTGTAGTGATACTGCCTCGGAAACCCAAGGAGGAGTCACTATGAGTTGGATCTGACTCCACTGCAGTGAGTTTGGTTTGGAATGTAACCATTACAAATTTTGCAATATATCATAAATTACAATTAGAAGGTTAAAAAAACAACTTGATGTATAAAATAATACTCTTCCTAAAGAAGAGTCCCTTTCTAAAACCATATCTTAGATTCATACAATAAGAACTTACTTATCTCTCTGAAGAGCTTTACAAAGGATTTCCAGTTTTAGGTCATTTATATTTATGTCTTCCTCCTTCAAGGCAAAAAAAAAATTCTTATTTTAAAAACAAATATATGATAAAAATTGAGTTATGTGTCAACTCATAATTCTGCATAAGCATTGTTGTTTTATCTTGTAATTTCTAAAACAACTTTCCTTTCTTTAAGATGTCGGTACTACTCAGAAGAGTAAACCAATTAATAACTTTGTGTGAATTAGTTTCAGATTACTCTGTGATAAACTGATTTTATCAGAACATGGAGAGAGTTAAGATTTTAAACAAGGTAACATAAAAGCCAATGTATTAAGTTTTTAAAAACTACCAAACCTGTTTAATAGATTACATGGCTAGGTAATAGAACTATTTATAGCACATGTAAGTTTAATGTATTTTATTGCATTATATGTAAATTATGTTGTTGTTAGGTGTCACTGAATCAGTTCTGACTCATAGCAGCCCCGTGTTAATAACAGAACTGTGCCCATTCCTATACCATCCTTACAACTGATGCTGTGTTTGAAGCTGCAGATACTGTGTCAATCCACCTTGTGGAGGGTCTTGTTTTTTCACTGACCCTCTACTAAGTGTAATGTCCTTCTCCAGTGGCATAGTGCCTAAGGCATTTGACTACTAACCAGAATGTTGGCAGTTTAAACCCACCACCTACTCCACGGAAGGAAGACTGGGCAGTCTACTTCTGTAAAGATTTATCACCTCAGAAACCTAAAGGGGGTCGCTGTGAGTCAGAATTGACTAGACAGCACTGAATTTGGTTGGTTTTTTTTTTTGGATAACATGTCCAAAGTGAGACAAAGTCTCGCCATCCTTGCTTCTAAGGAGCATTCTAGCTGTACTTCTAAGATTTATTCGTTCTTCTGGTGGTCCATAGTATATTCATTATTACTCACCAACATCATAATTCAAATGTGTCATTCATCGTTAGTCTTCCTTATTCACTGCTCAGGTTTCATGTGCACATGAGGTGATTGAAAATACAATGGCTTAGATCAGGTGCACCTCAGTCCTCAAAATGACATCTTTGCTTTTCAACACTTTAAAGAGGTCTTTTGTGGTAGATTTGCTCAATTATACTACATTTGTATAAGCATATGTTACAATAATACACTATATTATATCTGTATACATTTATTATACAAAATTACTATAATAAGCAACTACAAAATTTTCCCCATATCCCTTTTTAAGGCTGAGAAACAGTATCTCTCAGGATGAATACTATGAAGAATAAATTGATAAAGAAATATATCAGATTCAAGAACTCATAATCACTTAATGAAAGAGAAGAAATACCTCCAGATTTGAAAAGTAGGAATGTTGTACATGGAAAAAGATCTGTAGGAATATATCAAGAAAGGACTCTCTTGACAGCTATTTTCCCTAGGTAGCACGAATGGTTAAACACTTGACTACTAGCTGAAAGGTTGGTTGTTTGAACCCACCCAGAGGTATGTTAGAGGAAAGTCCTGGTGATCTGCTTCCAAAAGTCACAGGCTTGAAGACCTCATAGAGCAGTCAGTGCTACTCTGCATACATGGAGTCACCAAGAATAGGAATTGATTTGACAACAACTGTTTCTTCTTTCTTTTTCAGTTTATATGTGCTTCAAGAGTTAAGGATATAAAGACTTTTTTCTTTAATACATTTTTATGATTGGCTAAAATAGGTCCCCCTGACTGCTAACCAGAAGGCTGGCGGTTCAAACTCACCAGCCACTCCTCAGAAAGGTTGGGCAATCCTACTTCCGTAGTGATACTGCCTCAGAAACCCAAGGAGGGGTCGCTATGAGTCAGGGATGACTCGATAGCACATAACAACAACAACAACCTTTCTGTATGTATTCAAATGTAAGGAAAAATATATATTGTGTTCCCACTGCCACTGAGTCGGATCCAACTCACAGTGACCCTTTCTTGGGTTTCCAAGGTGGTATAACTACAGAAGTAGATTACCCAACCTTCCTCCCAAGGAATGGCTGGTGGGTTTGAACCGCCAGCCTTCTGGTTAGCAGTCAAATGCCTTAGGCACTATACCACCAGAGCTCCTATACATATGTATATATTATATATATAGTGTTGGTAGTTAGAAATCATCTCAAATGCTCTTACCTCATCAATATATTCCAACAAGTCCAAAGCTTTCTTGAAATCATACTCATTAGCTCTTCTGTTTTCTTCACAGATATATAGCTATAGCAAGTCAACACAGGCACAAAATTATTTTACAAAATTATACAACCTTTACTGGAGAAACTGATGTAGAC
Source organism: Orycteropus afer afer (assembly GCF_000298275.1). Lineage (NCBI taxonomy): Eukaryota > Metazoa > Chordata > Mammalia > Tubulidentata > Orycteropodidae > Orycteropus > Orycteropus afer. Next base: position 15,025,211 of record NW_006921637.1, on the reverse strand, counting down.
AAGAAAATCAGCACATCTTTTAAGGAAGCTATAGGTATCTTTATAGTAAAGAATAGTGTCATGTTCCAAAATTGTACTCCATAAACCTCACAACAAACTGTATTCTTAAAAATGCATGTTAAATCAGTAATTCATTTGCAACATTTGGTATACACTTGTTTTCTTTGTGAAAATATGCATAGCAAAACCCACTCCCATTTGTTTCTAGACATAAAGATCAGTGACAATGGTTTACATTTTTCACATTGTGTCAATGTTCTTGTTATTTACATTCTAGTTGGAACGGAAACTTCCATTTACTTAATCTCCCTGCCCCCACCTTTCTCATCTATGCTTTAAAATAGCTGATGACCTTTTGGTCTTACGTAATTTTTTTTTAAATGCAATACTCCAGAGTGACAGGTACATATATATACTTTTAAAATGTCAGTAAGTTTATATTCTTAGGAATAAGACGACAGTATATATATATATATATATATATATATATATATATATATATTTCGGGAGCACTGGTAGCATAGTGGCTAAGGCACTTGACTGCTAACCAGAAGGCTGGCGGTTCAAATCCACCAGCCACTCCTCGGAAGGAAGATGGGGCAATCTACTTCCATAGTGATACTGCCTCGGAAACCCAAGGAGGGGTCGCTATGAGTTGGGTCCAACTCCATGGCACATAACAACATCAAAACAACAATATATATATTTCAGTATTCTTTTAAGGATAACCTTTGAAATAAATTGCTGCTCTTGCACTCAAAAGCTGGCTACCATGATTCTGAAATGGAGCCTTTTAAAATGGAATGCTATGATAAAGTATGCTGTTGGTCTACAGTTTTCTTAAAAGACATCAAAAATGAATCAACATGTTAACAATGGTCTTCGCTCGTTGGCCAGACTATAGGTGACTGCTGTATCAATTTCTGTATTCTTCCAATTTTTTGATCAGAAAAATACCTGCTTTATTAAAAGTATCAATTTGAATTGTTCCTATCCTCTTTTTCTAACCCCTATTTATAATGTAATAAACTTCATTTTAAAAGACTGCATATGATCCTTTAACAGTAAAGACAATACTCAAACTATTTTGGGAAAACACTGGCTGTTGTTTCCAATATCTTGTAACATTTAAGAAATGTCATTTTATTTCATCATTTTAAACACTATTTTTTCTCCACAGTATTAACATCTCTTAAACCCCAACACCTCAATAACAAAAAGACAAACAATCCAATTAAAAACTGGGCAGAAGACATGAATAGACACTTCACCAAGGACAATATTCAAGTGGCCAACAAACATTTGAAGAAATGCTCATGATCACTAGCTATTAGAGAGATACAAATCAAAACAACAATGAGATACCATCTTGCTCCAGCACTAGTAGCAAAGTTCAATGAGACAGAAATAACAAATGCTGGCGAGGATATGGAGAGATTGGGACTCTCATACACTGCTGGTGGGACTGTAAAATGGTACAACCATTGCGGAAAGCAGTATGGCGATTCCTTCAAAAGTTGGAAGTAGAAATACCATTTGATCCAGCTATTCCATTACTAGGTACATACCCTAAAGAAGTGAAAGCCACGACAAGAACAGACATATGCACACCCATGTTCATCACAGCACTATTTACAATAGCCAAAAGAGGGAAACAACCTAGGTGTCCATCAACTGAGGAATGGATATCCAAACTATGGTACAAACACTCAATGGAATACTATGCAACTTTAAAGAATAACGTAGAATCTGCAAAACACCGCATAACGTGGATGAACCTGGAGGACATTATGCTGAGTGAAATAAGTCAATCACAAAAGGACAAATATTGTATTAGTCCGTTATTATAATAGTCAAGGAAAAGTTTATCTATGGAAGACTATTTTCTTTGTTGGTTACCAGGGTGGGAGGGGAGGGGAGGGAATACTGTTAGATAGAGAGAAATAAGTTTTGATTTGGGTGAAGAAAAGGGCAATGTACCAAATGTGAGTGATCAATATAGTGGCACTGAGGAAGAGAAAGACAGAGAGAGATACGTGTGAAGTACAGACAACAAAGATGAACTCTTCTGCACATACAGTACAGCATGGTCAGTGAAGGCAAACATGGGTATATGGGTGGATAGGCTGAAATATTAGGTACGCATATGAAGTGGAGAGTGCACCCGAGAACATGTATAGGGTTGGCCGACAGTGGTCCAATAACTTTATGTGTATAATCTGAATTCCCAGGTGTATAATGGGGCTGAGAAGGGGCAAGGTTATAGTCACTGCTTGGTCACAGCCAGCTACTCAGAGGGACCAAGTAGTTGAACCTGTGGGCTCGGGACCATAGTCACAGAGGACATCAAGCTCAATTGGCATAACATACTACACAAAATATTGTTCCACCTCCTACTGTAGCAAGTAGCAACTGACATCTTAAAAGCTTGCAAGCTGCCGTCTAGATGCAACGATGGGTCTCTTCTCATCCAGAGCCAAGAAGAATGAAGAAAACCAAAAATTCATGGAAACAACTAGTCTTAGAGACTGGTACACCATCTGATCTGCAGACTATATGACTATGAGACCAGAAGAAATAGATGGTGCTCAGCTACTACTGTCAACCACTTGGAAGATCTTTGTAGGAGATCCTGGACAGACAGGGAGAACAATGTGGAAAAACACTCAAAATCATTTGGAAAAAAAAAAAAAAGAAAGTGGGGAACAGGTTTGCTGGCGCAAGGGAGCCTGGTGGAACCACTGAGACTATGGCCCTTAGCTGGCCTTCAGGTCTGGAATTGAACGCACACCTGTGGCTTCCAGCCAAACAATAGACAGGCATGTGAGTTGAGCATTTACCTGAGGTAGATACACTCCTCGGAGAGAATAAGCATGAGAGAAAGAAGGGCTGCTCAGGCACAGGGAGACAGCTCAGGGGGTAGGAGTGCATGGAGAGATGGACACAGGGAAGAGGTAACTATCGGGAGGAAGCGGGAGGGGAGATGTTGCAATGTACTAAATTGTGGTCAGTGTCATGAGACAAAGTATATGTGAAATGCTGTATGGAAAGTGTATTTGCGCTGTAAATTTTCACCCAAACCACAATTAAAAAAAAACAAACAACTGATAGTGTGTCACAATAGAAATGGCACTACTTTTTCCTTCTTATTGGTACATAAAATAAAGGTAAGCCTTACAATCTACAGTTTGTTATAATAATATTTTAAATATTTAATCAGTAAATAATAATTAATACTTAATAATTTAATTAAGTATTCTATATCAGAAAAGTAGGTGCCCTGATGGTGCAGTGGTTATGCACTAGATGCTAACCAAAAGGTTGGTGGTTCAAGCCCACTAGTCTGTAGTCTGCTCCTGTAAAGAATACAGCCCTATGCAGAAACCCTATGCAGTCCTACTCTGTCCTATAGGGTTTGCTATCAAGTTGCAACCAACTCAACAGCAACAGGTCTGGTATTTGTTTTCTTGGAGGGCTGTATCAGTAGACGCTGCTGCAAGCTCAGTTATAGAAAATCTGTTACTAATAATGGCTATCGTACTAAAGTTTTGATTTGTTTTTTATAAAAAAGATAGTAAGAGAAAATTCAAGGCAATCCTACATTAGCTCTGATTTTGAAATGGTTTCCTGAGTGGAAGAGAAAGTCGTGGAGTTGAGGCTAGAAATGCACATGACACCAAAATTCTCTTACCTAGGCTACAGCCCATAATCTAACTATGCCCTTAAGAAAGAATGTGTTAGGTTGCAGAGGAAGAGTGAGGACTGCATTTTAGGCTGTGTAAACCCAGTTCCTTGTATCATTCTTATAGAAGAGCCTAAAAGGTAACATTCTGAGAATAAAATGCCTCAGCGGTGCACCAAAAAGCAAAATACACTGATTTCTTCTGGTTACCTGGATAAACACCTTCAGGAATAGGTGGAGATACATGGGGAGTCAGAGGCTGATCACTTGCTTTATGCTAATTAGCATCCTGCTAATTATTCTAGGGGAAAGTTATCAGGAAGGTAGCAGAAGAAAGGTGACTCCTCTTAGAAACAAAAGTACATGGCCCAAAAAACTGAGAGTGTTCTGAGACTAAGAAATAGTGTAAGATTGTGAAAAGTACATACACTGATGAGTTGTGGTGCAGACAGTACTGGCATTGCACTGAGATTTAGCTGTTTCTCTGTTAGTAGTTGTTCAGGTAGGGTCTCCTGGTGTAGCAGAAAGCACTCTTGTTCAGCCATTTCTAGTATTCAAAATGAGGGAGAGAGACAGAAGATAAATATGAATGAATTATAATAATGTAACTTCCCTTTTGCTCTGCTGTGAAGCAAATCTGAATTTAAAAAAGAACACCTTCAAAGATAATCCTATCACTATTCAATGATCTTAGAATATTATTCTTATTCTTCATTATGTTAATATATTCATAGTTTGATCCAAGTCATATAAATTACCACAGCAATTAGAAATAAAAGGAGAGAAAAAAGCTAAGGGAATACATTCTATAGCTTGAAGAAGTTGTAGAGAATATACCTATTTCATGACTTATAACCTGCTCAAATGTGGGATCTCTCAGTTCTACATTATGGTAACCTAGTAAAGTGCTTCCTCCCACCAGAGTTTATAGTACAGATTCATTCAAAAAAGAATGATCTATTTACAAGCCATCATGACAATACTACAGAAAAACAAAAACTGGAATAATACGCACCAAACCTATTGACTACCAGTGGTTATCACTATGAAATGAGATGACAGGGGCTTTTCCTTTCTATATCATGTACTGCCATCAACTATCCAGGTTGTAGCCACTAACTGACTATGTCCATGACACTGTGTTGGGTTATAGGACATGAAGGATTGAGAATTTCTATGGAGACTCATAAAAACAGAAGTTAAAGCAAAATGGAATGACCAAAACAGAAGAATCATTCCACATGATTCCAGTTTAAAAAATTAAAATACCTGTGTGTACATTTCCACACATAGAAAAACAGACTGTGATGATATACAACAAAAACAACAGTTCTTTCTGGGGAGGTGAGATTATAGACAACTTACTTTTTTGTTATATTCTTTCAATAATTTACAAATTTTCCAAAAGGATTTACTAACAACAAGAGTTAAAAAACAAACAAATAAAAGTGTCCCTAAGGAGCTCTGGTGGAGTAGTGCCTAAGGCATATGACTGCTAACCAGAAGGTTGGTGGTTCAAATCCACCAGCCACTCTGCTGAAGGAAGGCTAGGCAATCTACTTCCATAAAGATTTACCACCTCAGAAACCCAAAGGAGGTCACTATGAGTTGGAATTGACTCAATGGCAGTGAGTTTGGTTTTGGCTTTTTAACATTAGCTACATTGTGACAAGAGAAATTCTATGACAGAAAGTAGAGGCTTGAAAATATCCCCATCAGGTTAGGAAAGCAGCAGCTAAGAAGTGATCAGTGTAAAATGATTACCAAAGTTACAATAACATCTGGAGGAAAAAAGTCCCCAATAACAAAATTTTAAAATGTTTCAATTAAAAATATGGCTTCTACTCCCAGACTATCAGTCAACCCTATAGCATATATATACATACTTCTCTAAAACAATAAGCACTATTGCTGTTATTAGATGCTGACAAGTCACTTCTGACTCATAGTGCCCCCTGTACACCAAATCAAAACACTGCCTAGGCCTGCGCCATCCTCGCAATCATTGCTATGATTAAGTCCACTGCTGCAGTCATTTTGCCTATCCATCTTATTGAGGGTCTTCCTCTTTTTCCCTGACCCTCTACTTTACCAAGCATTATGTTCTTCTCCAGGGAATAGTCCTTCCTAACAACATGACCAAAGTATGAGAGAAGCATGCCATCCATGCTTCTAAGGAGCACTCTGCCTCTATGTCTTCCAACACAAATTTATTCCTTCTTCTGGCACTCCATAGTATATTCAACATTTCTTGGCAACACCATAATTCAAATATATCAATTCTTGTTCAATCTTCCTTAGTCACTGCCCAGCACTATGAAGTAGATTGCCCCATCTTCCTTCCAAGGAGTGGCTGGTGGGTTTGAACCGCCAGCCTTCTGGTTAGCGGTCAAGTGCCTTAGGCACTAGGCTACCAGAGCTCCTCTTCTGTAAGTAGTCAAACATAAAATCTTAATTCAGGTGTGATATACTCAATGCCATTTTTGGTTTTCTTGGACTTGTTTTAATTTTCTTCAGCTTCAACTTAAAACTTGCAAAATGAGTTTTGATGGTCTGTTCCAGAGCTGGCCCCTGGCCTTGTTCTGACTGAGATATTGAGCTTCTCCATCACCTCTTCCTACAGATGTACTCAATTTGATTCCTGAATATTTCATCTGTCACAATCCATGCTTATGTTGAAAAAGGCATTTGCAACGAATAAGTTCTTGGTCTTCAAAAAAGTATCATGCAGTCTCCTGCATCATTTGTCACCAACACCATATTTTCCAACTACTGATGTTTTTTGTTTCCAACTTCCTCATTCAAATCACTGGTAATAATCAATACATCTTAACTGCATGTTTGGTCAATTTCACCATGCAGAAGTTGCTAAAAATCATCAGTTTCTTCATCTTTGGCATTATTAGTATATGCCACTGATCCATCAATTTGTTGTACTGTGGTGGTTTGTGTGTTCCTGAGGCTGGAGGCTATGCCACCGGTATTTCAAATACCAGCAGAGTCACCTGTGGTGGAAGGTTGCAGCAGAGCTTCCTAAGACAGACTGACAAGAAGGAAGGGGACACCCACTTCTCAAAGAATTGACCAATGGAAATCTTATGAATAGTGGTAAAACATAGTCTGGCATTAGTAGCTAGTTCATAAATTCAAGTAATAGTCATATCAACTGGCATTCTTGCAAGCGTATGGGTATTATCCCATCACTGACAGCACTATACTTCAGGACAGATCTTGAAATGTAGTTTTTGATGAAGAATATGACACCACTCCTCTTCCATTTGTCACTCCCAGCATAGTAGACCATGTGACTATCCAACAAAAAATGATCATTTCCATTTTTCTATCTCATTTCAAATGCAATAGAACAGGATTCTTATCTTCTATCTATAACTGTAGCTCCTTTCCTCTTCTCAAACGTAACAAGACATTTAATAATTCTCTATCCATAATGCAGACAAAACAGTTTCAAAATTATTATACCAATAACACTACCTAGAACAAATCTACTGAACAACATTCAAGATTTCTTTGCAGTCCTTTTTGTCTTCAGAATATGTGCCACAAAGGATGTGTAATCAGAATATTCTGTTCAAAATTAATTAGATTTGTTCTTTAGAAATTTTTATTTAAAATACAAATCACTTTTCTGTTAAAAAAAAAATTTCCAAGTATGTAATTTTATATGAGAAAATGAATTTTAAAAATTCCTCTTAAAGTTCCATTTCTAATAGATATCATTAAATGACAGCATGACTGATTCGTATGGTTTCTTGTTCAAATTTCTTCTTTTACCTTCAATTTTTTCTTGCAGTATATCCTCCGAAAAGTTTGAAGCTAATGCAGCTAATTTACTCAAGCCAAGAAGGGTTTTTTTCTTTGCAAAGTAACGAGTTTCCATATTTGCCAATCCTAGAAGTGTTGCATGAGCCTATAATAAATAAAATATGAAAAGTGCAATAAGAACCTGGGTACTAATTCAAGCTGAAATAAAGGTTAAGTATTCCCAAACTAGTTTTCTCCCTTAAGCTACACAGACGAAAAATCAATTCAATAATTAGCAAACCTAAAAACTTCTGAGTATTGTAATATTAAGGGCAATTACAAAATAAAATTCCAATCATTCTATTAATTAGAGAATGGTCATATATAAAACATTTGCTTTATAACAATTTATTCATTTCAATTTCCTGCCAAGAACAAACTTTAAAATTTGAGTACTGTATTTACTAATATTACCATTTTTTTATTACAAGAAAATACACATCACAAAAAACAGTGACTGTTACTTACACATTACTAAAAAAATTGGGGCTTTGTTTTACTGTAACAGTCATATCAGAAAGGACTACAAATTTATAATTGAGATATTAAAAGGAATAACAACATCATAAATCAAAAACATGGTTTATTCTAATTATATGAAAGGATGACAGATATGTACACATTTTAAATAATCTGTAGTGGTAGCATAATAACTAAAAACTAATTAAAACTCAATTAAAAAATATAGAAATCTGTTCCTTGTAACTAAATCCTTCTTTACCTTTTCTAATTCTTGGCTATTAATTTCATGTAACCAGCTGAGATGTTCATGAGCTTGCAAAAAATTCGCCAACTGTCCATGCTGAGAAATGGGCTGAGATAATAACTTGCCTCGCTTTCCTTTCTCCAGATACCAACGGAAGAGAAAGTCTGAAAAATTCTACAAATAGCAGAGCCAAGAATCCATTAATATTTATAATGTGATTTTAAAGATACATTTCTGATATTAATATGCTGATTTCTTCCAAAGGTCTTAGGCTCCAAAATAGAAATCTTGTTTTAAACACTAATTTCCCATATTGTAGGATTTAATTAGGAAGGGTACACAAAGATTAAGTAACCCAATCACCTCATTTGACAAATGAGTAAATTCAGAATCAGAAAGGATGTTATGTTCTAAATTACTGACTACTATGGTAGCCACTGGCCACATGTAGCTGTTTAAACTTAAATTAACTAAAGTTAAAAATTCAGCTCCTCAGTCACACTAGCCACATGTGGCTAGTGGGTACCATTTTGGACAGCACATATACAGAACACGTCCATTTATCATACAGAGTGATAATCAATGTGCCGAAACTATAACTTCCATACTCTAGGGGTAGAATTCTGAACTAGACAATAAACTAGAACCTAGGGGAACCTTAAAGGCCCTGCCAATTTCCACCACATTTTGTCTGAATGCTGGGTAGTGCAGGAGGCTGGGCTGGGAAGCAAGAGTAAAACATCCTGCAGTTCCAGTGTTGAGAGATTTTTCCACTAAAGGTGGGATCCTGCAATAAACATCACCCTCTCTTTGTGATACTTTTGAAACCTAAAATAAAATAAATATAACAAAATTTCAACTGAGCCCTGGCTACCTGTTTCTGATTAGATTGAAGATCTACTTCTCACCTTTTCTACCTAAAAGAGGAAAAGGAAAACTCTCCCAGGGGAAAAATAACATCCATTTTCATTTTCATACACGATGTCCAAAATATAATTTAAAAAATTACAAGATAAAGGTAGCAGAAAAATACAGTTAATAATCAAGATAAAAACTGGGCAAAAGCAGCAGACTCAGAAATATTTGGGGGGTTAATACAAAAGAACTCTAAAACTACTGAGTATGATAAAGAAAAAATGGATGGAATATGTCAACAAAGGGCTACAGCCTATTTAGAAAAAAATGATTTGTACAAAAATATTTACTTTAGAATTTGTGTAAAATACTAGGTAAATCAAGTCTAACAATTGTGCACTGTTCTGGTTACCTGGTGCCGCTCTGCCAGCAATGTAACACAAATGGGGTGGCCTTAACAAACAGGAATTTATTCTCTCATAGTTTGGAGGCTTTAAGTCCAAGTTCAAAGAGTCAGGCTCTACGGGCTGTGTGAAAGCCCCTTGACCTTGGGCTTCAGCTCTGCCTCGTGCTCCCAGCCCATTGAAGCTAGAGGCATTTCTTCACTCAGGCAGCTACTGGCTGCTGAAGCTAACAAGTCCAAGGTCAACAAATAAAATAGCACAGTCCCAGTGTTACTAAACCACATGGCAAACCATTAATTTAAGTCCACTGAAAGTCCCAAGGTTGGCAGAGCATGGCAGGCTGCTGAACAATGACACAGCTACGCTCAGGGTCCAAGCGTGCCATAAGCTAGAGACTATCCCCAAGGCTTCTACTTATATATAGTAAGCAGACTACATCCCAAAGGCAGCTACTCAGCTGCTTGTGACAGATCCCACCATGGAGTTGATTGCCAGTCTCTTTGATGGGGAATAACTACCACCAGCTGCCCAGCCACTCAACCAGGCCCAGCCAAGTTGACATACAAATTTAAGTACCACAGGCACTGATAAAATAAAACAAGTTGTAACACCATTAAAAATATTATTATAGAATATTTAATGATACAGTCCAATATTTGTGACATATTAAATGAAAAAAGCAGTTAACAAAACAAGTTTGTAATAATATCAAGTAAAATAGACTGAAAGGGGGACATCAAGCTCAATTGGCATAACATACTATACAAAACATTGTTCCACCTCCTACTTTGGTGAGTAGCGACTGGGATCTTAAAAGCTAGC
>NW_006921637.1:15011974-15013055 GCF_000298275.1 Orycteropus afer afer | reverse complement strand
AAAATAGCCAAAAGATGGAAACAACCTAGGTGTCCACCAACTGGGGAATGGATAATCAAACTATGGTACATACACACAATGGAATACTATTCAACACTGAAGAATAATGTAGAGTCTCTTTGGCAAGTAGCGACTGGGATCTTAAAAGCTAGCAAGCTACCATCTAGATGCAACGATGGGTCTCTCCTCGTCAAGAGCAAAGAAGAATGAAGAAAACCAAAATTCATGGAAACAATTAGTCCTAGAGACTGGTACACCATCCGATCTGCAGCGTATACAACTATGAGACCAGAAGAACTAGATGGTGCCCGGCTACCACCGTCATCCACTTGGAAGGGGATCTGTGCAGGAGATCCTTGATAGAGAGGGAGAACAATGTGGAACAAAACTCAAAATCATTTGGAGGAAAAAAAAAATCAAGGTGGGGACCAGGTTTGCTGGTCCGATAGAGCCTGGTGGAACCACTTTGACTATGGCCCCTAGCTGCCCTTCAAGTCTGGAATTGAACCCACACCTGTGGTTTCCAGTCAAACAAAATACAGGCATGTGAATTAAACATTTACCTCAAGTAGATACACACCTTAGAGAGAACAATCATGGGAGAAGGAAGGGCTGCTTATGTACAGGGAGACAGCTCAGGGGGCAGGAGAGTATGGAGGGCTGGACACTGGGAAGAGGTAACTATGGGGAGGAAGTGGGAGAGGAGCTGTTGCATTGTGGTAAAGTGTGGTCAATGACATGAGACAAAGTATATGTGAACTGCTGTATGGAAAGTGAATTTGCTATGTAAATCTTCACCCAAATCACACACAAAAAAAAGAAGAATGTAGAGTCTACAAAACACTGCATAACATGGATGAACTTGGAGGACATTATACTGAGTGAAATAAGTCAATCACAAAAGGACAAATATTGTATTAGTTCGTTTAAGTAAAGGTTTATCTATTGAAGGAAATTTTCTTTGTTGGTTACCAGGGGTGGGAGGGGTGGGGAGGGAAGACTGTTAGACAGGTAGAGGTAAGTATTGATTTGGGAGAAGAGAAGGGCAATGTACCAAATGTGAGTGACCAATATGGCAGCA
>NW_006921637.1:15004444-15011874 GCF_000298275.1 Orycteropus afer afer | reverse complement strand
GTAAATTTTGGTCAATGACATGAGACAAAGTATATGTGAACTGCTGTATGAAAAGTGAATTTACTCTGTAAATCTTCACCCAAATCAAAATAAAATTGAAAAAAAAAAATAGACTGAAAGAATACAAACTAAATGTTAAACAAGGTTATTTCTGGTTAGTGGAATGACAGGTGATTTTTATCTTCTTTTTTTTTTGTCCTGTAACGTCACTATGAGTCAGAATTGACTCAATGATACCTAATAATAATAGTAAGGAAAAAATAGGTTTTTATGTAAAAATCAAATTGAGTAAGCTGATTTAATAACCAGCTTAAATTTACCTATACAGTATCATAATGTGAACTTTTTTAGAAACAGGAAATAGGCTGTCAGATCCAAAGAAAGGAGGAACCTTAGGTGTATGTAAATCTGAGCTCTCTGAAAGAATTCTATGCTCCCAAGTATCTTCTGTTCAAATCCTTAAAACTTTACCAATACTCATGAACCTAAGTACTTCTATTGTAACTGAAAATGAATAAGTTTTAACATACCTTTCAAAGGTCAAAAGAATCTTTCAGTAATATTTATATATACTGAATTTTTTTCAGTTTACAAAGAAACATAATGTACAAATTAGTACCTTCTTAAAAGGATTTCAACCACAAAATGATTGTATTATATTTCTGTTATGGACTGAACTGTAGTCCTGGAAAATATATACTGTAAATCCTAAACTCCTATACCTGTAGATGTAATCCCATTTGGGAATAGGACTTTTGTTGGTGTATATTAATAAGATCATACCAGTGTAGGGTGTGTTTTAAACCAATCACTTTGAGATATAAAAAAGCAGACTAAACTCACTGTTGTTGAGTCAGATCCAACTCACAGCAACACCTCCTTGGATTTTCGAGGCGGTATCTCTACAGAAGTAGATTGCCCAATCTTCCTTCTGAGGAGTGGCTGGTGGGTTTGAACCACCAGCCTTCTGGTTAGCAGTCAAATGCCTCAGGCACCACACTACCAGAGCTCCCTGGCTCCCCGTCAGGGAACCGAAGCCTGGTCTCCCACATGACAGGCGGAAAAAGAGCAGATTAGGAACAAAGAAAGCAGCACAGATGGGGGAAGACAGATGCCACACCACATGAAGATAGCCAAGGAACCAAAGCTGAAAAGAAGACTCTTCCCCAGAGTTGACAGAGAAAGTCTTCCCCTAGAGCCACCACCCTCAATTCAGACTTAAAGACTCCTAAACTGTAAAACAATAAACTTCTGTTTGTTAAAGCCACTCATTCAGGTTATTTCTGTAATAGCAGCACCAAGAATTAAATTCCAATTACAGATTTGAAATGTTATAAAGCCTTATAACAGAATCCACTGCTAAATATTCAATACATGTTACCTGATCGGCAAACTGGGTCATGTAACGCTGCAGTCTAGTCTGGTTGTCAGTTTGCTCACACATTTGCACCAAGATATCAAAGTCACAGTACTTCTCTGCCAAAGAAGCAGCCCACTGGTGCTGGCCTAATGTAACTATGGAAATGAGAACAGATGGGAAAAAAATATTGTTAGCAAAAACTTAAACCATGTAATTAAAAAAAAAAAAGTACCTTTATTCATATTATCCACCACTTGTCTGTCAGTTTGAGTACTGTGGTGGCTTGCATGTTGCCATGAGGCTGGAGGTTATGCCACAAGTATTTCAAATACTAGCAGGGTTACCTATGGTGGACAGGTTTATTCATATTATACACTAAAAATAATTAATGAACAGTAACCTTTTCAGTTATTGGTAGGTAGTTTCATAAGCCACATAAACTCATTAAAGATGCTAATTCAGTTTTTTGTGTCATCATTTTCTACCAAAACAGAACTTCCTTCCTTTATGTACTAGCAAAATGAGTTACTTTACCTAATCCTAGCCTTGAGAAAGGAGCACTGGTGGTGTACTGCCTAAGGCATTTGACTGCTAACCAGAAGGCTGGCAGTTCAAACCTACCAGCTACTCCTTGGAAGGAAGATTGAGCCTTGAAAATAATTTGTCCTTTACTGAACAGCCATAATATTATTTTTCCATACTTCTCTAACACCCCTTATCACACTCTATGCAGTCTAGTTATTCATGTAAGGTCTGTTTTTTGAGATAAGCTCTGTGAAGGCTGTCTCCACATGTTAATTTATTCACTTTTAAATCATCTTAAGCAACTTCCATGATAGTCTACCCAGAAAAAGGTAGAATGGTAGGTATAAAGTCTTGGGAAAAGGTTGAATAAATGAACACAGAAAGCTGTATATATTTGCTTTGCCTTAAGTCTTTGCTTACAGTTAGATTAACAATACTATACTGAATAAACTGCATTAACTATTTGACTCTTCATTCTGCCAATCCAAAGACCTGTTAGTTCTCGTTACTGTCAGTTCTCACTCATGATAACCCTGTCTGTGTCAGAAGTAGATTACTAGACCTTTCTTCCAAAGTGCCTGTGGGTGGGCTCAAACTTCCCATCTTTGGGTTAGCAGCCAAGCACATGACCTGTTTGCACCACCCAGGGATTTCTCAAAGAGCTACTACGCCCCCCCCCCAAAGAAACCCAGTTGCTGTCTAGTCGATTCCAACTCATTGACAGGCCTCACTAGGTATCATATACTTACGAAGAGGAGTTAAGAGATCTGATCTCTTCTGTAGGTACTCCATTTCCAGATTGTTGTATCTTTCTTGATCATTGGATCTGTCCAGAGACTTAAGCTGAGAAACATAACCATCCAAGAAGCAATCAATCAGGTCCACCAGCTGTTCTATCAAAACATTTCGGAGACTGCTGTCTGCCTGAGGATAAACCATCTTCAGGACAATCTCATGTTGATGTACTATTGCTGTTCGAATTCCAGTTGGACCACTCGTTGCTATAAAATCACACAAAATAATGTGGTAAATTAAGGTTCTATAATGGCCAGACTGAAAAAAAAAAAAAAAAAACCTCATTACCATCAAGTCAATTCGGATTCATAGGGACCCCCACTGGGTTTCCGAGGTGGTAAATTTTTACAGAGGTAGATTGTCCCATCTTCCTTCCATGGACCAGTAGGTGGGTTTTAATCATCAACCTTCTGGCTAGCATTCAAATACCTTAGCCACCGCACCACCAGAGCTCCTTATAATGGCTAGAGGAAAGAGCAACTGCCTAAAAATTATGCCATTTCACCACTGCTTGAAAAAAAACAAATCAAAGAGTCAAAGAGATGTTCAATGGATATTTTTCTATGCCATGCTCTAACCACATTTTCTCTATGAATATGTTCTCAGCATTAAGCTAGGTAAACTTGATCCTTTTTCCTTCATAGTACGAAATTATTTTCATACTATCAGTATCTCAACGGCTTAACTCTGTTTCTATGAATAGCTAGCTGTACTAAGTACCAGTCAGATAAGTAAATTATAAAACCATGTTATAGATATCTATAAATGATTCCAAGGAAATAAAGTGATTTTGACAAGTTCTTTTTTTTTTTTTGAGATGATGTCGTTAGGTAACATCAAGTGAGTTCTGACTCATAGTGACCTGGTGACCTGATGCACAACAGAACAAAACACTGCCCAGTCCTGTGCTATCCTCACAATCATTGTTATGCTTGGGCTCATTATTACAGGCACTGTTATCAACCCATCTTGTTGAGGATCTTCTTTTTCACAAACCCTCTTCTTTACCAAGCATGATATCCCTGTCCAGGAACTAGCCCAGCCCAACAACATGACCAAGTACGAAGGTGTAGTCTCACCATCCTTTCTTCTAAGGAGCATTCTGGCTATACTCCTTCCAAGTTAGCTATACTAACTTCCAGGTTAGTTTGTTCCTCTGGCAGTCCATGGTATATTTAATAATCTTCACTAATATCATAATTCAAATGCATCAATTCTTTGGTCTTTCTGCTTCACACCCAACTTTCACATGCATATGAAGCAACTAAAAATACCACTGCTTGGGTCAGGTGCACAAAGCATGGTTTGTATCATATGCTTATCACAGGTTGTTAGTGTGTTTTCCTCTAATCCAAACGTGCATTCTTCTTCATATAGTCCAGTTTCTTGTATTATTTGTTCAGTCTACAGATTTAGTAAGTAGGGTGAAAGGATACAAACCTGACACACACCTTTCATCTTAAACCATGAAGTATCCCCTTGTTCTGTTAGTGTCTCTTGGTCCATGTACAAGTTCCTCATGAGCACAATTAAGTGTCTAGAATTCCCATTCTTCACAATTTGTTATGAACCATATAGTCGAATGCCTTTGCACAGTCAATTAAAACATGGGTAAACATTTTGGAGATGATGCATGTGATTTCTTCATTTCATTTAGAAACTTTCATTAGGGGAGTAAAGGAAGCATCCAAAAATGATGGCTCATTAGAAATATATTTGGACCAACTGTTAACAGATCAGTTGAGCTACATGCTTGCAATCTCACCTGTCCATGGAACATACTCAGGTTCTTTTTCTAGGGGTTCTACTCTTCTGTACAGGGAGCTTCTATTTTGACGATAATGACAAGCAGCCTGCAGCATATCCTAAAAAAATAAATAAATAAATGTTTCAGCACATGCTGTATTTAAAATCAGCTTTTCTCAATAATTTAAGTTCAATTTTGGTAAACTATTACTAGCAGTGGAATCCTGGTGACACAATGGTTAAGCACTTGGCCACTAACTGAAAGGTTAGCAGTTTACACTCAGCCAGTGGCTCTGTGGGAGAAAAACCTGGTGATCTACTTCCTTAAAGATTACAGCCAAGAAAACCCTGTAAGGCTGTTCTACTCTGTCACACTGAGTCATGGTGAGTTGGCAATGACTCATTGGCACCTAACAACAATAACATCATCACTGGTTTTATTCACAAAATCAATAATATAAGTAGCAAGTTTCTAAGTAATTAAAAAATAGAAATGAAAAATATTTAGATAGTCACATTAACATTAATACACTTGCAATGATATAAACATCCCTCTCCAAATGAAAGGTTTATTCTACAGAACAGAAACTTGGGATTATAGACGTTTATTTACATGTACAAGGCAAATACTCAAAATATTTGTTAAGTGATTAATAAAATGACTGATACTTTTCGAACCTTTTGGAGTTACCAAATCACTAAAACTATATATATTATTGGGGGTACAGAATAGTAATATGGTGATCACTTTCCTTCTCTTCTATCCACTCTCTAGGTTTTGATTTGCTGAAATAATCACTATATTTTTGTACCTTCAGGATATTATTCACATTGATCACCACCTCAGGCCATTCAACAGATTCCAATGAGGTATCCTTCAAGACTTGCTCTTCGTGCTCCAATAAACATTCACAGATGGTATCTACTTGAGACACCTGAAGGAATATATAGAAGTCATCTACTACCAAAAAAATTACAATGATGGGTAATAGCTACAACTACTTACAATCTAACTCAAGGGATTTTACTAATTAAGTCATATCTTCAGTTAATTATACAGAAGAAAATTTATAATAGTTATGGTGAAAATGTACTTAAAAACTAAGTAAGTTAGAACCTCCAATTTGAGTGCCCAAATAATTCTTGTAAATAGGCAAATTCTGGATTGTTATCTGGACTTTTTTATTTGGATACCAAGTAACTGAAACATTTATTACACCTATTAGAGCTCAGTGCAACCTTTAAATTGTAGTAGGTTACATATGACTTCACTTTACCATATAATACACAATGTAAGACAAATAATGGCCCCAAATTAATGAACTGGCTAATTTCTTTCCTTGAGGATTACTCCCCTTCTTTAGCCATAACAGAAATGTTTGTACTAGCTATATCAGAAAATAACTAACGTCGAATTGTTCTTTTTATATTTTTTTCACTAATTAACATATGATGCAAAAATTTCTTTAAGCAGTTTAATACTTCCAGTGTCAGTCCAGTTAAGTATTTTCCTTTTATTAAGCAAATATGCATTTATTATTTAGTTTGCACAGCACTGACCACTTGGAGATAGAAGGAAATAAGTCAGGCTTGCTGTCCCTGAAGGACTTACAAACTAGCTGAAGGAACAAGACATATCATATTTTCATGGAAATACTATGCATGTTATACTTTAATTTTGCAAACTGCGCAACCCCTTCGCATGATAAGTCTCCAGTGCATGTTATATGTATGTGTGCATTATATTCAAAACATATTGCATATGCTTATAAAGCATGACCCAAACTAAATCACTCTCTCTTGAAAATCTCGTTTTCTTTTGTATTTGATATTAGCCCCAAACATCCTAACAGCTCAAGCAAAAAAAGCCTTTCCCCTCCCACATTGCACATTTAATTTGTAAGATTAAATGTAAATATTTTTATACTATAAACTGAAAAATAATAAAAGCATGCATTATATAAAAGCAAAGTAAATGCAATTACAGCTATTATTGCAAAATACCCTTATCATGTAAGTTATTTATTTAGTGGTTTTAAAGATTACTTGTATGCTTTTTCAACACTGTCTATTCCTAAGTAATTAACTCTGCCTTACAGAGGTACTGGCACATTTCTCACAGATGGGACATAAGGGCAAGGTGAACAATGCACAATCAGGCATATTCTGCATTATTGGACTTCCAGTTAAGGCTGCCACATCAAAAATATCTTCCCTATATGGCCTATTGATTGATTTGGGTTAACCAGCATTTCTCTTAAAATGCTAATATCATTAGAAGTATATAGTTTACCATCTTCAAGGAGGACAGGTAGAAAGAAAAATTATTTATTTAAATGCACACACACACACATCCCATACACACCTTAACATCTGTATCTACCTATCTATCTATTCATACATTCCTTCTTCCTTGTTCTCCCTTTTTATGGTTATGCTGTATGGGAGGAGCTCTATAACCACACCCAAGGGAAGTGCAAAACCAATAAACAACCTCATTATAAATTACTAAAACCAACAATGTGAGAAGTTTTAAACATTGTGATTTTTTGTACTAAACATTCTTATGAGGAGCCAGTCACATTTTTAGTTTTCTTCTATCATATTCCTAAGCATTATTCATGAATTATATATCCAACTGATAATTTTCAGAATCTTCTTTTTTATCCAGTTAACTGGGAAATGTATGTACACTGAATTAACTAGTATGCTTTGCCCTTTGATCCAAGTCCCAAAAAAGGAAATAGACCTTTAATACTTTCAAATAATCTGTCACTAGTAATTTTTAAAAAGTCTGTTTTCCGAATGTAATGAAACAAGATGGTGAACTAGGCAGAAAGACTGCACAGACCTTCTTCAACAAAGAAAAGGGAAACCAATTAACACAGACACAGAAGATAATCCTGGCCCCCTGAGCCTTGAAGGGAAGGATACAGAAGTGGACTAAATCCCAACTACAGAAGAATTTGTGTGAAAATACCAAAAAAGGAGACATACAGAGCTG
>NW_006921637.1:14990716-15000015 GCF_000298275.1 Orycteropus afer afer | reverse complement strand
GACACTGGGAAGAAGTACTATGGGGAGGAAGTGGGAGGGGAGCTGTTGCATTGTGGTAAACTGTGGTCAATGTCATGAGACAAAGTATATGTAAACTGATGTATGGAAAGTGAATTTGCTCTGTAAATCTTCACCCAAATCACAATAAAAAATAAATAATATATAAATAAATGTAAAAAAAAAAGTCTGTTTTCCCACATAAAATTGTGTATGTTGTTGTGTTGTGCAGTCGAGTTGGACTCGACTCATAGCAACCCTTTCTTGGGTTTCTGAGGTGGTATCACTACGGAAGTAGATTGCCCAACCTTCCAAGGAGTGGCTGGTGGGTTTGAACTGCCAGCCTTCTGGTTAGCAATCAGCTGCCTTAAGCACTACGCTACCAGAGCTCCCAAAATTATATATAGATAAAGATAAAAAAAAAAAAGACACAAAAATTACAACAGCTTCATCTGTTAGATCATGAAATTTGAGGTGAATTATTTTTCTTTCTTTTATTCAGATTTCTTGGGTATTTCTTTTAATACTAATGAACCCTAATATACTGATTTTATACATTTGACCGAAGACCTTCAGAAGCTAACACAGTTTAAAAAACAAAACCAAAAAAGTGCTTTTCCTCACATTCCCTAGGAAAAAAAAAACTAACCGAAATATATATACAAGGAATTCTTAAACTAAATATAATTATAGAATCAGCAGACAATGTGAACATCATTCAGTATCTTATTTTTAGGTTATCAAACATTACAAAAGAGATGTGCTGTCATGATTGCGTCAGATGCTAGAATATAGCTTGAATGTAGGAGGAAGGGGAGCTCTGGTGGGTTAGTGCCTAAGGCTTTGACTGCTAACCAGAAGGCTGGGGTTCAAACCCACTAGCCACTCCTTGAAAGGAAGATTGGGCAATCTACTTTTGCAGAGTTATCACCTCGGAAACCCAAGGAGGGGTCTATGAGTAGGAACTGACTCGAGTTTGTTTTTTTGTTTGCAGGAGGAAGGAAGCAAAATTTGAGGGACCAAATAGAGTTAGAAGCTCTCCAAATGTTAAAAAAAATTCCTAACTTTACAGTGCTACAGCATTGTTTCCAAAATTAGATAATGTCCCAAAAGGCAAAGAGACTGTCCTAGTTAAGGACTACAAATTCCCAAGGCAACCTACTAGCATGCTGAAACAGTGAGCTTAATACTGGACTCAGAACCAGGGTCTGTTGCCTCAGTTAAGACCCTTAACCTCTCTGAGTCTCAATGGCAACCTCTTCACAAAGGAGACAGCAAAATTTACCCTGCCAATCTCACAGGGCTGTGAAGTACATCACAAACATAACTGTATTGCTATTACTATAGTGTCTGGCTCCCACCAGCTCGCTGGTCTCTAAATATTTTTCCCTCCAAAGTTTAGAGTAGATTTTTCTTTTCCTCTGCAAATGAATCTAATTTTAAAAGTGAGTTGTGATGGAATACTCAAGCGATATATAAGGAGAGTTTAATAAAGGGACTACATACAAAAGTGAAGATCAATTAAGGGAAACTAGTAAGTGATGTAGTACCCAGGGCCAGCACCAGTGGGGATCATTAGCACCCTGGCCTGACCTGGCCAAGGGAGGAAGCAGTTACTGAAAACCCAGAGAGAACAGTAAGATAGATGTTGTGGCAATCAGAGGCAACCCAATAGCAAGGAAGCTGAGGGAATAAATGCTCCAGCTTCTGATCTTCTGGTAATGCCTCAGTTAAGAATGGATTTGGAAAGACAAAAGGAAAATATCCAGCACACAAAGGAAGTAGGCAGTACTTCTCAGTCAATTTTGCAAGCTCTTCTGGTGGCATAGTGCCTCAGGCATTTGACTGCTAACCAGAAGGCTGGTGGTTCAATCCCACCAGCCACTTGTTGGAAAGAAGATTGGGCAATCTACTTCTGTAGAGATACCACCTCAGAAACCCGAGGGGTCAGTATGAGTCGAATCTAACTCAACGGCAGTGAGTTTGGATTGGTTTTGGTAATTTATAGGAAGCAACAAATGTGTGACACTTCTTTTTTTCTTTCAGTGATACTTTATCCAGAGAATACAGAGTCCAATTTATAATTTCAGCAAGATTTTTTATAATTTAATTTGTTGTCAATCTTTTCCCTGTTTGGGCAAGAAAGACGACTTGTCTTACCTCTCTAAAAAAGACGTCTGCAGGAGTGAGGTTTGATGGAATTTCACATTCCCTTTTGTTTAAAGCAATTAATATAGCTGTGTTCACAAGGTCAGAATGTCTAGAGTGGTGGTTCTTGAGAACAATAGCAGCTGACAACTTTTCTGCATGCTCACAGAGCAACAGTCGAGTTGCCATTGGCATTCCTCTTACTGCAAAAGTGCCTAAACGTTCAAATAAGCCAACCTGGTAAAAAGACAAACATATATTCTTAAAAAGCATCTGCAGTAACATAAAAAATAATACTCATATTCTCACCAGGAGCACACTATGTACTTCTGGCCCTAACTCTCCCAGAGAGCACTGACAGCTGTCTTTCCTTTTGGCTGAAACTATTTCCAACATACATACACACAAGTCAGTCAGGGCTATTCATGTCTGTAAGAAATCATAAAAGTTCCTGTCTACGATCAGGGTCATGCCAGAGTTCTGCCCAATACTGTTGTTTCTACCAATCACTATTGCCCAAATTATTATTTACGGTTAATAAAATTATCAAATTGTTCTTTTCTATCTGTATCAATTAACTATCCTATATTCCAGACCTTTCAGAACTAGAAACTCAGCAGCCACCAACTTCAGTGACAGACCCTCCAGCTCAGCCTGCCCTCCAGCTAATACAGTTATACAAGAGGGCCCAATGTCCAACAGAGTAGCCACTATTACATTTACATTTCTGCATGTATTAATATAGTATTATTAATTTAGTGGCTACCTAAATGTATATTAATTAAATTTAAATTTTTTAAAAATTTTGCTTCTCAAGTACTCAATAACCACATGTGGCTAGTGGCTACCACGCTGGGCAAAACAGGTATAATATAATGCATTTCTATCAGCACACAGAACATTCCATTGGACAGCAATGACTAGAATTTTCTTAAAATGGAAGGATTATTGCTTTGAAAAAAGAAGTGAAAACAGGATTAAATTCATTAATTTGGGTATGTACCTAGGAATCACTGTTAATGAGCAAGGCAAGGGTGGGTGATTTTGTATAACAATTCTACCCAGCAGCAAAAACATTTTCTAATTTAGACTCAATATATATTTTACAAATAAGAAATAGAATATTAAAATGAGGATTTGAATCTAATTGTACTTCAAAATTTAAAATCCCAATGTGTATATAAATCTGTCTTCATCTAAATATTCCTGTTTGTTCTAATAATATAAAATCAGTTTATGAAAATCTATACATAAAATCTTTACATAAAAGCACACAGGAAATATGAATGAAATCCTGCTTTTTAAAGGTCCAGTCTCATGGATATCATATGATGTTATAAAAAAAAAAGAAAACAACTTTTCAGATGATAATTTACCTTCTTTAAATACTTAATAAGCCTCCACACAGCCCTGGAATTATTTACTTCCAAATCAGCACAGCAAACGGAAAACATTAGTCATGTCCCACCCAACAAAGTATCTGAAACTAAGAGGGAAAGCATTTCCTGTGTACTGGGGAGATGGTAAAGCCCGATGTCCTGGCCATCCCTGGTGCCCAACATTTGGGAGTCTTACGTGGTGAATAAAGTCCATAAGGAAAGAGTGGGCTTTCATCTTGTCTTCTAGCTGGTGAAGAATAATTAGTGATGTATTGCTGAAGCCAGGTGCTTCTGTTAAATCACAATAACAAAACTTAAGCATATAATGTATTGGTTTTACAATAATTATTGCTATTAAAATATAAGAAAATCTATACAAAGGAAAGCAACAATTCAATATAATTATTTTTAACATTTATCCAAGAGTTAAAATTAGAGGGAAATTTTGGAAGTTTGACATAATTCTTTGCTTGAATTCACACCATATTTATACAAAATAAGTTACTGTTGGTTTATCCCTGTCATAACCCAGGGGCCACATAACGCTCATCTACATTTTTCTCCTCTGAGATTTACTGGGCAGCTGCTTTCCCAATGACATTATGTGCAGCCATCAGGAGAGGATCTGCATAACTGTTTGAAATGGAAGAAATGGGCATGTGCCACAAATACTCTTTTTGCAGGGTATTGTATGAGGTACATCCTGCAGGGGCATATATGTCCTGCCAAACTACAACAGGGTCCACAGGCCGATGGGACATATGCATCCCACCAACCCTATCCTCAGAGTCCAGGAGTCCAGAAGGATTGATGTCGCCCATCAATCCTACCCTCTCAAGTCAAACGGATCACATTCAATGATTTAGTATGTATTCCATTAATGAAAAAACATTTTATCAACAAAGAATTTAAAGCAAAAAATAATTTAGTCATGAAAGGGTTAATTAGCTGTAAACTTGAGAGCTGAAGAGAAACTAAGGAAGAAGGTAAACTATACATTATAAATCTCTAATAAAGAGAGAAAATATATGTTTGAGACAGTTTACTGGTACTTAGGAACCCCTAAAGTGTCCCTAATGCTGGAGAGGCAGTGGGGAATATAAAGAGGGGGGTCACATGGGACACACAGAAGGACATGATATGCCCACTTTCACATGTGGAGATTGCTCACTGCCACTCTTAGGTGAAAGTATCATTTCTATTAGCCACATACAGTGATTACGTCAAAATTACCATTTAATTTGGGGACAAACAAATACCAAATGCCTACCTATACTATCAATCTTCTTTTAGAAATAAATGCCAAGAAACTAAGCAGAGTTATTCTGTTTCAGAGAGAATAATTAGGATGTGCACCAATGTTTCCTTAGTTTCTATTTTATTATCTAGAGCTGCTCTGAGCTTTTTTTCCGAATACCTTATAGGCTACAATCTTTTAAAAAATAACAAATTAATATTAAATTGTTTGAGAAACTAAAATTTATGCCTTGAGAGACAACTTTAATAAAGAACCAGAATATTTTTCTCAAAACAGATCACTCCACCTTATTCAAATCGAAATTTTCTTACCCTCAGGGACAGATTCTGCCCACCGTGGATCAGATGCTGGATAGTCATCTACCAAGTCCACACTGATTTGAGTAACAGCTCTGTCTAGTTCAGAATCAGAATCCAAATCAAGGTGAGAGGGAAACAGCTCATTAACCATCATTTGAGCATGATTTGTATCTTTTCTGAAATAAAATTGGAATACGAAAGTATTAAGGGAGGCAAAATATTTTCAAAACTCACTCTGAAAAAATGGTGAAATTAAAGTCTAATTTACAAGTTTTAGCCCAAAGTTAATTATTTTTAATAAAATTTATTAAATGGGAGAAAATTATTATGTATCCATTAAGTCAATAAATATATTATAAACACAATATGCAATGCCCTGGGGATGGAATGGAATGGTAAACCAGACATTATAGATAGTCCTTAACTTCACCACATATGCAATGTTGTGGAAGAGTCTGATTAGTAAACAAAACTGCAAACGCAGGGTAATAAGCAATACCATAAGGAAGAAATAAAGAACTACAAAGCTCATAGAAGAGAGACCAAAACCATGAAAACCAAAACCAAACGAAACTCACTGCCATCGAGTTAATTCTGACTCATAGCGACCCCCTTTGGGTTTCTGAAGTAGTAAATCTTTACCAAAGTAGATTGCCCAGTCTTCCTTGTGTAGTGGCTAGTGGGTTTGAACCACCAACTTTCTGATTAGCAGTCAAATGCTTTAGGCACTATGCCACCAGAGAGGAAAACGGCCTGCAGGAAGTGAGGTTGAAGCTGAGGCCTGCCAGGCAAGCAGGTGGTCAGGCAAGGCCAGAGAGAGCAAGGGGAGGGAATACAGTTCCATATAGGAGCATGTACTGATGCCTAGAAACAGGTGAGTATGCAGTTCAGGAAACAGAAGGGTAAAAGATATGGGTTTCTTCAGTTACTATCTCAGGGACAGTGTCAAGACTACCTAATAAGTAAGGTAAGTATAGGCTTACTTGTGGTTACTTACTAATCTTTATTTCACATATTTCCACCACATCAAAGAGTCTGCTTCTAGGTATGGCTGGCATCTGTCTGTCTCTCTCCCAATCCCAAAGTCCCTTCCTACAGAATCAAAGCCTCTTTTCAAATTTTTAATCCCTGACAGAGACAGAGTATCCCATAAGCAAGGTAAGCATGGGCTTACTCGTGCCTACTTGCTAATCTGCAATAAACAATTTCACGTGAGTTGCACATAGGAGATAAGAGAAGAGGTAAAAAAATCTTAACTTGGTTACTGCAGAAATCTAGTCAAAAGAAGACAGTGGTCTCCACTAAGAAGTGGGAAATGGAGATAAGTAGACAGATTTGAGAAACACACATGTATGAGGTAGAATTTACCAACTGATTAGATCTGAGACTAAGATAAGAGACATATAAGTTAATTCTCTTCACTGAACAGGAGGTAGAGAAAAAAGAGTAAATAGAGAAGATAAGCTTTGGATGCATTGAAATTGAAGTGCCAGTGTAATATAAAAGGAGTTGGCGGCACATCGGTGAAAGCATTCAGCTGCTAACCAAGAGGTTGCCAGTGTGAACACACCAGCCACGCAGGAGAAATATGAGGCAGTCCACTTCTGTAGGATTTACAGTCTTGGAAACCCTACAGAGCAGCTCCACTCTGTCCCAGAGGATAACTATGAGTCCAAATTCACTTGACAGCAATGGGTTTGGTATTTTGGGTTTGTGAAATATAAATTGCTTTTGGAGATTATCTGGGTTTCTTTAGCAAATGAAGCTAAAGGAGCAGAAAAGATCATTCAGGAAGCAGAAAGAGGAAATGTGGTAGAGAACAGCAAATGTAGAAAATTTTTCAAGTAGTTTAGCTATAAAGTGGAATAAATGCATAAGGTGGTAGCTCAAAAAGAAGCATGAATTCAAATAATTTTTTTTTCCTTCATACAGCAGGTTAAATACAATCAACTACAGATGAGAAGGAGCCAGCACAAGAAAGGTCAGAGAAATGTAACTAAAAATGTAGTCTCATGGGAGGCAGGAGAGAGTGGCATTGAAACAAAACAAAGGAAGTACTTAGATGGGAGGCAAGAAGGAACAGAAGCTGCAATGTAAAAAAAAAATTGTAGACAGTAAATATAGAGATCTAAGCCCTGGTAGCGTAGTGCCTAAGCTATCTGACTGCTAACCAGAAGGTTTAAAGTTCAAACCCATGAGCCATTCCCTGGAAGGAAGATTGGGTAATCTACTTCCATAATGATTTACCACCTCAGAAACACATAGAGGGTTGCTATGAGTCAGAATTGACTCGATGGCAGTAAGTTGTTTATTTTTTTTTTTGAGAAGTCTAGGAAATTCTTATTTGATGCCTTTTATTATCTCTGTGAAACAGGAGGCTAAGTCATCTTGGTAGAAAAACGGAAAGCTGAAGATTTTTTGACAAAGAGTAGAAATGGTCTCTTTGTAAACATGAGGAGCTCTGGTGGCATAGTGCTTAAGGTATCTGACTGATAACCAGAAGGCTGGCAATTCAAACCCACCAGCCACTACTCAGAAGAAAGACTGGGCAATCTACTTTTGTAGACATACTGCCTTGGAAACCCAAGGAGGGGTCACTATAAGTCATAGACGACTCAACGGCAGTGAGTGTTTTTTGAGATGTAAACGTGTCAATAAAAAAATATATTTCAACTTGGCCCATGATTCTCAGTGGTTTGGCAGTTATGAAATGATGTAACCTGTTCTTATAACTAAGCAGTTGCAAAGAGATTAGGGTGGGATGCAACTCCCTTACTCAAGTCACAGTCCTGATGCAATGTAAGGGAAGTTTCCCTGCAGTGTGGCCTGCATCTGTTTTTTGCCTTAGAAGAGAAAGGAAAGAGAAGCAAGCAGAAAAAGAGGAACCTGACTACCACCAAGAAAGAGCTGGGAGCAGACAGCATCCTTTGCCTGTGCTGAGAACCTCCTAGTCCCAGGGGAAGACTGATGCCAAGACACAGAGGTCTCCAAGGAATGCCAGGCCCACAGATATTAAAAGGAGACAAGGACTTTCTTCCAGAGTCAAGAGAGAGAGACATCTTCCTCTAGAGCTGGTGCCTGGAAGTCAGACTTCTAGCCTCCTAAACTGTGAGAGAATTAACGTTTCTTAACGTCATCCACTTGTATTTCTGCTATAGCAGCACTAGATAACTAAGATAACATGCAACAGAGCTGATTAAAGAAACACAAAAAACTGCCTAAAAGTGTTAAAGGCCAAGTGGAGGTTGGAGATATACTTATGTTATAGGTTATGGGAGTACAAAATTAATTATAGCAAGATCCAACCAATATTTACTATTTCAGTCAACAGAGTGAGCTACCTAAAACTCTCATCAACAAAAGAATTTTTTTTTTGAGCTAAGTAAAATGAAAAACAAAATATGGGACAGAGACACTGAGCTTTGAAATGAACTATACAGAAGTGGATTAGGCACCAACTAGTGGAAAAACCTGAACGCAAACAGTCAGTACAGAGATGGCTGGAGCTGCAGACTGTGAGCTACTCTGATGAGACCAACAGCCTGAATGTTTCCAAGTGGTGCTGGGACCTGAGAATTGACCTAAAGATCAGTCCCGGTCACCAAAGGCTGCAGGGACAACTGCTCTGGTGGCATATGACTAGTAAGGGCAACAGTAAGCAGGGAGACAACCTGAGTTATGGACTTTTTGCTGTCTGGAGAGCGCAGCTATTTTGATTGTTTACACATGGCACCCATCTTGGATATTTCAAGTGACCGAGGGCACAGCCATTTTGAATGTTTACACTTGGTGGCCATTTTGGATATTTAAAGTGACAGAAGGGCACAGACATTTTGAATGTTTACAAGTGAGGGCCATTTTGGATATTTAAAATAACTGAGGGCACAGGCATTTTGAATGTTTACAAGTGGCAGCCATTTTGGATTTTAAAGTGATAGCATTCTCATTCAGATTCCAGGGACCTAAGAACAGGCTCTGTTTGCCAGGCTTGGCAAAGACATACAAGAGGCTGACAAGAGGAAAGGAGACAGGTGGTGAGTGTATAAGTGCTGTCAACTAGCGAATAGAGGAGCACAGCACAGTAGCCTGCCTGTACAGATAACATACAAACAAAACAAAGAAAATGAAAATTATGGGCAAGTCACCCCAACATATGTTGTTGTTGTTAAGTGCTGTCGAGTCATTTCCAACTCATAGCAACCCCATGCACAGCAGAAC
>NW_006921637.1:14989114-14990616 GCF_000298275.1 Orycteropus afer afer | reverse complement strand
AAGGAGACATACAGAGCTGCGGTCTGGCAGCAATCCTCAGCGATCCTGATG
This sequence comes from Orycteropus afer afer, assembly GCF_000298275.1. Lineage (NCBI taxonomy): Eukaryota > Metazoa > Chordata > Mammalia > Tubulidentata > Orycteropodidae > Orycteropus > Orycteropus afer. The sequence goes on along the minus strand of NW_006921637.1, from coordinate 14,990,565 downwards.
GCACAGACAGCTTGAAGATTCTCAAGTGCTGGTAGGACTTAAGAATTAACCTAAAAATCAGCCCTGCTAGCCAGGGACTGCACAGAGGACTGCTCTGGTGGCTGGGGAATAAATGGAGAAGGTGAAGAGTAAGGTGGGCTGAGCTATGGACTTTTGCCAGTCCGGAGGACGCCACCATTTTGAAGGTCTAAAATCAGCTTGACTCTTTTGGATATTTAAAGAGACAGTGCTCTCACAGATTCCTGGGGCTTAAGAACATGTTCTGCTTTCCAGCAACCCCAAGGACCCACTGGATCTGCAAGACTGAAAAGGTACGACATTCCTCTTGTTACTTATACCCCACATCCGCTTGGTGAACGGAGGTGTGGCCATCCCCCACTCCCACCCACCTACTAGGCCCACAGGAACTCCATCACAGTCTGTGTGCTCAGACGGAGTCTGGGTGCCCTGCCTTGTCCTCCACCAATTTTTTTTTTATTTCTCTTTTTTTATTCTTATTTTTTTCTTTTTCACTTTCTTTTTCTGGTGATTAGTTTGCTTGTATTAGTGTGCTTTAAAACAACTATTATTATTTTCTGTCCTTTTTACTATTCTTCTTAATCTTCCCCTCCCAGGTCCTAGTTTTCAGCATTTTTTCTTCTCCCTGTTCCTGGCTGAAACTTCTTTTTTTTTTTAATTTAAGCTCCCCCCCGCTTTTTTCTCGTGCTTAACCTCACTCCTTATTTTGCATTTTTGCCATTTTTTTTTCCTTCATATGCCCCTTCTCTACTTTTTTTCTCTTAATGCCGTATCCCCAGATACTGCAGGTTTTCTTGTTTTCTATTCTTCTTTTTCCCTTTTTTCTTTTTTTGGTTACTGTTCCTGTGTGATTACATGGTGTGTATTTTGTCCATGTGCTTTTAGTTTTTTGAAGGTTATTCAATTGTAATTTGTGTCTAATTGAGTGAGAGACAACAACAGTCCCCATAAGACACAACTACACCCACACCTACTGCAACTTCCCTTACTGAGCGAGAACCACTACACCTCCTTCTCCACCAATGGGACAACGATAAAAAATCACCAAGAAGAGCCGGAATCACCCTTGACTGCTCTTCACAAAGAGTTAGCAGAGATCTAAATACAACAACACCATGATGCCTCTGAAACAACAGACCATCACAGTCCACATAAACAAGCAGGATAAAGTGGTAGAAACAAGGGAGCAGGATACAGACCCAGAACACATGCTTGAGGAAGAAGCAAGATTGGAACTCTCTGTTAAGGAATTCAAAAGAATTATCTTTAGCTTTTTTCAAAGGATTGAGAGACAGAATAAAGAAAACACAGAAAAAACCCTAAAAGAATTTTAGAAGAAAATACAAAAACAAAATGACAAATAAAATGAAAAATTAGAAATGATTCTAAATCTACAGATACAAATCCAGAATATTAATATGAAATTGTCAGAA
>NW_006921637.1:14929701-14962046 GCF_000298275.1 Orycteropus afer afer | reverse complement strand
TGTTCTTAAGCCCCAGGAATCTGCGAGAGCACTGTCTCTTTAAATATCCAAAATAGTCAAGCTGCTTTTTAAACCTTCAAAATGGCGGCGCCCTCCGTACCGGCAAAAGTCCACAGTTCAGTCCACCTTTCTCTTCACCTTCTCCGTCTGTTCCCCAGCCACCACGCACAGTCCTCCATGTAGTCTCTGGCTAGCAGGGTAATTTTTAGGTTAATTCTTAGTTCCTACCAGCACTCGGGAATCTCCAAGCTGTCTGAGCCGTCAGGATCGCTGCCAGACCACAGCTCCTATGTTTCCTTTTTTGGTATTTTCACGCAAATTCTTCTGCTAGTTGGGGTTTAGTCCACTTCTATATCCTTCCCTTCAAGCCTCAGGGGTCCAAGATTATCTTCTGTGTCTGTGTTAATTGGTTTCCCTTGTCTTTGTTGAAGTGGGTCTGTGCAGTCTTTCGGCCTAGTCCACCATCTTGCTGGAACCTCTTCAGCATTATTCTTTTAATGTTTTGCAAAAAAAAAATAAGGAGTTTTGGTGGCATAGTGCCTAAGCCATCTGACTGCTGACCAGAAGGCTGGCAGTTCAAACCCACCCACCAGCCACTCCTCAGATGAAGACTGGGTAATCTACTTCTGTAGCGATACCACCTCAGAAACCCAAGGAGGAGTCGCTATGTGTCAGATCCGACTCCACGGCAGTGAGTTAGGTTAGTTATAAAAAAATAATAAAAATCTTATGGCTAGATGCTGTAATTGAGTTTGGATGATGTAACAATTTTGAAAACGATCAATGGTAATGGTAGTACAATGTGGTAAATGTAATTAATGCCACTAAATTATTCACTTAAAAATAGTTAAAATGGTAAACTTACGGTTATATGTATTTTATTATAATAAATTTTTTTTTAATTTTATGAACAGTGTATTTCAGGTTTATAAATGACAGGGAAAAACAAGATTTTTATTCAACTCTTCCTCTAAAATCACCCCAAAACAATATCAAGAAAGAGAAACACCATGTACACTAAATCACCTATGAGTCCAACCATAATACATCACGATGGAAACCAGGAGTGGCAATAGCAGACCAGAGAGGAGAAAGACCTAAGCATGTGGTGTAGGGATAGATGCTGATGAGAATTTAGAGGGTAACAGAAAAGGGAAGTTCCAGGATGAGAGCTGTATAGCTCAAAGGTTTTTGAGAGATGTGACTGTGGGGAAAACTATACCGAGGAGCATTTTACAGAGCCATTAGAGACTATGGGAAAACTAAGACCAATATTAAAGAAAAGTAAGCATACATAAAATGAGTCAACTGACTACGTAAGAATCAGAAAAGCTGTATCATAAAGGAAATGTAATCAGCACAATATTTGGCTTGACAAACTATAAGCAATATTCACACTGTCATTTGAGTAAAAAAACCTTGTATGATTAAGGCAGATGAAGGAATATTCATAAAAACCAAAATCCTCATTTTCCATAATAGTAAGTCAACAGGTCCCTAAGATTCATAAATCAAGAGACAGAAATATGTGCATGTTACTTAGAAATACAGAGGAAAAAAATTCCAGAAGAAACAGCTAAAATAGGTAAAAGTAGTTGCTTCTGGGAAAACTGACAGATGGGATGAGGGTGAGAAAAGATCTCATATTTTTATCATAAACGTTTTCAAGTAGTTTGACTTACCTCTATGTTAAATATTCCGATAAAAATAAAAATTAAAAAATCTTATGGTACCATTTTACCTCATTGCTTCGTCCAGCAATTGAAGATGTTAGGGAATCTTCAATATCTTCTGCTAATATGGACACATTTTCCCTCAATATAATAGACATCAAGCCATTGCTTTTAGAAAAAATGACAGGAACGCCACCACAAGAACCAGCTCCTAAAATACTATCTCCTAAAAAAAATTAAATAAATATATATATATATATATATAATTAACCATACATAGCAAAGAACATTTTCCAAAATTCACCATCCTAAAGTTGAAAATCATCTTGAGATTTCCTCTCTGACCTCAGCTTTTTAATCTCAAGAACAAATGTTAAGAACCTATTGTTATATTAAGAAGTAGGCTCTGCATCCTTCAATTTTAAAGATAATAAAAACCAGCCTTGTAAAAGAGCAGTGAGTATAGCATGACAATAAGCCTAAACTACAAGTAAGACAAAAATGAAAATTATTCACTCAGTAAAACTCAGGATGACAACTTTTTTAATCCTGTGGAGCCCTCTTTTTCAATCTGTTTTTACCTTACTGGATCAACCAATGAAACTGAAAAAAAGAAATCTAAGCTTGCTCTCAATTATTGTTACCTAACCACAATCAAGGCTCTTAATCTGGGACTAGAAAAGCTAGACTCTACTCTCTTCTCTCATCTGGATTTTGGCCCCTTCCACTTGTGACCAGTCCCCCTCCCTGCATTCATTCCAGAGTTCCCATCCATGAGTCCACACCCAGGATTCTTCTTATTCAAGGGTCTAGACCAATATTTAAAGAATATCAACTCAGAATAAATCACTCTTACTAATTTCAAATATAAGGAGCTCTGGTAGTGAAGTGGGAGCTCCAATGGTGTAGTGCCTAAGGCATTTGACTGCTAATCAGAAGGCTGGTGATTCAAACCCACCAGCCACTCCTCGGAAGGAAGACTTGGCATCTACTTCCATAGAGATACCACCTCGGAAACCCAAGGAGGGGTCTCTATGAGTTGGAAACGACTCAACAGCAGTGAGTTTGGTTTGGTTTGGTAGCATAGTGGATAAGGCATGTGGTTGCTAACCAGAAGGTCATCAGTTCAAACCCACCAGCTGCTCTGTGGAAGGAAGATAAGGCAATCCACTGCCATAAAGATTTACAGCCTCAGAAACCCAAAGGGGGTCACTATGAGTCACAATCGACTCAATGGCAGTGAGTTTGATTTTTGTTTGGTAACTCTGAATAAGTGGTTACTTCTTTTAGTGTCCATTCTTTCCTTTTTGACCTCTTCTCCTGGGAAAAATGTTACTATTATACCCTCCTAAATATAACAGTTTGGGAATTTTACCATCTTTTTACTTTTTCAGTAGAATGCACTTCAGTTACTGTAGGTGTGGTCCTGATGGTCTCAGAAACATTTGGAGGTATCAATAATGCCAGAAGCAACATTTAAGGAAAGAGAATACAAAACTAAGATTAACTAATGAGTTCACTAATCATGTTCTCTAGAACTGCTACTTTACCTTGTGTACCAAAACCAATTTTCTCCCGTGGAAGAGAAAACCTCCCATTTCCTGTGGAGCACACATAGACTGCACTCTCAGTACACAGATAGGCTGTCTGATTTGAAAAGTTTGGGACCACCAACCGACAGTTTATCAGGTCTTCAGACTGAAAATTAAACGTAAGGTTGTATTTACAGAGAATTAAAATCAAAACACTTGTTTGTATGATTTTATAACCAATGTTTTCTGTATACTATCTTAAAAAATAATACACTGATTCACTTCTAAAAAATCTAATCTAAATACTACCCATAGGTTGATTTACAAAAAACTGACAAATTAAGCTTATAAACATCAAATAGGGAAATCATTTGCTGAGTTACAAATAATTAGCAAATTTTTAAAACATTTTCATAGTAATAAGATTACCACTAGATCCCTATAACAAATGGTAGCAAAAATAAAACCATTAATTATTATTATTGTTGTTGTTATTTGTCATCGAGTCAGCCCTGACTCATAGCGACCCCTCCTTGCGTTTTCAAGGCAATGTCACTACAGAAGTAGGATTGCCCAACCTTCCTTACTATTATTATTTTAGAACTGGCAAATATTTTATAAATAATCCCCAAAAAATAAACACTGTCATTCTTACTTTACTGTCAAGATATCAAGCACAAGAAAATTAAGTGACTTTGCCCAAGTTGATTTATAAATTCAGCGAAATAAAAATAAGAATTGAATGATAAAATTAACAAATATTAAAATGATAACTAGTTATTAAAGAAATTATGTTATAAACACCATACTAATGTGACATTCCAGGTTTGTTTGCTTTTTAATTCTCAAGTTGTTTTCTTTCTATCCTACTGCATTGTGTTAAAAAAATGATTTTTATCACTGAGCATGTTTTTTCTTTCATAATCAGAAAATATGGTAAGGCTTATTTCCATTTAAGATAAAAAATAAAAGATTTTCTGACAAAATTCAGTTAAACAAGTCATGTAAAGACTTAAAAGAATTAGATTCTACACAAGGTTAAAAAAAATGAATTTACAGCTGTGAAGGTTTCCTTCCTGAATATCACAGCTATTAAGCTATATGTTAAATTGCTATGAATAACTTAAAATGAAAAAACAAGCCTTTTAATGGATTGTAAGAAATTTAATAAAAATATAAAATATTGTTGCCTACAAATATAATCCTGCTTTGGGCAAAAGGATTTTTCTGAGATACAGAGGGCTCAAAACCATATCCCAATTCCTATAAGATTTCTTCCTTACTTTCATCCTTCAGTTCATCATCAGTATCGCCTTTCTAATCACTAATACAGCTTTGGTGGCACAGTAGTTAAGGCATTTGGCTACTAACCAAAAGGATGGCAGTTGAAACCTACCAACTTCTCCATGGGAGAAAGATAAGGCAGTCTACTTCCATAAAGATTTATAGCTTTGGAAACCCTATGGGGGGGCACTCTGAGTTAGAATCGACTTGATGGAAATAGGTTGATACTGCCTTAGCAACCCAAGGGGGGTTCGCTGAGTCGGATTCAACTCAACGGCACATAACAACAACAACAGTATACAAATAATAACCCCTCTGTAAGAGACACAGCGGGAGAAACAAATGGCTTGTTTGCTGGTTGATTCCCTTTTCATTTCTCTTTAGCTAAGGTTGAACCAATGAAAGAAAGATTCTGAGATGGCAAAGGAAATGCAACAATGTCTAAAGACAAGCTATTTAAAAATATTTCTAAGCCCTATAGATGAATCTCTCAAATACTTTGGCCTTGCAATGCTTAGAAAAGAACTCCATGTGCTATTGTCTTTTTGAGTTTAATTATCAAACAGAAATCTTACCTGGAAAGGTGGATTATACTGAGTGACTTCTACAGTAACTGCACCTGGCATTTGGTAGCCATCATCTTCCACTGTTACCAGAGAGTAATATATGAGACATGGAGTGTCTGCTGGATGCCATGCTGCTGCCAAAATCAGGAGCCCATCACTATTCAATGAAAAAGAGGATCAACAGTCTCTTTGGAAAACAGTTTGGCAGGTTCTAATAAAGTTACATGTACAATTATCATCACATGACTTAGTACGCCCACTTCTAAATGTTTACTCAAGAGAAATAAAATGTTAAAAAAATTAAATAATTTTTTAAAAAAACTTATGTTCACACAAAAACCTGGGTCCAAATGGGTACAATGGCTTTATTCATAATTCCCTGAAACTGTAAACAACTCACATGTTCTTCAGCTGTTGAACAGATAAACCGACCTTGGTACAGCCAACAATAGAATACTATTGAGCAGTTAACAAGGAAGAACTATTGAGCAACTCTCAAATGTATAATACTAAGTCAAAGAAGCTAGACTCAAAAAGCTTTACAATACATGATTCCATTTACATGACATTTTAAAAAAGGCAAAATTACAGGGACAGGGAACAGATCAATAATTACCAGGAGTTGGGGATGGAAGGAAGGGTTGACTGTACACAAGAGGGCCCAAGGGAACTTTTGGGGGTGATGGAACTATTCTGTGTCTTAATTGTGATTGTGGCTAAATAACTGTCTGCACTTGTCAAAATTCACAGAATTATACACTAAAGAGAGTGAATTTCATTGTATGTAAATTATAGCTGAATAAATGTGACTTGAAAAAGAAAAATCAAGAAATAATCTAATCCAAGCCCATGCCCTATTACTGTAAATAAAGTTTTACTGGAGCACAACCATGAACACTCATTTATATATTGTCCATGGATACTTTGATGATAAAATGTTGAATACTAACAGTAATGACTACTTTTGCTTACAAAAATAGGTCCTTTTACAGAAAAGGTTAGTTAGTCCCTGATGTAAGCAGCTCCCTTTTGTCCAAAGGAAAAAACTTTAAAAAAAAAAAAAATCCTAACCCTTAGTTAGTGAAGAGCTTTGATATATGGGAAAACAAACTCGGCTCCCTCTTAAAGCTTTTATGTTCCTCTTTGTCTATCAAAGTTACTGCCCCTAACAAAGAATGAAATGATATCTAATCTCAACCCTTCCAAAACATGTAGTAGCATTATTAGTAACTTTCATTCAAGTCTTAGAAATATTAACAATTTGGAAGGACCTCTAATGGAGAACTGAGAAAAAGCCATTACCTAAATGGTAAGAAACAACAGTGACTACTAAATTATACATCACTGAGATCAAGCAATCCCTAACATGGCTTTCATTTCCTTCTACACTATTTCTCGTCTCCCAACTTCCCAAATCTTATCAGTCTCTCTTGGACTATTCAAAAGAAATCAAGGAAACTTTACATACAGATAAATATAAGGACATATACCACACATATGAAGGAACTAAGAGAGGCCCCAAAGAATGTAGCCTCGAGAGTCTCATCTCTGTACCAAGTAAGGTGATACTGTCAGTTACTAAAGCCCTGTATCAAAGTTCCACTAAAAACTGTAGTGAAACTACTTGGTATGATATTGGTGGACAAGCATTTGTCAAAATCCACAGGAATACATAATAAAAGAAGGCATGTGAATGTAAAGTATGGACTTTAGTTAATAAGAATGCATTAATACTGGCTCATAAAAGGTAACATAAGTACCACATTAATGCAAGATGTTAACAGGAGAAATAATGTGGAGGGAGTACAGAGTATATTGGAACTCCCTGTACTTTCTACACAATTTTTCTGTAAGCCTCTTCTCTAAAAAATAAAGTCTATTTAAAAAAAAAAAAAAAGACACAGCAGTAGTGGGATGATTGTATCACTGCGTCATGGAGACACAGCTAACAAATATTTCTTAGAGAGTGGTAACAGGACCAGTTTTATTTGACATCTTCCCAAATAAATCTTCAGGTTTGAAAAACAATGGAGCTTTTTTAGGTAGTGAAGATACTGGGAAGACAATCAGAATTTGGCAAGTCAGTAAAAATTTGACAAGTAAGTTTTTATGTGGGTATATATAAGGTAATAAATTTAAGAATAAAAATATCCAAATTTTACATCTAAAATGAAGATTCTGAGCTTCTTATCAGTAATAATCTAGTAAAAGAACTTATAATCCATACACATTCTGTTCAATAAATATCTAAACTTAGGCAGCAGCTCTGGTCAAAATTGGTAACAAATCAATGAATATCATGAAAACAAACTCTATTCTTAAACAGAAGAAAAACACCTATAGATATAATAATCTGTACAGTTCTGATCACTTTACCTCAAGGATTTAAGAGAGTACTAACCAGGTAATTTGGAGTAAAAGCAGAGAGGCAAGGAAAGAAGACTAAGAACTATGATCTCAACAGACACCCCAAGGCTCTTGTTACTATGACAACACTATGGAGATGAGCCCTAAGTCTGGCCTAGTAGAGCAATTCCTAAGCATGTTTCTCTTCTCAACCCTCATGCCTCTAATTCTGAAAACTGTATGTGAAAAACTGTCCACATCATGCCCAGAGTTGGCTGTGCCCTCAGCAGCAGTCTTGAATTTCTGAAAATCTGGTAAAGATAAATAAAAACAGATGAACTATATTTAATTAAACTGCTTACTGAAAATAAATACTGTTATTTCTATGTCTTCAATAGCTTTTATAATGTTTTCAAAAGCTATAAAGAAGATGCTACTGATAGTCACACAAGCCTGAGAGAAAAAATATATAGAATAGCAATATCCCTCCATAGAACAAGAATTGTTCTACAAAACTAAATTGACACATAACAAGAACCCAGTAAAAATTCCCCTAAAACACATAAAACAGTCCTCAACTTCTGCAAAATTGTGTTTCAAAGGATTATAAGTGATATATTTGGATTCATGTGCTTTCTCATAGTTAAATTACATGGAATTCTTCAACATGATTCAGCGCACATATGAAAAGTCAATAGCAAGTAAGAACGTCTGGGTTTACAGTAGAGCTGACAAGGGACAAGGTTGTGGTGGCTTCGTGGCCACAGCTAGCTACCCTGAGGGAGCAAGCAGTTGGACATGTGGGCTCGGGACCATGGTCACAGGGGATATCATGCTCAACTGGCATAACATATTACACAAAAACATTGTTATACATCCTACTTATAGAAGTTCTGGTGGCACAGTGCCTAAAGCATTCAACTGCGAACCAGAAAGCTGGTGGTTCAAACCCATCAGCCGCTCCTTGGAAGGAAGATTGGGCAATCTAACTCTGTAGTGATACTGCCTCAGAAACTCAAGGAGGGGTCACTATGACTCGGATCCAACTCGACAGCAGTGATAAGGTTTTTTTTTTTTTTTTTTAATATCCTCCTTTGGTGAGTAAGGACAGGGGTCTTAAAAGCTTGCAAGAAGCCATCTAGATGCAACAATGGATCTCTCCTCATCCAGAGCAAAGAAGAATGAAAAAAAGCTAAGACACGTGGAAACAATCAGTAAACTATGCAATCCTTAGTTTTTATGACCATGAGAGCAAGTCAACCAATCAGAGGGTGATCGGTACAGGAAATCCTGGATAGAATGGGAAAACAATGTGGAACAAAACTCAAAATCATAAAAAAAATGACTAGGTTTGCTGGTCTGATAGAACCTGGTGAGAACCCTGAGATGACAGCCCCTAGTTATCCTTCAGGTCTGGAACTGAACCACTCCCGTGGCTTCCAGCCAAACAATAGACAGGCATATGGGGTGAACACTTACATCAGATAGATACACTCCTTGAAGTGATTGATCGCGGGAGAACAGAAGGGCAGTGTTTGCACAGGGAGATAGTTGGTGGAGGGGCAGGCATGCATGGGACATGGGAGGGAATGACACAAGGAAAAGGTAAGTGGGAAAATAGCTGTTACACTATGGGGAATTGCTGTCGGTATCATGAAACAAAAATGTGTATGAACTGCTGTAGGGAAAATGAATTTGATCTATAAACTTTCAGTCAAATTACAATAAAAATTTAAAAACAGAAAACAAAAGCCAACACCAAACACTATACTTAATGGAAAAAGACTTGAGAGGTTTCCCCTTGAAACTGGAAACAGAGAAAATGTGTCTGGTCTTACCACTTCTATTCAATATTGTATTAGAAGTCTTAGCCAGAGCAGTAAATTAGGAAAAAGAAATAGAAGTAATCCAGATTGGGAAAAAAGAATTAAAATTATATTTATTTGCAGATGATAATGAACTATTTGCTGATGATAAAAGTCCCAAACAATCCACAAGAAAACCTCTAGAGCTAACAGAGGAATTTAGCAAAATTACAAGGTACTAAGTCAAAAAACAAAGATCAGATGGGTTTCTATATACCAGCAATGAGAAATCTGAAAGGGAAATTAGGGAAGTGATTCCGTTTATAATAGCATCAAGAGAACAAAATATCTAGAAATAAATTTAACCAGGGATGTGAAGCACTTATACAATGAAAATTATAAAACACTATAGAAACAGATTAAAGAACACTTACATAAATGGAAAGATATTCCATGTTCATGGATTAGAAAACTTAATATTGTTAAGATGTCAATACTATGCAAAGCAATCTACAGATTCAACACAATCCTGATGAAAATTTCAACAGCATTCTTTACAGAAATGGAAAAATCAATCCTCAACTTTATATGAAATGGAATGAGGTTCTGAATAACTAAGGTAATGCTGAAAGAGAAGAACAAAGTAGGGGGACTAATACATCCTGATTTTAAAACCCATTGCACAGCTACAGTAATCAAAGCAGCCTGGTACTAATGTAACAACAAACACATAGCCCAATGGAATAGAATTGAGAGTACAGAAATAAACCCATATGTCTATGGTCAAATTATTTTTGACAAGGATGCTAAGTCCATTAGATGAGGAAAGAAGAGTATTTTCAAAACTGGTGTTGGAAAAGTTGGATTTCCACATGTAGATAAATGAAACAGGATCCATGCCTCACACCATACACAAAGACACACTCAGAATGAATTATGGACTTAAATGTACAAATTGAAACTATAAAGTTCTTAGAAGAAAATGCAGGGGTAATGCTGTCAGGCCTAGCTTTTAGCAATGGATTATATAAAAGAGAAACAAACGGGAGCTCATAAAAATGAAAAACTTTTGTTCATCAAAAGACTTTTTACTAGAAAAAAAGAACACAAGTTACCAACTGGGAGAGTATCTTTGGAATCATATATCTGATAAGAATTTAACAACTAAAATATATATAAAACTTCAACTCAACAACAAAAAGACAAACAACCCAATCATAAAAAGGGGAAAAGGACTTGAATATACATTCTGCCCTTTGAATGGCCTCTTTAGTACATTCAAATGACCACCAAACACAAAGATGTTCAATGTTACTAGCCATCCAAACTAAATAATACCCAACTCACTGTCATCAAGTCGATTCCAATGCATACTAACCCTACGGGACAGAGTAGACCCGCCCCATATGGTTTCCAGACTGTAAATCTTTACAGAAACAGGCTACTACATCTTTCTCCCATGGAGCAGCTGGTGGCTCTAAAGCACTGACCTTTCAATTAGCAGTCAAGTTCAAGTACTTTAACTACTATGTTACCAGGTCTCCCCATTAGCCATCAAAACCACAATGAGATACCATTTAACTCCGGAAGGTTGGGCAATCCTACTTCCGTAGTGATACTGCCTCGGAAACCCAAGGAGGGGTCGCTATGAGTCGGGGCCGACTCAATGGCAAATAACAACAACAACAACAACTATAGCGTAGTGCCCAAGGCACTTGGATTGACTGCTAACTAGAAGGCTGGCAGTTCAAACCCACCAGCCACTCCTCAGAAGGAAGATGGGGCAATCTACTGCCATAGTGATACTGTCCTGGAAACCCAAGGAGGGGTCGCTACGAGTCAGGTCTGACATGACGGCAAATAACAACAACAACAACAACTATGGCTCTGGTGGCGTAGTACCTAAGGCATCTGACTGTTTATCAGAAGGTTGGTGGTTCAAACCCACCAGCCACTCCTCGGAAGGAAGACTAGGCAATCTACTTCCATAGTGATACCACCTCAGAAACCCGAGGAGGGGTCGCTATGAGTCAGATCCAACTCGATGGCAGTGAGTTTGGTTTGTTTTTTTTTTGACTATGGACTAAGATTTTGGGGGGGAAAAAAGCCGACAGAAATAACAAATGTTGGCGAGGATGTGGGAAAACTGGAACCCTTATTCACTGCTAATGAAAATGCAAAATGGTACAGCTGTTATGGAAAACAGTGTGGCAATTCTCAAAAAGCTAAAAAGAGAACTGCCCAGCAATTCAACTCCTAGGTATATACCCAAAAGACTTGAAAGCAGAGACTCAAAACAGAGACTTGTACACCAATGTTCACTGAAGCACTATTACCAACAGCCAAAAGGTGGAAACAACCTGAATGCATATTAAGAGATGAATAGATGAACAAAATACACATATACAATGGAATACTACTCAGCCAGTAGGAGAAATGAAGTTTTGATATATGCTACAGTATTAATGGAGCTTGAAGACATTTAAGTCAATCACAAAATGATAAATATTGTATGATCACACTTATATATAAAAAATAAGAAAATGCAAATATATAGAAACCAAAGTTTATCAATAGTTACCAGGAGTGGGAGGACAGGAGGGAAGGGGAAATTACTGCTTATGGAGTATTGCGTTTCTGTTTACAGTGATGGAAAAATCACATTGATTAAGGGTAAGGTTTCACAGCCAATCATTTTAAGTACTATCGAATTGTACACCTGTAAAAAGTTGAATTGGCCTAAACCATGTGATAGATGTATACACCACACACACACACACACACACACACACAGTAGCTGCTAACGCTGCTTATGCACAAGCAATCACCTCAGAGATTTGGTTCCCTATTTGCAGGTTTAGGGTCATGTTTCATGGGACATCGCAGTTAATTGGCCTAATAACATCTTTAGTACTTCTGTTCTACCTCCTAGTTTGTCACTTGGTGCCTGTAAAAGCTTATAAGCTGCCATCCAAGATACAACAATTAGTCTCTACTCACCTAGAGCAACAGAGGAAATGGAATGTGTGGCTAATTGCCTCCATGAACAACTGTCTCTTTTGCCATGAGACCAGAAGAACTGGATGGTGCTTGGCTACGATTACTGAACATTTTGAACAAAGATTAACAGAAGAGTCTTGATCAAAAGAGAGAAAATGCAGAACAGATTTTCAAAATCTCATGGATTTCAGAGTTCCTGGAGCCATGGAGGGTGGATAAACCCTTGATACTACTGGTCTGAAATAATCTTTTAACCTTAAACCAAAAATATACTGAAATCTTCTTAAAACCAAACAGTAATTTAGCTTAGTAAAAGAATATCTACCTTGAGGATTCTACCCTTTTAGGAACTATCTACATGGGATCAAACTGACAAAAGCAACTTGAAAGATTAGATAGGAATCTTAAGGGCAGTGAGTTTATATGAATGGGAGAGGAAAAACTCAGAAAAGGAGGTTAAGAATGGTTGCACAACTGGAGAAATGTAATCAGTATCACTAAATTGTACATGTAGAAACTGCTAAACATTTTTCTGTGTATATTCTCAACAAAATAAATAAAATTAATAATAAGAATAATAATAAGGGATAAATTAGCTTCATCAGATTAACCTGGGATCTTAAGTACTACTTACAGAGGAAATTCAATGAATATAAACCTTAATGGGGTTCCAACTTGTACTGCCAAGACAAAACCTTATTCCATCCTCTCTTTACTCAGTATAGTCACAAAAGTAAGGTTACTAAAGCTCCTTCAGCAACAGGAAAAGCGTTGGGAAAATAAGCCAAGTATCTCTATGAGAGGAGGCAAATTGCAGCATTGAGTACTGTAGCAGTAGGGAAAGCATAGGATCTTGGTGTCTCTTGGCAATTAAGAGAGAAGCTTCAGCTGCAATAGCAGAAACAATACATCTCCAACTAGGGTAGACAACAAGTGTAAGGATAGACATTGTAAGGCTGATAACTGGCTATATTTCTAAAACAAATTAGTATCAATAGATAAAAACTATTTAGCAAGGTTTAACATATGATATAAGAAGATCAGCACTAGAAGAACAGACAGCAAGACTGTTCATCATTTCAGTGTAACACAACTATATTTTTCCATGCTATTACCTGTATTTTTTATGACAAATTAATTGCTTACCAGTTTTGCTTCAGATCCAAATACCGAATGTTGACACCTTCTTTAATAGCTTCATAATTACTTTCAGATCCCTATATGAATATATCAATAACATAAGCTCCTGAGTATAGGGATCATACCTTGTCACCCCTGTATCCCCAACACCTAGTAAAGTGTCTTGCTTATAGTAGCTGAGATATTTGTTGAATATTTGTTGAATGAACAATGCATTTTTTTTCCATTACTAAGAAAGTAGAGCAGTGATTTCTAATAGACCAAATGCCTCATTTCTGCTTATCTGATGGCTATACACTATTTATTACATTGAAATGTGTTCAAATAAATAAATCAATTGACCAGCATTATCATACAATCATAAATGTGAATTACAAACCTAAGTATTTTCACTCCTTACCCAAATAGCATCAGCAATGTTTTCCTTTAGGGCTCTATTTAAATCCCAAGTATGTGCTTGTTTTTCTGAAGAATCATCTAATTCCCATTTATTGATGTTTGAACTTGTAAGGCTATAAAAGCTAGATCTCTCTCTATCCCAAAGGACACTTGAAAGCTATATGAAGAGAAAACAAAGATCAAATTTATGAGTCATTATGTTCTAATATTACCAAACTTTTTCTCTGAAATTCAATTTGCATATGTTTTATGACTAATCTGGTTAGTAGCAAAATTTAGGATCCAAAGGAAGGCGTGATCCTGAAACAGATCTTGAGAGTACAGTAGGATTTCTACAGGTAGAGGTACAAAGGCAGAAGGCCCAGGAGGAGCAGAGAGAGGGAGGTAGGAAAGTTAGAGTCTTCAGAGAATAAGTAGTGCTCTTAAACAGGAACATAGATTCTAAGTAGAAAAGAAGCAAAAAATAAAGCTTCTTTTGAAAAGTGTGTGCTCTGGTAGCATAGTGAGATGAAAAGTGGGAGATCTGGTAGCATAGTGGCTAAGGCACTTGACTGCTAACCAGAAGGCTGGCGGTTCAAATCCACCAGCCACTCCTCGGAAGGAAGATGGGGCAATCTACTTCCGTAGTGATACTGCCTCAGAAACCCAAGGAGGGGCCGCTATGAGTTGGGTCCAACTCGATAGCACATAACAACAACAACAAGTATGAAAAGTTAGGGATACAGACTGGAGAGTCTTACATACAAGTGAGTTTATACATCTACTAGGCAAACCAAACCAAAAAATCAAAGTCACTGCCATCATGTTGGATCCGACTCATAGTGACGCCACCTGCCCCTTGGGTTTCCAAGGCGGTATCGCTACAGAAGTAGATTGCCCAATCTTCCTTCAGAGGAGTGGCTGGTGGGTTTGAACCACCAGCCTTCTGGTTAGCAGTCAAATGCCTTAGGCACTACACCACCAGAACCCCTATCTACTACACAAGACAGGTATTATTAATGGCTTTGAAGCAGAAGTATAACAAGCTAGAGCTGTGTTATAGAAAAATTTATCTGGCAGGGATGTATATAGTTATACATGAATGTGTTATGTCATTTTTTAAGTATATATTTGCTTACGAAGTACAGATGGGCATTTTTTAAAGCTGAATATACATGACTGTTTTGAGTTAAAACCCTAATTGTCTTCATTTCTCCTGTCACCATGACTAACATGAAAGGACCAATCATGAATAAACTGAACTGGCAACTAAAGTTTAGGTGAAATTTACCCAGTATAGATTAGAGCATAATAATGGAAACAGAAGGATGGTGTTGGAAATGAGATATGATACAAGTTAAATCTACAATGTCTTGTAAATAACTACCATGCTACAGAAAGAGAGGGAGGAACCAAGAAAACAATCAAAATTTTGTAGCCAGGTCACTAAAAAATGTGATGGGATTATTAATAGAGACAGATCAGAAGAGAAATTAATTTTGTAAGGTTAAGCATGTAGTCAGTAGAACAGAAAAGAAATGCTCATACATTTTTAAACATGTTAGGTTTCAGGTTCAAAGAATGTTCAAGGGAAGCATGTAATAATGGCAAATAATCACATCAGAAACAAGCAAATAAGAAATAAGAATAAAAACAGTATAGAAAAAAGAGTATGTGTTTTAAATCCAGACAGAACTGGGTATAAATCCAAGTTCTACCGCTCAATAGTTAAGTCACCTTAGTCATTCATCTTAATCTCATTGAGCCTGTTTTTCTGTAAATCTTCTGTGAATTGGAGGTATAGTAATCTACTTTATAGGTTGTGGTAATGAATATGTTGTTGTTGTTGTTATGTGCTGTCAAGTCAGACCCGACTAATAGCAACCCCTCCTTGGGTTTCAGAGGCGGTACTGCTACAGAAGTAGATAGCCCAACCTTCTTTCTTAGGAGTGGCTGATGGGTTTGAACCGCCAGCCTTCTGGTTAGCAGTCAAGTGCCTCAGGCACTATGCTACCAGAGCTCCTAGTAATGAATCTATGAGACCATAAATAGGGAGCCCTTGGCATAGAGTAGCTGGATGAATTTAGTTCCCATCACACTTTCCTTCACTCTTCTGGAGTTCAGGGTGAAACTGGAAGCCTGTATTGATAGATTTGATCCTAACAGATAGCTAGAAGCATGGGATTAGAGAACATAGTTCCGATTCAGCCTAGAAATCTAAGTTCTTAGGAAATACTTAAACTTGACATAATCGTTTTAATTCTACATAAAAAAAATGTAGTTCTAAGAAAATCTGCCTGATTTGTATGGGAGAACAGGACAGTGTAAGCCCAGGAAGAGTCTCAGGGGTCAGGAGTGCATGGGAGGGAAGGACACAGGAAAGAGGTAACTATGGGGAGGAAGTAGGAAGAGAGTTGTTACATTGTGGAAAACTGCAGTTAATGTCATAAGACAAAATGTGTATGGAGTGCTATATGGAAAATGAATGTGCTCTGTAAACTTTCACCCAAATCACAATAAATTTTTTTTTTTTTAAATCTGCTTGATTTGACGATTATTAATGTTACAAGGTATAGGGGAAAAGGGTTAGTGTGGCTTTAATCATCACAATACCAATAGCTCAATGAAAAGATCAAAGGTTCTACATCATGTACACCACTGTTCATACTAGAAGCAAAACAGACTTCACAAGAAATGTTCAACTCCCCACACCTGTGATTTCCAGCCAAACAAAGTACAGGCATGTGAGTTCAACATTTACCTCAAGTAGACACACGCCCTGGAGAGAACAATCATGGGAGAAGGAAGGGCTGCTTATGCACAGGGAGACAGCTCAGGGGGCAGGAGAGTATGGAGGGATAGACACTGGGAAGAGGTAACTATGGGGAGGAAGTGAGAGGGGAGCTGTTGCATTGTGGTAAACTGTGGTCAATGACATGAGACAAAGTATGTGTGAACTGCTGTATGGAAAGTGAATTTGCTCTGTAAATCTTCACCCAAATCACAATAAATAAAAATTAAAATTAAAAAAAAAAAAGAAACGTTTAACTCACTGAATTCACCAAGAAACAAGTTTGTAAAATAAAGTATTTTATCAACTTACTGTGAGATCACTACTAGTAGACAAAATTCCTAAAAGAGAAGAAACCCTTCGACCAATTCCTAAAAGCATGCCTTGTCCTTGAGGGAGGATATGCTGATGAATCTTTCCTAAACTTTCAGGTATCAACCGAATGAGTTGGCTTCCTGATGAGGACAAAATAAAGCTTCCTCCCTGTGAGCAAATATTGTAAGATCAGTTCAGTCAAACATACAACATTAACGTATTTTTTAAAGTAACAAAAAATGTTTTGATGTAGAGAAAAATCATCTGGACCTTAAAACAAATCTAAAAGAATAAAAAATAGGAGCAGTACTATTTTATTAAAATAATTTACTTAAGAATCCATTCACTTAATATTATTAATTCTACATTAAAAAAAAAAAAACACAACTTTCATAACATAAAATGTTTTTGTTTTTCAAATTCTGAATTTTAATTTATAGGTTCACCACATTGCAAGCTCAACAAATCAATCATCAGATTTTATTTCTTTGGTAAACTTGCTAACTATAAATTAGCAAATCATTCTTTAAAGTGTCTAAAGAGTATCTAAGGGTTTTCACAATACTCTCCTGAAACAATACTCTTTTCACAATACTCTTTCTGAAAGAAACAAATGCTACCTACCAGCTACTCTCTGAGATTGATATATTAGAGTCCTGCAAGAAGGTCTTCCCGTTAGCCCACTATTCAAATCTTAGATTCTTGGTTTTCTCTGTCTCTTTTTAACCCCTTTCTGGCCTGTATGGTCTGCTCAAAAACCTACATTTTTAATCATCCAAATTGCATTTACATGCCAAATCACAATTTACCTGCACTGCTGTTAGAAAATTATAAGTCTTGTCACCTCCTAAATCTACGAAAGTCTCTGTGTAGGTGTCTTCATGAGCAAGGTTTGGCCAATAGCGGATAGATCCTTCTCTGGTGGAAACCATTACAGCAACAGCCTTTAAATAAAATATATCATAGCTGTGTTAGTTAATAGAAGAATGATTCAAAAATTGGAAGTCTGATGACACAAAGACACCAGGGCAATTTACTATTTCAGTAACAAAAACAAGAAATAAGAAATCCTGGTTTTTAAATACTATTTTTTTAATTTATTATTTTTCTTTGGTGTACAATTCTATATATTTTCATAAATTTAAGACTCGTGTAACTACTCCCACACAATCAGAACAGTGCCAACACCTCCTACAACTTCCTAGCACTATCCCTTTATAGCAACTCTCCTGCCATCCCTAACCCCTGGCAACCACTGTTCTCTTCATTACAGTTTTGTCTTTTCAAGAATGTCAAACAAATTTAATCATACAGTATGTAACCTTTTGATACTGGTTTATCTCACTCACCATAACATCTTTGAGATTCATCTAAATTACTGTATGTAAGAACCATCCATTCATTTTTACTGCTGACTAGTAATCTACGGTAGGGCTGTACCACTGTGTATCTATCCACTCACTTGTTAAAGGGCACTTGCGTTGTCTCCAGCTTTGGATACCACAAATAAAGCTAGTATGATGTTCATGTACTAGTTACCATGTGAACATAAGTACTTCTCTAGGGTACTCAGGGAGAGCTCTGGCAGCATAGTGCCTAAGGTACTTGACTGCTAACCAGAAGACTGGCAGTTCAAACCCACCAGCCACTCCTCAGAAGGTTGGGAAATCTATTTCCATAGTGATACCGCCTCGGAAACCCAAGGAGGGGTCACTATGAGTCAGGTCTGACTCAACGGTACATAACAACTACAACAGCAGGGTACTCAGGAAGGAAATTTCTGGGTCATATGGGAAGTGTATGTTTAACTTGATAAGAAATTGCCAAATCAAGTGGCTGTATCATTTTACATTCCCATCAGCAATGTATAAGAGTTTCAGTTGTTCTATAATCCTTGCCAGTACTTGGTAATGTTAGTATCTTTTATTTTAGCCATTCTAACTTAACTGCTAACCAGAAGGCTAGTGGTTCAAACCCACCAGCCACTCCACAGAAGGAAGATAGGGCAATCTACTTCCGTAGTGATACTGCCTTGTAAACCCAAGGCAGGGTCGCTATGAGTCGGGTCTGATTTGACAGCACATAACAACAACAATGGCTAATGATGGTGAACATTTCTTCATGTGCTTATTTGCCTAACTTATATCCTCTGTGGCAGTGTCTATTCAAGTTCTATGCCCATTTTAAAAACTGGGTTTATCTGTTTTCTGATTATTGAGGTTTAAGGATTCTTTTCATATTGTGGATACAAGGTAACTATAAAACAAAGGCAAAGAGAAAATCTTTCATATGACATCCAATGTTTCAAATATGTATCTGACTTTCCTACTTCCTTTCTGAATATTATAGGTCTGATTCAACATTGGACATATGACTTACAAATATATCTTCCAAGTCTATAGCTTGTCTCTTCATTTTCTTGTCAACAGTTTTAGCCAAGATTTTTAATTTTGATGAAGTCCAATTTATGAATTGTTTTATTATATGGATCATAGTTTTGGTGTCATTTTGAAGAATTCTTCACCTAATCCCAGGTCACAAAGACTCTTTTGTTCTAAAAGTTTCATAATAGTACATTTCATATTTAGGTCTGTGATTCACTTTGAGTAAAAATCTTTCTATAAGGAATGAGGTTTATTTGAAAATTCAGTTTTTTGCATACAGATGACCAACTGTTCCAACATCATTTGTTAAAATGCTAAATTGCTTTTACACCTCTGTCAAGACCAAATGGCCCTATTTGTGTGAGTTTGTATCTGTTCTCGATTCTGTTCCAGTGACCTATGTGTCTTTACAATACCACAACGTCTTGATTTCTGTAGCTTTATAATTACATCTTAAAATTGGATCAGATGATTCCTCCATCTTTAGACCTCTCTTATCTTAAAAGGTTTATTTCAATAAGCACTTAAGTCACTTACCTGAATAGAATGTGCTTCACCTGAGACAGCCGAGTAAGAGAGAGCCACCAAGTCTGCACTCCAGTGGAAATCACTAGGTGGTAGTTGAAGTTCTTTACACACAGATAACTATGAAACAAAGGCAAACAGAAAATCTTTCACATGAAATCCAATTTTTCAAATATGTATCTGATTCCCCTATCTCTTTTCTCTGAATGTTTTAGATCTGATTCAATGTTGGAAATACCATTCTACAAATATTTTTCTTCTCACATCTCTCTTTTCATCAGGTATGGTCACAGCTTTGAGTACATTTAAAACAAAGTGTCTTAAAAGATATAAAATCAGGAAAATTTAAGTGCTACCCTGGACACTGAATGCCAACTAGTCCAGTATCTTTCCCAGCTAAAGAAGTGTATTCTACACTTGATTTGTTGTTTGACATTTAATATAAAATAAGCATGATTAGAGATTAATTGTACTGAATTTCCTAGAAAATATTTCTTAAGATTATCAGCCAAATATCAGATTCCCTCTGCTAACTCAGTATGTCACCCAGGACTTTTTCCTTACTAGAAATACTACTTTCTATGCAGTGGCAGCACACACCTAAAAGACTTGAAGAGTTTAGGTAAGTAGGGGCCCGTCAGTTCCAATGTAACAAGGCCCAGTGAGTAATGCTTGATACAAGGAATTATGTCCAAGCTATAACCTCCCCCCCCCCAAAAAAAAAGAAGTTACTAATGGTAAGTTACTAGACACAGGATAACCCTTCTGTTGGAAAAACAACTGAAAGTTAAATTCAAAATTAGTATCATTTTTCTTATAAAGCATCATTCACTAGATTCAGGAAATATAGCTTTGGTGTAGTGAATTACTTGGTACGGTTTTTCTAGCCATGGTCTTTGTGACTCCCACCAGATGACTAGGTAAAACTATACAAATGTAACATGCTTGTGGCCTACAAAGAGGACTGGATAGCTTCTGAGTTACATAAATATGGTATCTGGCATCCTTGTGGGGGTGTTGTTGTTGCTGTTATGTGCCATCAAGTCGGACTCGACTCATAGCGACCCCTCCTTGGGTTTCTGAGGCAGTATCACTACGGAAGTAGATTGCCCAATCTTCCTTCCGAGGAGTGGCTGGTGGGTTTGAACCACCAGCCTTCTGGTTAGCAGTCAAGTGCCTTAGGACTATGCTACCAGAGTTCCTGTGGGGGTGAGGCCATGCAAATAAGGTATATGGAGCTCTGATGTTGGGATTGGTTAGTTTTCTCATTCTGCCCGCTTTAAAATAAGGTTTCCTAGGTCCAGAAGAGGGGATCTCACTGCCATCAAGAAAGAAGAGCTAGAAGTGGAGTATAGCACATCCTGGGACCCAAGATTCCTGTACTGAAGCTCTTTGGCAGAGACACGTGACTGAGCCAACCAGCTGAGGAACCAAGAGGCATGAGACAGAGCAACAGGCTTGCTGGCTCACACAGCAAGTAAGCTGAGTGCCTTTGGGCAGGAGGCTTGCTGACAGAGTGGGGTGCACCTAGAAGCCCCTATCAGTAGAGCTAAAATAGCTTTGTAACACTTGCCCTAGCAGGGCAAAAGCCATACTGAGAGGCTAAGAGCCAAAGAGGCATGCCTAAGGGCACAGTAGAGGGGAGACTGTCCTGATGCAAGAACTGTATGCTGAGCATATGCCTAAACCTGAATTGTAACCAGTTACTTCCCTAATAAACCTCATAATCATGAATATTGTTTGTGAGTTTTGTGTGGCCACTGCAATGAATTATGGAACCCAGCAGAGAAGTAGGGGGTACCATGGGAGGGACCATTGGTGCCAGAACTGGTAAAAACGCTAGAGGGTGGTGGCAAGTCTGATCTCATATGAATAAGCCTTGGGCTGCTGATGGTGATTCTGTCTCCCCCTCGTGAAGTTAGAGGATGTCAGTGGATGCCACCCCCATGTCCTTTATGCAATAGTTCTATCTTCTTAGCAATAAATTCCATAGTTTACTTGGATAATATTTCACCTTAGACTCCATTAGGCAGACAAATTAGCGTAACATTTGCTGAAAATTTTAACAGTTGTAATTTTATTAAGTGTAAATAACACGGATCTTGTTTAAAAATTATTAACAAGGAAAAGCTTTTTCCCCAATACATACATGTTTGTGCATACTCAGTACTCCATAGCACTATGAAAATGCAAATCCATAATGCTTGAGTAGGTTCAGATTACTATCTTCCATCAATCCTAAAAATTAGGATAAAGTCAAGAACCAATTGGTATCCCTATCTTCTATCTCCTTTAGGCTCTCTACAGAGCCATTACCTTAGTAATAGGTGATGGACCAATCTTCCAAATAATGAGTTTCTCTTTGTAGACCAGACAGGCCCATCCACCTTCATCTATGTGAATAGTCAGCTGATCATCAACTTAAAAAGAAAAAAATGAGGTACACAATTAATCTTTAAGTATGCATATGAAAAACTGTCACAATTTCCTTATACCAAAATCTTTATTGTCACATGCTTCACCAAAAAAAGAAAATTGACACACACCAAAGAAGGTTAAGGAGCTCTGGTAGCATAGTGGCTAAAGCACTTGACTGCTAACCAGAAGGCTGGTGGTTCAAACCCATCAGCCACTCCTCGGAAGGAAGGTTGGGCAATCCTACTTCCATAGTGATACTGCCTCGGAAACCCAAGGAGGGGTCGCTATGAGTCGGGGCTGACTCGATGGCACATAACAACAACAACAAAAAGAAGGTTAATTCACAAAAGAAAACAAGAATAAGGGGGAGGGGGGATTAAAAAATTATTCAACATCAATAACAAAACATTCTCTTGGTGAAGCAATTGTTAAGTGTTTGGCTGCTAACCAAGAGGTCGGTGGTTTGAACCCCACTCAGCAGCTCCAAGGTAGAAAAAACCTGGCAATATGCCCTTGTAAAGATTACAACATAGGAAATTTTCTGGGGCAGTTCTCATAATGGTACACAACAACAATCATCTTTAGAATTACATAAAGGCAAAAAAAGTATATTTTGATTCTGAGGTTTCTTACTTTCTATAAGCTATCTTACTTCCTATAACTTACTTTCTATGACTCATACTTTCAAAACATTTAGTAACCTTCGTAATTTTACTCTGATAAAACACAAATAAACCTTTTAGCAACTATACAAATCATCTAAAGAAAAATCATGTTCCTTTAAAGGAATATGATTTTGAAATAAAGACTACAAATATTAAGATTAAATTATTTTATTATATAAAGACATAAAGAGTTACATTTTCTATTAAGTGATAAAATTAAATTGGCATATTGCTATTTCTTAAGCATTGGTGGCAAGCCTCTGTAAGCTTATTAACATCCTGGATATTTAACTAGTATGAGCTTTGCTCTTTGGTTAAAGGCAGGGCTAATGGGCAAAATAAAAGGCATTAATAAGGTAGAAGCCAAAATGTCAATTCATATGTGGGCTAACTGTGCGCTTTCTTCCTGAACTGGCGTATCTGCTTAATATTGTTTTCCCCCTGAAAGCACTACAGTACCTCCAACTCCTCTACTGGTGAGTCCCTGAGGGCCCGGACCTAACACAGTACTTGTGGGCAAGAATTCTTCAAATTCCCATCTCCTCAATTTACACATCCCAGTTTCCAGGGACTCTCTCCTCTGAACGTCAACATCTGAGGCTGTGTATTATTTGTTATTAACAGAGTCTGATGGCATGAACCAGGAGTATGATAAAAGGTTACAAAAAGCAACCAAATTAGAAAGGAAGAAGTAAAACTATCTCTAATGTGATGAACCTACATAGAAAAAATGCCACAGGACAGCTAGAACTAATAAACAAATTCTGCAAAATTACAGGGAATAAGATCAACACACAAAAATCAGTTGGATTTCCACATAACAGCAATGAACAATCAAAAAAGAAAATTAAGAAAATAATTCTATTTATGACAGCATTTAAAAGAACAAAATACTTAAGAAATAAATTTAACCAAGGAGATGAAGGACTTGTATGCTAAAGCTATAAAACATTGCTGAAATAAATTAAAGACAACTTAAATAAACAGACATTTTGTGTTCATGAATTGGAATACTTAATATTATTTATCAAGATGTTAACAGCATCAGAAGTGATCTAAAGAATCAATGAAATTCCTATCAAAATTCAAAAGCTTATTTTGTAGAAATGGAAAAGTTAACCTTCAAATTCATATGGAATTGCAAGGAAAAAAACAATCTTGGGGAACAAGGGAAAAAAAAAGTTGGAGGACTCACCCTTCCAATTTTAAACCTTAACTAGAAAGCTACAGTAATCAAGAGTGTGGTGATGGCAGAAGGATAAACAACAGAACAATGGAGTAAAATTCAGAGTACAGAAATAAACCCATACATCTATGGTCAAATGATTTTTTACAAGGGTGTGAAGTTCATTTAATGCAGAAAGAGTAGTTTAATCAATCTACGGTGTATGGAAACTGGTTTTCCACATGCAGAAGAATGAAATTGGACCCCCACCACAACCTTACACCATATACAAAAATTAACTCAAAATGGATCAATGACCTAAATATGAGCACTAAAACTGTCTAACTCTTAGAATAAAATATAGGGATAAATCTTATGGACTTATAGCCAGGATTCTTAGATATGACATCAAAAGCACAAACAACAAAAGGAAAAATAAATCTGACTTTACCAAAATTAAAAACTTTGTGCATCAAAGACCTTTATCAAAAAAAGTGAAGAGAAAACCTATGAATGGAAGAAAATATAACTGATTAGGGTTTAATATCTAGAATATATAAGAACTCCTACAACTCAACAACAAAAAGACAAATAACCCCATTAAAAATGGGCAAAGGACTTACACATACAATAGGATGAAAGTTATCAGGAAAACAGACAATAGCAGGTGTTGGCAAAGATGTGGAGAAACTGTAACCCCCATGCATTGCTGGTGAGGATGTAAAATTATGTAGTTCATGAAGAGCTGCCTCCTCAGAATAGAGCCAACTTTAATGATGTGGATAGAGTAAAGCTTTTGGCACCTCCATTTGCTGATGTGGCATAACTTAAAGTGCGAAGAAACAGCTGCAAACAGCCATTAATAATTAGAACATGGTACATATGAAGTATGAATCCAGGAAAATTGGAAGTTGTCAAAAATTAAATGGAACACATAAAGATCAATATCCTAGGCATTAGTGAGCTGAAATGGACTGGTTTCAGCCATTGTGAATCAAACAACCATATGATCTACTACTCCAGGAATGACAAACTGAAGAGAAATGGTATGGCATTCATTGTCACAAAGAATGTTTCAAGATCTATCCTGAAGTACAACACTGTCAGTGATAAGATAATATCCATATGCCTATGAGGAAGACAATACTACTATTATTCAAATTTACACACCAACCACCAAAGCCAAAGCTGAAAAAATTGAAAATTTTTACCAACTTCTGCTGTCAGAAATTGACCAAACATGCAATCGAGATGTGTTAATTATCACAGATAATTATCACCGGTGAATGGAATGCAAAAGTTGGAAACAAAGAAGAATCGCCGTTACTTGGAAAATAGGGCCTTGGTGATAGAAATAACGCTGGAGATTGCATGACAGAATTTTGCAAGACCAACAACTTATTCATTGCAAATACCTTTTTTCAACAACACAAACAGTGGCTATACATGTGGACTTCGCCAGATGGAATACATAGGAATCAGATCGACTACTTCTGTGGAAAGAGGCGGTGGAGAACCTCAATACCTTCAGCAAAAACAAGGCAGGAGCTGACTGTGGAGCTGAACATCAACTGCTCATATGCTAGTTCAAGCTGAAGCTGAAGACAATTAAAGTAAGTCCACAAGAGCCAAAATATGACCTTGATTATATCCTTCTGAATTCAGAGACCACCTAAAGAACAGATTTGATGCACTGAACACCAATGACAGAAAAGCAGAAGAACTGTGGGATGACATCAAGAACATCCACCATGAAGACAGCAAAAGGTCATTAAAAAACAAGAAAGGAAGAAAAGACCAAAATGGATGTCAGAAGAGACTCTGACACTTGCCCTTGAATGGAGAGTAGCTAAAGCAAATGGAAGAATCGACAGGATAAAAGAGCTGAACAGAAGATTTCAAAGAGCAGCTCGAGAAGACAAAGTCAATTATTATAACAAAATGTGTGTTTTGTAACCTGGAGTTAGAAAACCAAAAGGGAAGAACATGCTCAGCATTTCTTAAGCTGAAAGAACTGAAGAAAAAATTTAAGCCTCGAGTTGTAATACTGAAAGATTCCATGGGCAATAAGTTGACTGATGCAGGAAACATCAAAAGAAGACAGATGGATACACAGAGTCACTATACCAAAAAGAACTGGTAGATCATCATCCATTTCAGGAGGTGACATATGATCAAGAACCAATGGTGTTGAAGGAAGAAGTAGAAGCTGCACTGAAGGAATTGGTAAGAAACAAGACTCCAGGAATTGACAGAATTCCCACTGAGATGTTTCATTAAACAGATGCTGCTCTCGAGACATTAAATCAGCTATGCCAAGAGATCTGGAAGACAGCTACCTAGCCAACTGACTGGAAGAGATCCATATTTGTACCCATTCCAAAGACAGGTGATCCCACAGAATGCGGAAATTATCAAACAATACCATTGCTATCACATGCAAGTAAAATCTTAACTGAAGATAATTCAAAAATGGTTGCAGCAGTATATTGACAGAGAATTTCCAGAAATGCAAGCTGGATTCAAAAGAGGACGTGGAACAAGGGATATCATGTTAGATGGCTCCTCACTGAAAGCCAAGAATACCAGAAAGATGTCTACTTGTGTTTTATTAACTATGCAAAGGCATTTGATTGTGTGGATCATAACAAATTGTGGATAACATTGAGAAGAAAGGGAATTCCAGAACACTTAATTGTACTCATGAAGGACCTGTACATAGACCAGGAGGCTATCGTTTAAACAGAACAAGGGGATACTACTGCATGGTTTAAAATCAAGAAGTGTGTGGATCAGAATTGTATCCTTTCACCATACTTATTCAATCTATATGCTGAGCAAATAATCCAAGAAACTGGATTATATGAAGAACAAGGCATCAGGATTGGAGGAAGACTCATTAAACAACCTGAGATATGCATATGACACAACTTTGCTTGCTAAAAGTGAGGAAGACTTGGAGCACTCACTGATGAAGATTAAAGACTACAGTCTTCAGTATGGATTACACCTCAATATAAAGAAAACAAAAATCCTCACAACTGGACCGACAAGCAGCATCACAATAGATGGAGAAAAGAGAGAAGTTGTCAAAGATTTAATATTACTTGGCTCTATAATCAACACCAATGGAAGCAGCAGTCAAGACATCGAAAGATGTATTGCATTGGGTAAATTTGTTGCAAAAAACCTCTTTCAAGCACTGAAGAGCAAAGATAACTACTTGAAGACTAAGATGAGCCTAACCCAAGCCATGGTATTTTCAATCACCTTATATGCAGGTGAAAGATGGACAATGAATAAGGAAGACTGAAGAGTTGATGCTTTTGAGTTGTAGTGTTGGCAAAGTATGCCTAAAGTACCATGGACTGCTAAAAGAACAAACAAATCTGTCCTGGAAGAAGGGCAGCCGGAATGCTCCCTGGAAGCAAAAATGGCCAGACTTCATCTTACCTACTTTGGTCATGTTGTCAGAGGGACCACTCTCTGGAGAAGGATGTCATGCTTGGGAAAGTATAGGGTCAACATAAGAGGGAAGGCACTCAACAAGACAGACTGACAAGGTGGCTGAAGCGATGGGCTCAAGAATAGTAGGAATTGTAAGGCTGGCACAGGACCAGGCAGTATTTCGTTCTGCTGTACATAAGGTTGCTACACAACTCGACAGGACATAACAACATGGAAAACGGTTTGGTGGTTATTCAAAAGTTAAGCAAATAATTATCATATCACCTAGCAATTGCATTCCAGGTATTCAAAAGATTTAAAAGCAGGGCCTCAAGCAAATACTTGTACATCAATGTTCATTGCATTATTAATAACAGCCAAAAGTTGCAAACTATCCAAGTGTCCACCAATAGACGAATTACAAAAAAAAAATAAATAAACTCACTGCCACTGAGTGGATTCTGACTCATAGCAACCCCCTCTGGGTTTCCAAGGTGGTAAATCTTTACAGAAGTAGACTGCCCAGTCTTCCTTCTGAGGAGTGGCTGGTGGGTTTGAACTGCCAAGCTTCTGATTAACAGTCAAATACCTTAGATGCTATACCACCAAAGCTCCTTAAGAGATAAACAGATAAACAAAATGCAGTACATATGTAGAATGAAATATTATTCAGTCATAAAGAAAAATAAGGTTCTGATGAATGCTACAGCATAAATGAACCTTGAAAACATTATGCTCTGTAGGAAAAAAGACACTAAGGACAAAAATTGTATGAGTCCACTTATATGAAATATCAAACACACAGACACACACACAGACAGAAAGTAGAGGTCACCAGGTCTGGGGGGGAGGGGGAAATTGCGAGTTAGTGCTTAACAGGTACAGAGTTTCTGTTTGTGGTGATGAAAAAGCTCTGGAAAATAAGTTTCTGTGGTGAAGGTTATGTTACACTGTCAATGTAGTTAATCTCATTGAATTGTACTCTTAAAAACAGTTATGGTGACAAATTTTATATATTTTTTACAACTTCTAAAAATGTTTAAATGCAATTTAAACTGGTATTGTTAGAGAGAATGTGTATGTGTGTGTGCATATGTGTATAGTATATCTACATAAAACATAAATATATATACATATATTTAACAGATAAAATGTGTGGCAGAAGTTTTGTCCTAAAGCCCCCGAGAACTTACAGGCAAAATGCATGAGTTCAAGTTGATGAGAAGTATTCCTTCTTCTATAACAGAGAACTATAAACTTACTTGACTATCGTTCACATTATGAAATACATTTTAAATTATGATGAATTCTCACATAATTAAAGTAAAACTGAAAAAAAGTTACTTAACCTTACTATATATTTTCCATTCTATTCCATTTCATTTTTTAAAAAATGTTGGTCACCGCTGTTAGATAGATAGAGATAAGTTTGATTTGGATGAAGAGAAGGGCAATGGACCAAATGTGAATGACCAATATGGCAGCATTGAGGATGAGAAAGACATAGAGAGCTACATGGGAGATACAGACAACAAATATGAACCCTTTTGCATATACAGTACTGCGTTATCAGTGAAGGCAAACATGGGTACACGGATGGATAGATGGGTGGACAGGCTAAACGATTAGGTATGTCTATAAAATGGGGAGTGTATCCAAGAACATATATAGGGTTGGCAGACAATGATCTTATAAGTTTATGTGAATGATCAGAATTCCCAGGTGTATAGCAGAGATGATAAGGGGCAAGGTTGTGGTCACTGCTTGGTCACAGCCAGCTACCCAGAGGGACCAAGTAGCTGAACATGAGGGCTTGGGACCATAGTCTCAAGGGACATCAAGCTCAATTGGCATAACATACTATACAAAACATTGTTCCACCTCCTACTTTGGCGAGTAGCGACTAGGATCTTAAAAGCTAGCAAGCTGCCATCTAGATACAACGATGGGTCTCTCCTCATCCAGAGCAAAGAAGAATGAAGAAAACCAAAATTCATGGAAACAATTAGTCCTAGAGACTGGTACACCATCCAATCTGCAGCGTATACAACTATGAGACCAGAAGAACTACATGGTGCCCGGCTACCACTGTCATCCACTTGGAAGGGGATCTATGTAGGAGAACCTTGATAGAGAGGGAGAACAATGTGGAACAAAACTCAAAATCATTTAGAGGGGAAGAAAAAGGGGGGGGACCATGTTTGCTGGTCCGATAGAGCCTGGTGGAACCACTGAGACTATGGCGCCTAGCTGCCCTTCAGGTCTGGAATTGAACCCACACCTGTGGTTTCCAGCCAAACAAAGGACAGGCATATGAGTTAAACATTTACCTCAAGTAGATACACTCCTTGGAGAGAACAATCATGGGAGAAAGAAGGGAGATAGCTCAGGGGGCAGGAGTGTATAGAGGGATGGACACTGGGAAGAGGTAACTATGGGGAGGAAGTGGGAGGGGAGCTATTGCATTGTGGTAAACTGTGGTCAATGACATGAGACAAAGTATATGTGAACTGCTGTATGGAAAGTGAATTTGCTTTGTAAATCTTCACCCAAATCACAATTTTAAAAAAAAAAAAAAAATGTTGGTCACAAACCACTAAGCCAATTTTAATCACAAACTTTAGTTTGAAAAATACTGTTCCGGGTAATCACAAGTATCAAGAATTATTAAATCCTTAAAAACAATGACTTATGCAAATACTCTGAACTATATTCTACCTGTCACCCAATCCCTCATCCTTAATGTTGCCTTTCTGAACTTTGTGTCAAACCTAGCCTTCATGTTGAACTACTAGCAGAAGCAAAAGGAAAAATGAGACCTACCTTCAGCCAACGTTAGGGCTTCCATAATTTTAACAGGGAGAGAAGATCCAAACGTTTTCACATCATAGTTCATAGACTCAGTTTTGGAGTGGTGAAGGAACATTCGTGTAGGTGTTCCTCTAAAGACAAGACACATTATTACCTCACTTGTAATTTAAATTTTCCATTATTCTAATTTTCATGTATATGGTTTCTAATTAAATATCTTTGAAAAATAAGGAAGAAGAGGTATAACAATGGAAAGAACACTGGCTTATGTATATTTGCATAATTAAATTAAACTATTTTTCATTAAAAAAAGTATTGCTAGGGTCTTAGGAAAACTTGGCTTCAGACCATTGTAGTCTAGTAATTAGATGCGTATCTCTAGTCACTTCCTTAGCTATCAACTAAGAAGGTTGAATTAGATGAATGTTTTTCAAATTGAAGGTCAG
This sequence comes from Orycteropus afer afer, assembly GCF_000298275.1. NCBI lineage: Eukaryota > Metazoa > Chordata > Mammalia > Tubulidentata > Orycteropodidae > Orycteropus > Orycteropus afer. The sequence goes on along the minus strand of NW_006921637.1, from coordinate 14,931,355 downwards.
TTTGAGCATCTCAATCAACATTTCTGAAAAACAAAATAGAATATAAAATACTTATATTTTATATAAATATCTGTGCAACCAAGCATCTGTAGTTACCTGGTCTTCAATAGCAGATACAGCAGAATTTTATTTTCTTCTCACTCTCTTCTTCACATTCAGAATAATAATGTAAAGCCCCCATTATAAAAGTTACCCTATCTCTTATCCTGAGGATTAAAGGAAGAGATACACATAAAGAGTGGCTTTATTTCTTGACAGAAGTATTGTAACAAGATTTTTCTTTGATCAATGGAAGAAAAAAAATTAATAAAACGTGGCTTTTATTTATGACTTTTCTCAAAAAGAAGAAAAAAGTCATAAAATCAACACTTCCAGAGTGCTTTTTAAAACCAAGGATCAAAAGTTAAGGATATTGTGTATTTAAAAATAATTTATGCTTTAAAGTATTGCCAAAATTTTATCATAAAATTTAACCACGAGTTCCAAGCTCAGTATTACCTTTTTTCCTGCAGGAAAACATTCATTTTTGGTAGATAGATTCAGACGAAACTATTCAGAACTAGATATTACCTTCTTCTAAAGTTCTAGACTGATTATGAGCATAAAGGGGGGTAATATGGACTGCTGCTCTATACTTGTATTTGGATACAAAACTTTTATCCTATTCTTTATGGAAAGCCTTTTCCGTATTAGCTACAAAGTGAAATTCTGTAGCTAAAAGCCCTTTAATTATCAATCAAAGATATTAATAGACTAGAATGTTAGACATTAACGTCCTCATTATGGTCATCACTGTACACCTGTATCCTGGCATTTCATATTGACTGTTTTAGCCTTAGTGATGCAGGCCCAGGTCAGGTATTATTGCCTTATCACATGTGAGAATAATCTGAGCGACTTACTCCAGATCACTGAGGTAGTAAGGAGAAAGGAGTAAACAATGATTCATTTATTCAGTTTGTTTTTCACCTCAACATGTAATTTCCAAGAGAAGTGCAAAGCAGTGACTCAATTGAAAGACTTATGGGTGAAGGGATTTTTAAAAAAATAAAGAAAAAAATTTCTTAAAAAAAAAAAGAAACCTTGTGGAATGCAGTTCCACTCTGACACACATAGGATCGCCAAGAGTCAGAACTGACTCGATGCCAAATGGCTTAACTAGCAGCACAAGGGAGCTTGATGAGTTTGAGGAATGGCAAGCCTAGATGGCTAAAGCCCAGAGAAGCAAAAGTTGGGGCTGGAGGACACAGTTGTCTGGTAGAAAGCCTTCAACAAGTTTTGCCTTTATTCTAGGAAAAATGGAAGATCCTGGAAAAGTAACAGTGAAGTGCTTGTGGAAGGAAGGTACAAAAGGGTAAATTTTAATACCATCTGCATTTTGCAAAGATCACTCTTTTCTTTGGAGGAAGTTCTTTCTTTCACTGACAGCTGCTTTCAAATATTGATTGAATATTTCTTAATAAATCAAACTTAGGAAAATGACAGTCATGTTCCTCTTAAATATTATGACAATAATAGTTTGCATCTATTCAGCTTTAAAAAAAAAATCAGAGGCGGGGTAAGATGGCGGACTAGGCAGAAGGATTGCACAGACCCTCTTCAACAAAGAAAAGGGAAACCAATTAACACAGACACAGAAGATAATCTTGGACCC
>NW_006921637.1:14899956-14922821 GCF_000298275.1 Orycteropus afer afer | reverse complement strand
GAGACAAAGTATATGTGAACTGCTGTATGAAAAGTGAATTTACTCTGTAAATCTTCACCCAAATCCTAATAAAAAAAAAAATCATCTATTTTCAATTGATGGATTAACCAAGGTGAAAATGAAATAACAACTGGAAAGGGTGGTAGAGTTCTGTTTTCCCAATATTGTGGAATTTCGCCCCAGTTTTCAGTGTCTTGTGGCGATAGTATCCCATTAGGCCCACTGAGACTTGTGAGCTCCTCAGTCCGTCAGACCTACCTGGGGAGCGGTCACTTACCGCGAGCTCAGCGAGCTTCTCCGGCCTACCGGCGAGAAGAGCACTGGGGAGCTCACTGCAGATCCCAGGGCCAGTCCCTTCCTGCTTGCCGCGCGGGGCGTGGAGCCGTGCCCGATCCCACCGAGCGGGCACCTTCGGGACCCAGGACCCGGAGTTCGAGGGGAAGGGACTGCTGGGAACATGCTGCGAAGAAGCGGCAGCGGGTAACTCAAGCGCCCCGGGTTGTACCACTCAACGGCGGTGCGCTTAGCTTGAACACCGCGGGGCAACAGGACGCGGAATGATGACGTCGGGGCGAAGCGCTGAGCCTGCGGCCGTGGTGGGAGGAGCCTGGGCCGGGGGAGTTGCCCTCAGTGACACCTAATCATATCGCGGAGCTCGCGAGGCGTGGTCGGTGCGAAGGTCTGTGGATAAGGCGGGATGGGGGTGGTGGTCTTCAATGACTTTTAGGCTCATCGCTTATCCCGCAGGGCGTAGTCCGAGCGGCAACCCTGGAAGCACCAGTTTAGGCCTTGCTGCCAGAGTGTGCTAGGCCAGTGTGGTTGGAGTCTGTATCTTCTGGGAAAGAAACTGGAAAACCAGGCGGCCTTCCCATCTCCGGCAGCGGTAGCACCAACCCTCTTTATACACTGGTGGTTCCTGAGTCCCTTGGGAAGTTAAGTGTGCAATCATCCAAGCTGAGAGGGGGGACATGTAAAGCTGAATGGTTTCACACTCAGTGTTATATTCGTTCTTCTCCATTCTTGTCATTTTCCCTCATTCAAATCTGAACAATGTATCTAATCCACTACAATGACATTACAAGTCCATGTCTCTAAACCAGATCCTACTGAAAAAAAAAAAAAAAAAAATCCAGACCTCCAGCAGCTTCCTAACGTTCTTTTCACCTGAGTGTCCTGCAAACTCTCACAATCCACGTGTTAAAACAGAATGCTTGTTTCCTTTAGGACTTCATGCTCTATCACCTAGGGTCTAACTTGGTAAACTGGCTAGTTGCCCTAGGCAAAAACAAAGACGCACCAGCTTGGTACACTGTTGTTGTTGTTATGCGCTGTCATGCCGGACCTGACTCATAGGGACCCCTCCTTGAGTTTCCTAGGCAATATCACTATGGAAATAGATTGCCCCATCTTCCTTCCGAGGAGTGGAACCGCCAGCCTTTTGGTTAGCAGTCATAACCAAATAGTTTGATCTCAAACATCTGCACTGCCTCTTCCTTGATTCAGGTACTTACCTCATCCCTTGTTGTTGTTGTTATTTGCCATCCAGTCGGCCCCGACTCCTAGCGACCCCTTCTTAGGTTTCCGAGGCAGTTATTACTACGGAAGTAGGACTGCCCAACCTTCCTAGACCACTGCAATAACCCTTTTTTTTTTTACCCTGTTTGGCCTTCCTCCACTCCATCCTCCACACTGCCAACATAATAACTAAAGTAATGTTGCTTGATGTTGCTCTTCACCTTGTAAATACTGACCATTGCCCACAGGTTATTTGTTATAATCCTTTGCAAAATCCTTTGTAATTTAACTATGGCTGGCATGTCTGACTCTACTTCCACCACTTCTCACTTCCAGTCCACATTCTAACAGTGGAAAAAAAAAAAAAAAAAAAAACCTAGAGTCTCCATTTCACCCCTTCAATGTCTTTGCACATTTTCTTTTTTACCTCTAAGAATGCCCTTCCTCCGTTGCTTGCCTCTGTTGGCCAAGCAAGCGTGCATTTCAACTTAGTGCTACCTCCTCTTTGAAGCTTTCCACAGTTAAGTGTCCCTTTATCCTTTACCCCCTCTGCTCCTGTACATCCAAACATAAAAACCAAATCCACTGCTATTGAGTTGATTTGGATTCATAGTGACCCCCTTTGGGTTTCCAAGTCTTTAAATATTTACAGAAGTAGATTGCCTCATCTTCCTCCCACAGAGCAGCTGGTGAGTTTGAACCCTCAACCTTCTGGTTAGGAGCCAAATGCTTTATCCAAAATGCCACTACAGCTCCTTTGCTCATACAGAATTTATAATGTTTTATCCTGCATAATGGTTTAATGTTTTCATAATTGTCTCTCAAGTAGCTTCTTGTGTCTTAAAAGCAAGGATGGTACACGTCATGAAAGGGCTGTAGTAGACCTTCATTAATATATTTGCTGAAATAAAGGAACAATTAAGTAAACGCTGTCATAGTTGAAGATTTTTACCAACTTTTGCAGTCTGAAATTGACCATATGCAATCAAGATGTACTGATTATTACTGATGATTAGAATCCAAAAGGTGGAAACAAAAAACAATGACCAGTAGTTAGAAAATTTGGCTTTGATGATAGAATTGGTGCCAGAGATCACATGATATATTTTTGCAAGCTGAACAACTTATTCATTGCAAAAACTTTTTTTGATAACATAGGTGATGGCTATACATGTGGACCTTGCCAGGTGGAATACACAGGAATCAGATCAACTACATCTGTGGAAACAGGCAATGGAGAAGCTCAATATCTTCAGCTAAAACAAGGCCAGGAGCTGACTGGGCTACAGACTATCAATTGCTTATATGAAAACTCAACTTGAAGCTAAAGACAATTAAAACAAGTCCAAAACCAGGCTGAATGAGCAGGTATATCTATCCAGGGGAGAGTATGCCTATGACTATATATAGGGTTTGCAGACAATGTTTTTGCAAGTATAGTTGTATGTTCTATAAGAATGTCCAGGTATATAGTAGAGCTGACAAGAGGCAAGGTTGTAGTCACTTCTTGGCCACAGCCAGCTACCCAGAGGGAGCAAGTAGTTGGACCTGTGAGCTCGAGACCATGGTTGCAGGGGACATCAAGCTCAATTGGCATAACTTACTATACAAAAACTTACTATACATTACTATACATAACTTACTATACATTGTTCCACATTCTACTTTGGTGAGTAGTGACTGGGATCTTAAAAGCTTCCAAGCGACCATCTAGATGCAACGATGAGTCTCTGCTCATCCAGAGCAAAGAAGAATGAAGAAAACCAAAGACACGTGGAAACAATTACCCCAAGTGACTGGTACACCATGTGATCCTCAACCTATATGACTATGAGACCAGAAAAACTAGATAGTGCCTGGCTACCACTGTCAACCACTCAGAGGGGATCTCTGTAGGACATCCTGGATAGAGTGGGAGAACGATATGGAACAAAACTCAAAATCATTACAAAAAAAAAAAAAAAAGGGACAAGGTTTGCTGCTCTAATAGAGACTGATGGAACCACTGAGACTCTGGCCCCTAGCTGCCCTTCAGGTCTGGAATTGAACCCACCCTTTTGGCTTACAGCCACACTCCAGTCGGGAGACAGGAGTGCATGAGAAGGAAGGACACAGGGAAGAGGTAACTATGGGGATGAAGTGGGAAGAGAGTTGTTGCATTGTGGGAAATTGTAGTCAATGTCATGAGATGAAGTATATGTGGACTGCTGTATAGAAAATGAATTTGCTCTGTAAACTTTCACCCAAATCACAATGGGGGGGGGGGAAAACATAGGAGTGAAGAGATACCAAAGGAAAGGTAGCAAAAATAAATTTTTAAAAAAAGTCCAAATCAAAAGCCAAGCCAAATTTACTGCCATCAAGTCGATTCTGACCCATAGCAACCCCTTTTGGGTTTCCAAGGCAGTAAATCTGACTTTGATTATATCCCACCTGAATTTAGAGACCATCTAAAGATTAGATTTGACAGCTTGAACACCAATGACTGAAAACCAGACAAATTTGGGGATGACATCAAGAACATCATACACAAAGAAAGCAAATGGTCATTAAAAATGCACAAAAGGAAGAAAAGATCAAAAGGAATGTCAGAAGAGGCTCTGAAACTTGCTTTTGAATAGAAAGTACCTAAAGCAAAAGGAAGAAATTACAAGATAAAACAGCTGAACAGAAGATTTCAAAGAGCAGCTCAGGAAGACAGAGTCTATTATAATGAAATGTGCAAAGACTTGGAGTTAGAAAACCAAAAGAGAAGAACACACTCAGTTTTCTCAAGCTGAAAAAACTGAAAGATTGAGGAAAATATTCAAGCCTCAAATTGCAATATTGAAAGATTCTATGGTCAAGATATTGAATGGTGCAGGAAACATCAAAAGAAGATGGAATACACAGAGTCACTGTACCAAAAAGGATTGATCAATGTTCATCTATTTCAGGACATGGCATATGATCAAGAATCAATGGTATTGAAGAAAAAAGTCAAAGCTGCACTGAAGGAATTGGTGAAAAACAAGGCTGCAGGAATAGATGGAGTACCCACTGAGATGTTTCAGCAAATGGATGCTCTACTGGAGGTATTTACTTCCAAGAGACTTGGGAGATAATTACCTGGCCAGTTGACTGGAAGAGATTCATATTTGTACCCATTCCAAAGAAAGATGATCCCACAGAATGTGGAAATTATAGAACAATATCATTAATATCTCATGCAAGTAAGCTTTTGCTGAAGACAATTCAAAAACTGTTGCAGTAGTATTTTGGCAGGGAACTTCCAGAAATGCAAGCTGGATTCAGAAGAGGAAGTGGAACAAGGGGTATCACTGCTAATGTCCGATGGATCTTGGCTGAAAGCAAAGAATACCAGAAAGATGTTTGCTTGTATTTTTATTGACTAGGCAAAAGCATTTGAATGTGTAGATCATAACAAATTATGTATAACATTGAGAAGCATGGGAATTCCAGGACACTTAATTGTGCTCATGAGGAACCTGTACATAGACCAGGAGGCTGTTGTTCGAACAGAACAAAGGGATACTGCATGGTTTAAAAGCAGGAAGGGTGTACGTCAGTATTGTATCCTTTGACCATACTTATTTAATCTGTATGCTGAGCACATAATCTGAGATGCTGGACTAAATGAAGAAGAACGTGTCATCAGGATTGGAGGAAGACTCATTAACAACCTGTGCTATGCAGATGGCACAACCTTGCTTGCTGAAAGTGACGATGACTTGAAGCACTTACTGATGCAGATTAAAGACTTCAGTCTGTACTGTGGATAACACCTCAACATAAAGAAAACAAAAATCCTCACAATTAGACCAATAAGTGGCAACACAATAAACAGAAAAAGATTGAAGTTGTTAAAGATTTCGTATTACTTGGTTCCACAATCAGCACCAAAGGAAGCAGCAACCAAGAAATCAGATGATGTATTGAACTGGGAAAATCAGCTGCAAAAGACCTCTTTAAAGTGCTGAAGAGCAAAGATGTTTCTTTGAAGACTAAAATGTGCCTAATCCAAGCCATGGTGTTTTCATTCGCCTCATATGCATGTGAGAGCTAGACAATGAATAAGGAAGACTGAAGAAGAGTTGATGCTTTTGAGTTGTGTTGGTGAAGAATACTGAAAGTATTGTGGGCTGCCAGAAGAACAAACAGATCTGTCCTGGAGGAAGTGCAGCCAGAATGCTCCTTGGAACTGAGAATGGCCAGACTTTGTCTCACCTACTTTGGTCATATTTTCAGAAGGGACTATTCCCTGGAGAAGGATATTGATGATAAGGATTGTAGATATAATGATAAACTAAAAAAAAAAAAAAAAAAAAAACCTCACTGCTGTCACATCAACTCCGATTCATAATGATCCCTCCTTGGGTTTCTGAGGCAGTATTTCTATGACAGTAGATTGCCCAGTCTTCCTTCCGAGGAGTGGCTAGTAGGTTTGAACTGCCAACCTCTTGGTTAGCAGTCAAATGCTTAGGCAGTATGCCACCAGAGCTCCAAGATACCATGTTAACCAAACCAAAAACAAAACTCACTGCCATCGAGTCGATTCAACTCATAGCAACCCTTCCTTGGGTTTCCAAGGCAGTGTCTCTTCAGAAGTAGATTGCCCAATCTTCCTCCGAGGAGTGGCTGGTGGGTTTGAACCACCAGCCTTCTGGTTAGCAGTCAAATGCCTTAGGCACCATGCTACCAGAGCTCCCAGATATCATGATAAGGATTATAAATATTAGAGATAGGGACCAAAAATATTGCTGATATGGACAATAGATATTGGTAATAGGGACAAAAGTTGTGACAGGGAGGAAGTATATCAATGACAGATGATAATTATAGGTGACAGGGATCGTAGATGTCAGTGACAAGGACAATAGGTATCAGTGATAGAGACATAATATATTGGTGACAGGGACAGATATTGGTGATAGAGATGGAAGATTTCAGTATTAGTGACAATAACGGTGATGGGGACAATAGATATTGGTGATAGGGATGAGATATATTGGTGATAGGGAAAATGGATATCAGTGATTTGGACCATAGATATTGGTGATATGAATGAAAGATGTCAGTGATAAAGATGATAGATATTGGTGACAGAAAAAGATACAGGAGACAGAAACGATATATTTTGGTGATAGAGATGAAAGATATTGGTGACAGAAGTGATAGATATCAGTGGTAAAGACAAAAGATACTGATGACAGGGACAGTAGATTTCAGTGACAGGAAGGGAAGATAATGGTGATAGGGACAATAGATATCAGTGATTGAGAGACGAAAGATATCAGTGATACAAATGAAAGGTATGGGTGATACAGATGATGGGTATCAGTGATGAAGACAATAGGTATCCATGAAAGTATTAGTAATAGAGATGATAGATATTGGTGATAAAGATGATAGGTATCAGTAATAGAGATGACAGATATCAATGACAAAGACAACAGATATGAGTGGTAGAGACAGTAGATATCAGTAACAGAAAAAACAGATTTCGGTGATAGAGAAGATAGATACCAGTGATAGAGACAAAAGATATTCATGATAGGGACTGTTGGTAATAAGGATGATCAGTGACTGGGATGATAGTTATCAATGATAGAGACGATAGGTATCTGTGATAGGGACAATAGATATCAGTGATGAAAACAAAATATATCAGTGACAGGGATGATAGATACAGGTGATAGAAGCAAAAATGTTGGTTAAAGGGACGTTAGATATCAGTGATATGGATGAAAGTTATTGGTGATAAGGATTGTAGTTATTGGTGATAATGATGAAAGATTTCACTAATAGGGATGATAGATATGGGTGATAAAGACAAAAGATATCAGTTGTAGGGGCAATAGATATTGGTGACAAAGATGATAGATATAGAGACAAAAAATATCGGTGACAGGAACAAAAGTTATCGGTGACAGGGAAGAAAGATTTTGGTGATAGGGATGTAGATATCAGTAACAGGGCAATAGATATCAGTGACACAGACAATAGATCCTGGTGACATGGATGATAGATATTGGTGATAGGGACAGTAGATATCAGTGATAGGGACAGTAGATATTGGTGATAAGGGCGATAGATATCAGTAATGGAAACGATATATATCATGCTAGGGATGATACTATTCTGGTCACCTACTGCTGCTCTGACAGGAATATACCACCAATGGGATGCTTGAACAAACAGGAGTTTATTCTCTTACAGTTTGGAGGCTTTAAGTCTGAGTTCAAAGTGCCAGGCTCTAGGGGCTGGGTGAAAGTCCTTCAACCTTGGGCTTCAGCTCTGCCTCTTGCTCCCAGCCCACTGAAACTAGAGGCATCTCTTCACTCAGGCAGCTACTGGATACTGAGGCTAACAAGCCCAAGGTTGACAAATAAAATGGCACAGTCCCAATGTTACCAAACCACATGCCAGGCCATTGATTTAAGTCCACTGAAAGTCCCAAGGTCAGCAGAGCATGGCAGGCTACTGAACAATGATACAGCTACATGCAGGGTTCAAGCATGCTATGAGCTAGAGACTGTTCCCAAGGCTTCTCCTTGTATACAGGAAGCAGACCACATCCCAAAGGTAGCTACTCAGCTGCTCACAGTAGATCCCACTATGGAGTTGATTACCAGTCTCATTATGGGGAATACTACATCCAGCTGCCCAGCCAAGTTGACACACAAACGTAACTCCCACAATACATATTGATGGCAGAGATGAAAGATACTGGTGAGAGAGATGAGAGATATTGGTGGTAGGGGAGAAAGGTATCAGTGATAGGTTCGATAGGTATTGATGATAGAGATGAAAGACATTGGTTACAGGGACGATAGATATCAGTGATAGGTATCTATCTATGATAGAGGAGAAAGATATCAGTGACAGAGACAAAAGATATCAGAGACAGAGATGATATATATCAGTGGTAACAAACAAAAAACAAAAAACTAAACTCACTGCCATGAAGTTGGATCTGACTCATAGCGATTCCTCGGGTTTCACGGCACTATCACTGCGGAAGCAGATTGTCCAGTGTTCCTTCTGCTGGTGGATTTGAACTGCCAGCCTTCTGGTTAGCAGTCAGATGCCTTAGGCCCTATGCCACCAGAGGTAGAGATGAAAATTATCAGTGACAGAGATGATAAAGATCAGTGAGAGAAACAAAAGATATCTGTGACAGGGACAAAAGATTTTGGTGGTAGGGAGGAAAGAAATCAGTGATACGGATGATATCTAGGATAGAGACTAAAGATAAAGTGATAGGGATGATAGCTGTTGGTGATAAGGGTAATAGGAACTATAGATGTTGGTGATAGGAACTATAGGTATTGGTGATAGGGACTATAGACATCTGTGATAGAGACTAAAGATATTGGTGATAAAGATGAAATATATCAGTGATAGGGATGATAGATACCAGTGATAGGGATGGTAGATATTAATCATAGAGACAAAAGATTCTGGTGATATAGATGATAAATATGGGTGATGGAGACAATAGATATCAAGAATAGAGATGATGATATCAGTGATAGAGACAAAAGGTATCAGTGAGAAGGATGATAAATATCAGTGATAGTGGTGAAAGATATCAGTGACAGGAACGATAAATACAGGTGATAGAGATAACAGGTATTGGTTGCAGGGATGATAGATATCAGTAATAGATATTTATCTATTGTGTATTGGTGACAGTGACAGTAGATATTGGTGATAGGGACAATAGGTATCAATGACAGGGATAATATGTATCAGTGATAGGGATGATAGGTATTGGGCATAGGGATGATAGATATCAGTGACAGAGACAATAGATATAGGTGATAGAGATGATGGCTTTTGGGGATAGGGAAAGTGAGTATCGAGGATATCACTGAAAGGCTATCGATCATAGAGACAAAGCTTATCTGTGATAGAGGTGATGGATATTGCTGATAGTGACAAAGGGTATTGGTAGTCAGGATGAAAGATATCAGCAATGGAGATGATAGGTATCAATGATAGAAACAATAGACACCAGTGATAGAGACAAAAGATATCAGTGAGAGGTTGATGGATATTGGTGATAGGGATAAAAGGTATCAGAGACAAAGACGATAGGTATTGGTGACAGGGATGATAGGTATTGGCGACAGGATGATAGATATTGATGACAAGGACAATAGTATCAGTGATAGAGGTAAAAGATATTGGTGATGGACTATTGATATCAGTGATAAAAGTGGAAGATATTGGTGATAGGAACAATAGGTATCAGTCACAGGGAATGTACATATTGGTGATAGGGATGAAAGGTATGGTGACGGGGATGATGGATTTTGGAGATAGGTAGTAGGAATGATAGATATCGGAGATAGGGTCAAATATATGGGTTATAGAGACAATAGATATCAACTATGGAAAGGAAGTATTTTGATTATAGGAATGAAAGATATTGGTGATACCAATAGATACCATAGATATCTGTAATAGGGATGATATCAGTGATATCACAATAGGTATCAGTGATAGGGACAATAGATGTCAGGGATAGGGACTATAAGTATCGCTGATGTGGATGATAGATATGGTGACAGGGATGAAAGATATCAGTGATAGGGATGAATAGTATTGGTGACAGGGACAATAGGTATCAGTGACAGGGACAGTAGGTAACAGTGATAGGGATATAAGTTATTGGTTATAGGGACTTTAAGTATCTGTGACAGAGACAATAGAAATCAGTGACAGGGATGATAGGTATTGGTGATAGAATTATAGATGATAGAGATGATGGATATTGGAGGTAGGGCCGATAGATATCAGAGATAGGGTCAACAGATATTGGTGATAGGGATGAAGCATGCTGGTGATAGGAATGATGGCTATTGGAAATAGGGTCAAAGGATAAGGGTGACAGGGACAATCAATACTGGTGACAGGGACAATAGATATGTATCGGTAATAGAGACAAAAGATATTGTGACAAGGACTATCAATATCAATGACAGAGGTGAAATATATTGGTGACAGGGATGATAGATACCAGTGATTTGGATAATAGATATTGTGATACCAAAAATCCCACTGCCATTGAGTCAATTCCGACTCATAGCAACGCCCACTGGGTTTCCAAGACAATAAATCTTTGTGGAAGTAGATTGCTCCATCTTCCTTTTGTGGAGTGGCTGGTAGGTTTAAACCACCAACCTTCTGGTTAGCAGTCAAATACCTTAGGCACTGTGCCACCAGAGCTCCTTAGATATCATGATATTGTGTTGTTGTTTTTATATAGGGATGATAAGTATCAGAGATACCAAAACTCACTGCCATCCAGTCGATCACAACTCATAGCGACCCCTCCTTGGGTTTCCAAGGCGGTATCTCTATGGAAGTAGATTGCCCAATCTTCCTTCTGAGGAGTGGCTGGTGGGTTTGAATCGCCAGGCTTCTGGTTAGCAGTCAAATGCCTTAGGCAGTACACCACCAGAGCTCCCAATACCAGACACAGGGACCAAAAATATTACTGGTATGGATGATAGATATCAGTGATAGGGGCAAAAGATGTCAGTGGCAGGGAGGAAAGATATCAGTGACAGGGATGATAGGGTTTGGTGACAAGGATGATAGGTATTGGTGACTGGGACAAGAGGTATCAGTGATAGAGATGAAAGATATTGGTAACAGGGACTATCAATATCAATGATAGAGGCAAAAGATAATTGGTGACAGGAATGATAAATATTGGTGATAAGGACAAAAGGTATCACTGACAGGGATGATAAGATATTAGTGATAGGATAGATATCAGTGACAGGGACAATAGATATCGGTGGTAAGAATGATGGGTATTGGTGACAAGGGTGATATATACTGTTGATAGCAATGATAGGTATGGTGACAGGGATGATATATATTGGTGATAGGCATGATAGGTATCAGTGACCAGGATAATATTAGTGATAGTGACAGTAGGTATCGGTGACAGGGACAATACATATCAGTGATAGGCACAATAGGTATCAACAACAAGCATGGTACTTATCAGTGATAGGGATGAAAGGTAACAGAATAGACATATCAGTGATAGGGACAATAAGTGTCAGTGACAGGGAATATATGTATGATAGGGACAATAGGTATTGGTGACAGGGACAATGAATTTTGGGGATAAGAATGATGGATATTGGAGATAGGGACAATGGATATCAGTAATAGTGATGAAGCATATCAGTGATGGGGTGATAGATATCAAAGACAGGGTCAAAGGATAAGGGTTATAGGGGCTATAGATATCAGTGATAGGAATGAAAGATTTCAGTGACAGGGACAAAAGGTATGTGTGTGAGGGATGAAAGATAATGGTGAGAAGGGTGACAGATTTTGATGATAGAGATCAAAGACATCAGTGAGAGGGACAATAGATATCAGCATAGGCACAGTAGATTTTGCTAATACAGATGATAGATATTGGTATAGAGACAATATATATCCATAATAGAGATGCTAGATATCATCGACATACACAAGAGATAGCTAGATAGCAGTGGTAGAGATGATAGTTATCAGTGATAGGGGCAATAGATGTCAGTGACAGAGAGAATAGATAATGGTGTCTAACGAGACAAAAGATATTGATAATAGAGACAATAGATAATCATTACAGAGGTGATAGATGATGGTGACAGGGACAATCAGTAATGGGGTGACAGATATAAATGATAAAGATGACAGATATTGGTTATAGGGACAAAAGATATCAGTGATAGGGACAATAGATATCAATGTTAGTGGTGGTAGGTATCGGTGATATGTATGATAGATATCAGTGATGATTGATATTGGTGATATGTTATGCTAGATATTGGTGATATGTATACTAGATATTGGTGATGGAGATGCTAGGATCAGTCATGGGGAGGAGAGGTATTGGTGACAGGATGGTAGATATAAGTGATAGGGACTGTAGGTATCAGTGACAAGGATGATAGATATTGGTGATAAGGATAAAGGATATCATTGATAGGGACTGTAGATATTGGTGATAGAGATGAAAGATATTGGTGACAGGGATGAGAAATATCAGTGATAGGGATGAAAGTTATCAGTGACAGGGACAATAGGTATCAGTGGTAGAGATAATAGGTATTGATAACAGGGAAGATAGATATCAGGGATTGAAAGATGGGTATTGGTAGGGACAATGGATATTTGTGCTAGGGATAAAAGACATCAGTAATAGAGACAAAAGATATTGGTGATAGGGACAAAAGACATCGGTGATAATGATGAAAGATACCAGTATTAGGGACAAAAGATAATGGTGATGGTGATGATAGATATTGGTGATAGGTACCAAACACGCAGGTGACAGGAATGATAGATATCATTAATAGAGACAATAGATATTGGTGATATGTATGCTAGGTATCAGTGATAGGAAAAATAGATATCAGTAATTTGGATGATAGATATCAGTGATAGATTTGATAGGTGATACCAACCAAATCCAAACTCTGCCATCGAATCAGGTCTAACTCATAGCAACCCTTCCTTGGGTTTCCAAGGCAGAATCACTACGGAAGTAGATTGCCCAGTCTTCCTTCCAAGGAGTGGCTGGTGGGTTTGAACTGCCAGCCTTCTGGTTAGCAGTCAAGTGGCTTAGGCACTACACCACCAGAGCTCCCTGATAGGTGATAGGGATGATAGATATCAGTGTTAGGGATGAGAGAGATTGGTAATAGGGATGATAGATATTGGTTATAGGGATGATATATATCAGTGATTGGGATGAAAAATATCAGTGATGAGGACAAAAGATATCAGTGATGGGGATTATAGATATCTGTGATAGTGACAAAAGATAACAGTGATAGGGATGATAGATATTGGTGATACAGACAAAAGATATTGATGAGATATAATATAGAGAACAATGATAGGGACAAAAGATATCAGTGACAGGGATGATAGATATCAGTGATAGGGACAATAGGTATCGGTGATAGGGATAATAAATGTTGGTGACAGGGACAAAGGATATCACTTATAGGGACTATGGATATCAGAGACAGGGACAAAAGATTGGCAATAGGGATAATAGGTATTAATAATAGGGATGAAAGATAATGGTGATAAGGATGATAGGTAGGTATCAGTGATAAAGACAAAACATCTCAGTCTGGGACAGTAGATATCAGTGATATCTTGTGATAAATACCTATCAAAATAGATCGTGGTGATAGAAATGATAGATGCAGGTATTGAGACTACATGTAACAGCGACAAAGGCAATAGATATTGGTGATAGGGATGATAGGTATCAGTGATAGGGATGATAGGTATTGGTCACAGAGACTAAAGATATCGGTAATAGGGATGATAGATATTGGTGATGGAGACAATAGCTATTGATATTAGAGATAATATCGGTGATAGAGGCAAAAGATGTCATAGAGAGGAAGATAGATATCGGTGATAAAGACAAAAGATATTGGTGACAGAGATGATAAATATTGGTAATAGGGATGGTAGATATCTGTGATAGGGATGAAAGATAACATATAGGGATAACAGATAACGGTGATAGGGAAGAAAGATATTGATGATAGAGATGATAGATATTGGTGATATGTATGATAGATATTTGTGATACAGATCATAGATATCAGGTGATAGGGATGATAAATATTAGTGATGGAGATAATAGATGTTGGTGATATTGACAATAGATACCAGAGATAGGGATGAAAGATATTGGTTATAGTGGAAAAAGATAACAGTGACAAGGATGATAAATACTGGTGATGGAGACCAACGACATCCAGATATTGGTGATAGGGACAATAGATTTTGCTGATAGAAATGATAAATATTGGTACAGAGATGATAGTTATGGGTAATAGGGATGATAGATATCAGTGCTAAGGATGATAGGGATTGGTGATAGGAATAATAGATATTGGTGATTTGGATACTGGTGATATTTAAAAAAAAAAAAAAACTGCCATCAAGTTGGTCCTGACTCATAGTGACTCCTCCTTGGGTTTCCAAGGCAGTATCTCTATGGAAGTAGATTGCCCAGTCTTCCTTCTGAGGAGTGGCTTCTGGTTAGCAGACAAGTGCCTTAGGCACTACACCACCAGAGTTCCTGGAGGTGATATAGATGATAGATATCAGTGATAGGGACACTAGATATCTCTGGTAGGGACACTTGATATTGCTGACAGGGACTATAGATATCAGTGATAGGAACAATAGATACCAGTGAAAGAGAAGCAATGTATTAGTGGTAGGGATGATAGATATTGGTAATGGGGACCACAGACATTGATGATAGAGGTGATAGGTATCGTTGATAGGGACAATAGGTATTGGTGAGAGGGACAATAGATTTCAGTGATAGTTACAATAGATATCAGTGATATGTATATCAAGGAAAGGCTCATGCACTTGCAGAAGCTGTCTATTCCCAAGTCCATTAGTCAGACATCAGCCTGGAGGCTTCTCCTGACTCAAGTAGCTGCAGGGGCTGATGAACCCAAGACTGGTAGGCAGTCCAGCAGGCCACTGTCTGCAGAGGCTGACAAATCCAAGATCAGCAGGTAAGATGATAGGCTGCTGTGAAGGCAAAATCCCAAGATCAGCAGGCAATATGGCAGGCTGCTGGTTCAATGCCAAAGAACCAGAGGTCAGATGATGCTGAGCTAGATGTAGGATCCAGAATGAGTAAAAAGCCAGAGAGCTTTGCCAAACTGTCCATATATATTGGAAGCAGGACACAACTCCAAAGAAACTCCCTTTCAACTGATTTGCTGTTCATAGCATTCTCATTATTGAGATGATTACATTATATCAAATCTCATCATGAGGGATGACTACATCATAATGGTGAAACCAATAAGAGTCATGGCCCAGCCAAACTGACACACAACCTTAGCATCACTGACCTGGCAGGACCCATGGCCAATGTATTGCAACACAGCAGGAAGGAAACCAGGGAATTAAGTACTGTGACTTCATTCTCCTCCTCCCCTCCAGTCATCTGTGGTGCACCCCCAACTGGATAATTCCCCACCCCCCAAGAAGCCAGTCTGAGGAGGAGAACACTAGTTAGCCTTCTTGAGTATGAAATGAAGAAGGGTGGCAAGTTGAACAAGATGTTTAAGATGTACACCATGGGACAATACCAGTGCTGCTTTATTACTTCCCTACACCACCCTTTTCCTAATGACTGACCATTTTAACTGTCTTTTCTAGTGTAGTTACCTATGTTGAAACCTAGAGGAAATGTTATTGTACTATTCTCAAACTTAAATATGCATCAGCATCATCTGGAGGGCTTGCTAAAATAGAATGCTGGCTTCACCCTTGAGTTTCTGAGTTAGGAGATTTGGGCTGAGGCTTGAGAATTTGCATTTCTAACAAGGTGATGCTAATGCTGCCTTCTGGGAACAATATTTTGAAAACCACTGGTGTAGTGGTTAAGAGAGTGTATGGACTCAGGAATTGAATAGAATTTGCTTCAAATCCCACCTCTGCTATTTACTATCTTTGTCACCTTTTGAGCCTCCATTCTTTCATCCATAACATGACTGATAATAATATCCCACTTTTGTGAGAATTAAATATAGAGTTGACTGACTACATTTTTAGGTGTCAAAAAATACAAACATAATAGAAAGGCAATCAAGCTGAAGAAAAAAGTACTTCCAATAAAATAGTCCTCTTAAAAAAAAAGTAAGATATACGTGCCAACAAGTGGGCCCCGACTCATAGCAACCCCTCCTTGGGTTTCCGAGGCAGTATCACCAATCTTCCTTCTGAGGAGTGGCTGGTGGGTTTGAACCACCAGCCTTCTGGTTAGCAGTCAAGTGCCTTCGGCACTATGCTACCAGAGTTCCTGCCCTCTGAACTATCTCCCTGCAAATACTGCCTTTCTGATATCCCATGATTGATTGTTCTAAGGAGTGTGCCTACCTGGTGTAAATGTTCACCTTCTACACCTGTCTACTGTTTGTCTGGAAGCCACTGGAGTGAGTTAAATTCCAGGTCTGAAGGGTGACTAGAGGCCATAGTCTCAGGGGTTTCACCAGTCTATCAGACTAGTAAACGTGGTCAGTTTTTTTTTTTTTTCTTTAATGATTTTGAGTTTTGTTCCAGATTTTTCTCCCACTCTACCCAGGATGTCCTACACTGACCCCTTTCCAAGTGGTTGACGGGTAGCCGGGCACTATCTACTTCTGATCTCAGGGTCATGTAAGCTGAGGTCTGCATGGTCCACTAGTCCCTTGGACTAATTGTTTCCATGCATCTTTGGTTTTCTTCATTCTTATTTGCTCTGGATGAGGTGAGACCAATTGCTGCATTTTAAATGGCCACTTGCAAGCTTTTAAGACCCCAGTTGCTACTGGGATGTAGGACAATGTTTTTGCATGGTATGTTATGCCAATTGAACTTGATGTCCACTGCAACCATAGTCCTCCCTACACCATTCTTTTCCTGATGATCAACTATTTTATCTATCTTATTTTATCTAGTATAGTTACCTATGTTAGAAACTTGGAAGAAATGTTAGTGTACTATTCTCAAACTTAAACATGCATCATCATTATCATCTCAAGCCCACAGGTCCAACTACTCACTCCCTCCAGGTAGCTGGCTGTGGCCAAGCCACTACAACGTTGTGGCTTGTCAGCTCTACTATAAACCTGGACATTCTTATAGCACCTACAAATACACAGGTAGAAACATCATCTGCAAACCCTATGTATGGTCATGGGCACACTCCCCCCTGCTTAGACATACCTGATCATTCAGCCTGTTCACCCATTATCCACCTGTGGATCAATGCCTGCCATCACTGACAATGCAGTACTGTACATGCAAAAAGGTTCATTTTTGTTGTCTGTACCTCCCCTGTGCCTCTGTCTTCCTCTTCTTCAGTGTCACCATGTTAATCACTCAGTTTTGGTACATTGCCCTTCCCTTCACCTAAATCAATACTTGTCTCTTCCTATCTAGCAGTGTTCCTGAACCTCCCTTCCCATCCTGTCCCATTATTAGAATCCCATTCACAGCAGTTCTGTAATTAACATACTATTAAAATGGAAAACCAAAAGAATAGTGAAGAACTCACCATGTAAATATTCTACTCCCAAGTATTTTCAGACACATTTATCTAATTAGCAGTGAAAAATTTGGTGATAACTGTGATAGTTGAAGATGTGTCAACTTGGCTGGACTCCAGTTGTGAGTGGTGGTTCCCATGATGGATCACATGACTGAGTTCTAAGTGGCCGGTCTGCCTAAGGGGAGTTTCCCCAGGGGTGTGGCCTACCTGCAATGCTATCCCAGGGACAAGCTGGAAGAACGGCATTCCGGACTATATACTTCCTGGAGCGAGCAGCTCCCTGCTCGCCCTGGAGGTTTTCGGATTCATTCTTTGTTGGGAACAGCGACCAGTGCACTGCGTGTCAGCTTGATTCTCTCGGCTCTGTTGTGCTTACGGGAACCAGACGACTCCGGGCCCCATCTCTCTCCAGAGACGAACTTTGTGACTTGAACTCCTCTGCCGTGCGTGCGAAAGCCAGACGGCTCTGGGCCCCATCCCCCTCCAGAGACGAACTTTTCAGCTTGAACTTGTCGGCTTCTACACGCTTGTGAGCCATTTATCTAAGATAAATTTATCTCTCTCTCTCTCTAAATATATATATATATATATATATATATATATATATACTTTGCTGGTTTTTGTGTTTCTCTAGAGAACCCAATCCAACACAATAACTATAAATTTCAATGTAGCTTAAATGTGAAGAATATATTCCCTGGTAACCAACACAGACAGTTTCCTTCTGTATATAAATCTTTCCTTGACTTTTTACAATAGTGAACTAATACAATATTTGTCCTATGATTGACTTATTTAACTCAGCATCATGTCCTCCAAGTTCATCCACATTATATGGTGTTTCACAGATTCCACATTATTCTTTAGAGTTGCATAGTATTCCATTGTGTGTACGTACCATAGTTTGGTTATCCATTCTTTTGTTGATGGGCACTTAGATTGTTTCCATCTCTTTGCTATTGTGAATAGTGCTGCAATGAACACAGGTGTGCATATATCTGTTCTTGTCCTGGCTCTCACTTCTTTAGGATATATACCTAATAATGGGGTTGCAGGATCAAATGGTATTTCTAATTTCATCTTTTTAAGGAATCGCCATACTGCTTTCCACAGTGGTTGTATCATTTTACAGTCCCAGCAGCAGTGTATGAGAGTCCCGATATCTCCACATCCTTGCCAGCATTTGTTATTTTCTGTCTTGCTGAACTTTGGAATCCAACTGATTTTTTGTATCTTGATCTTGTATCCTGCCACTATGCTAAATCTTTCAAATAGTTCCAGTTTTCTTTCTGAGTCATTTGTATTTCCTGTGTATAGGACCATATCGTCTGCAAATAGGGATAGTTTTACTACTTCCTTACCAATTTGGATATGTTTTATTTCCCTTTCTTGTTATGGCAAAATTTAGATGTGCTTCTCCTATTTATAGCCTTCCTCTAACCATATTCTTTCAGTGAAGACTAAACTTTGATTTATATGAGACTAATCCCTGCAAATGGTATTGATTTCCTTATTTCCTTTTCAGAGATCTCTTTGCTGATATAGAGAAATCCAACTGAATTATTTTATTTTTATTGTGATTTGGATGAAAGTTTACAAAGCAAATTCATTTTCCATATAGCAGTTCATACACATTTTGTTCCATGACATTGACTACAATGTAACAATTCTTTTCCCACTTCTTCCCAGTAGTTATCTCTTCCCTGTGTCCTTCCCTACCATGCACTCCCATCCGGAGCTATCTCCCTGTGCAAACACTGCTCTTCTGTTCTCAGTCACAATTATTTTCTGTAGATGTGATAGAATAGTTAGAATCTCATTCACAGCAGTTCTGTAATTAAGATACTGTTAAATGGAAAACTAAAAGAATAGTGAAGAACTCACCATATAAATATTTTACTCCCAAATATTTTCAGACACATTCATCTAATTAGCAATGAAAAATTTGGTGATAACTATAAATTTCAATATAGTTTAAAAGTGAAGAATTTATTTTTCTCCCCCTACTAGCTCTGGGGTCAGCAAATATTTTCTGAAAAGAGCCAGAACATAAATTTCTTCAGTTTGAAGGCCATACAGTCTCTGCCACAACTACTTAGCTTTGTGGTTGTAGGGAGAAGCAGCTCATAGAGGAATAAGCATGGCAATATTCCAGTCAAACCTCATTAATGGACACTGTGATTTGAATTTCATAAAATTTTCAAATGTTATGAACTATCATTTTTCTTTTTTTCAGGTATTTAAAAATATCAACACCATTCTTAGCTTCCAGGCATAAAAACCAGGCAGCAGGCCACAGTTTAGTGAGCTCTGAACAAGCGCCATGAAAGAGGTAGGCAGCACCTTGTATAGGACCTTCCAGAATAAAACCAAACCAAACTCACTGACGTTGAGTCGGATTGGACTCATAATGACCCCTCCTTGGGTTTCCAAGGCAGTATCACTACAGAAGTAGATCACCCCATCTTCCTTCCAAGGAGTGGCTGGTGGATTTGAACCACCAGCCTTCTGGTTAGCAGTCAAATGCCTTAGGCACTATGCTATCAGAGCAGTGAGGTTTATTTCATGAGAGTATTAGGATTTAAAATGAAGGCCAGATTTTCACCTTCTATGAAAATTAGACATGTGAGTTCTGGTGGTGTAGTGCCTAAGGCATTTGACTGCTAACCAGAAGTCTGGCAGTTCAAACCCACCAGCCACCCCTCAGAAGGAAGATTGGGCAATCTACTTCCATATGAAAATCAGACATAGGAAAATTTTATGTCTCTCAAGTAAAATTAGACATAAAGTAGGCAGAATACTACCAAGAGAATTATACAGTGACTAGTAAACTAGCCTAAAATAATTAGGCTTTTTATTTATAATTCCCTCTTAAATGTTGTCATTTGACAATAGCTTCAATCTAAACAATGGACAAAAGAAAACAAAATGTCATGCTATAATAATTATAATATTCCAAGATAAAATACAAAACCTGAAATTAATTCAGTGCTATAGACATTAAGAAAGTTACAATTATCGAAACTGAAAAAAAAAAGGTCTTTAGGATAGGTACATTTCAAAACAATATTTATACATGGTGGAAAAGAAATTATTTAAAATATACTTGAAGTTTGATTACAGATTTCATACAGTCTACATTTTTTTTCCTGCAAAGCTGTTTTGCTTTAAAATCTCTTATATTCAGTTTCATAATGAAAGAAACAATTGTTTCATTATACTGACATAAAACTTTGTTTGTTCATCAATCTTCTGAACATCCCATCTGGTTTTAAAAGCAATTCTTCATGTTTCCCACATTCAGCAATTCTTCCTTGGTCAAGAACAGCAACCATATTAGCATTCTTAATGGTGGACAGACGATGGGCAATAATTAACACTGTTCTTCCTTTCATTAGCCGATCTAGAGCTTCTTGAACAAGGTACTCATTTTCAGCATCCAGTGCACTGTAATAGAAAAGCAACATGAGGAAAGAGAGACTTAAGTACCACGTATACTATATACTCATGTATTTCCTATTACATATACAATGGGTCTTCATTAACAGTGAATTTTTCCTATGGTCAAGCTTCCTTCAACTTCTTAGATTAAAGATATTAAAAAAAAAAGATTGAGACTCCTTTATCTTCATAAAACTGTCATATAAGTAGAAAGAGTTCTGCACAGTTGCTGATTATAGACTGATTAAGGATTCATCAAAAGCATGTCTGGATTGGAACTTGAAGCTTCTAATCATGACTCAATCTGTTTGTTACCTTTCAAATGTCATTATTAATTCAGATTCAATAACTTTAAAATGTAAGGGGGAGGAAAAGCATTTTCAGCTGTATCACCTTGAATTACAGTATAAAAAGTTTTTGCCAAGGGTAGAATTTGTTTTAAAAACAATTATATATATTAAGATATCCTCACCTTGTTGCTTCATCTAGGAGAAGAATTTTGGGATTCTAGAGAAGGAAAAAATGAAAAAAGAAATGGTAATTTTACTAGAAAAAAAACAAACTCTTTGGCAATAAGAAGTAAAGTACTGATACATGCTGTGACATGGTTGTTGTAGTTGGGTGTTGTCAAACTGATTCTGACTTGTAACGACCCTATGTGACAGAGTAAAACTGCCCCACAGGATTTTCTTGGCTGTAAAGAGATTGCCAGGTCTTTCTCCTATGGAGCCACCGGGTGGGTTCGAATACCAACCTTCTTGTGAGCAGTTAAGTGCTTAACCATTGTGGGATCAGGGCTCCTTCCTACAACATGGACAATCCTCAAAAACATTATACTAAATAAAAGAAACCAGACACAAAAGAGCATATAGGATCTGATACCATTTATCTGAAATGTCTAGACAAGGTACATCTATAGAGAGAGAAAAAAGATCAGTGGTTTGCTGGAGTGGGAACAGAGAATGACGACAGAAGATCTTTTTGGGTGACAGAAATGTTCTGAAATTGGATTGTGTGATATTTACACAACTCTGTAAAGTTTATTAAAAGGAATTTTATTAAGAGGAATTTTATGGCATATAAATCATATCTCAATAGAGCTTTCTTAAAAAATATCATATATAAACCTGAGAATAGTTACATAACAAAGAGGAAGGTTATCATTTCCTAAAAAATGGAATGCCTGTGTCTTTAATTTTAAATGGCTCGCTCTTCCTTTTACAATTCTTATGTGAGCACTAGCATTTCTACTATGCAATTTAGCAGTTAACTATAGAATATACAATTGAATATACTAATTGTGATTTTTCAAGTTAACAACCACTGTTTTACTAGTTAGACCATATGCTGCATGTGGAAGGGCCACATTTAAAATTTTCTCCCTCTAAACAGTCCCAATACCCAACAAATATTTGTTAAATTTAGACAACATGCCTTAAGTGGAACCAGAACTATCAGCCTAACTTTTCCCCTCTTGAGGGGTGGGGGGAAAAAGAAAGCAAATAACAAAAAGAGTAAATAAAAAATTTACTAGGACATTTTTAATAAATTTAAAACAATGCCAAAAAAAAAAAAAAAAACCCAGTCAAGAAAAAAAGTATTTCCAAACACCTTTTTCAAATCCAGAAAAGAATTTGCCACACCTTACTGTCAACAGGCAGGTGCAGTGCAATTGACTTTTCTGTAAAGCACACTATAAAAAGTCCTGCACGAAGATTCAGGGCCCTCGATTCTGGTTCTAGACAACCATCCACGAGTGAACCTGTTTCCTCATTTACCAATGAGGGCAAAGAAC
>NW_006921637.1:14893979-14899856 GCF_000298275.1 Orycteropus afer afer | reverse complement strand
AACCCAGTCAAGAAAAAAAGTATTTCCAAACACCTTTTTCAAATCCAGAAAAGAATTTGCCACACCTTACTGTCAACAGGCAGGTGCAGTGCAATAAAATTAAAACAATAAAAAAAAAAAAAAAAAAAACCCAGTCAAGAAACTTCAGGCTTACCTTGAGCAAAGCACGTGCAATTGCGATCCGCTGTTTCTGCCCACCTGACAATGACAATATATATATATATATTCTAAATTAAAAGCTTTTAACAAAAAATCTTTGTATAGGCTTTTCTGTTAAACCATGTGGCAATTTGAAGGCAACTTCTTCCAGTCAGCTAAAGCAGAGATAGATACTAAAGTAGAAAGTTTTTTTTAAAAAAATTCTCATCAATCTCAAAACGTATTGTCCCATATAATCTTTAAAATAAATCCTATTAGAGAAATTCTATTATTATTCCCATTTACAAGTGAAAAAGTGAGGCATGAAGTAATTTGTCTCACACAGTTGGTAAGTAGCAGGGCCAAGACTTGAACCTAGGTAGTGTGAAGGGCTATGCTCTTTTCTTTTTCTGCTTTTATTGTAGTGAAAATACACACCGCAAGACATTCGCCAACTTCCACATCTACAGCTCTGGGACACTGATTACATTTTTCATGTTGTACCACCATTATTGGTCTTTTTAAAAAATATTCCACTTCCTATTAGCATAAACTCAATCCCCCCAAAGAAAAGCTTCTCCTTTCACCCTCCCTCCTACTCCTGGTAACACTAATAATCTTTGGTTTCTTTCTCTCTCTACACACACACATACACACACACATATCTTTTTTTTCCCTGACCTATCTAGAAATTTTCCCTCCCCTCCCCTCTCCTCCCTGGTAACTAACAAAATTTCCTTCTATGTATAAAAACCTTTCCTTGATTTTTTACAATAGCGGATTAATACACTAATTGTCCTTCTGTGATTAACTTATTTCACTCAGCATAATGTCTTTCAAGTTCATCCATGTTATTCGGTGTTTTGCAGATTCTACATTATTCTTTAGGGTTGCATAGTATTCCATTGTGTGTATGTACCACAGTTTGTTTTATCCATTGTTCAGTTGATGGGCATGTAGACTGTTCCATCTCTTTGCTATTGTGAATAGTGCTGCAATGAACATGGGTGTGCATATATCTCACTTCTTTTTTAAAATTTTTATTGTGATTGGGTGGAAGTTTACGGAGCAAATTCACTTTCCATACAGCAGCTCACATACACTTTGTCTCATGACATTGACTGTAGTTTCCCACAATGCAACAGCTCCCCTCCCACTTCCTCCCCATTATTGTGTCTTCCCTGTGTCCTTCCCTCCTGCAGTGAATTGCTTGATGTGGCCCTTCTAGCCATTGTGCTCCATTCTGTGATGTTTTGTAAATTCCATTATCCATGCCTGTTTGGGGTGCTGTGGTAGTTAAGGTCAGGTATCAACTTGGCTGGGCAGCTGGTAGTAGTCATTCCCTATAATGACTGGCAATCGACTCTGTGATGGGATTTAGGTTAATTCCGTTGGGGCAACACAGGTGGAATGTATTTTGAGTCCTGCCTTGCTGGAGGGTATAATTCAAATCACCACCCTTAGCTTCCCTGAGGGTATACCTACAATCTCCTGGGAAGATTCTCTCCTTTTGCTCTGGCTTTGTGTCTTGGATCATCCTCATCTCACCCCTGGATTTGGGACAGCAGCCGTCATCTGATCTGCTGATCGAGGTTCATCAAACCCCGAGAGTTGGGAGGATCCGCCAGACCCACTCACCAACCCGGGACTCGCCAGCCTGCCAGCCTCCACACTACTACGTGAGACGAACCCTTGGGTGTCTGTGAGTTCTGTGAGGCGTTACAGCAAAATACAGAACCCTTAGACTGGGGAAATTACTGGGAGGAGGAGGAGGAGGAGTTAATGTCTGCAATGATGGAGTGGCATGGTAGTTTGGACATTTGGGACATCTTTGACCTCTGCCTCATGGGGACCGGCCTCGTGCTGATCTTTCTAAGAGAAATTGTTCAAGCACCTCCCATGCACTCCTGCCCCCTGAGCTATCTCCCTATGCATACACAGCCTTTCTATTCTCTCATGAGTGATCTCTCCAAGGAGTGTATCTCCCTAATGGAAATGTTCAGATCATGTGCCTGTCTTTTGTTTCTGCCTCTCACTTCTTTAGGATATATAAGGGCTATGCTTTTAACCACCGACACTTGCCTCCCTAATGTCTAATGTAGCAAGGAAAGCAGAAACTCAAAATATTTAGTTTTTAAATAGTACTTGAGATGGATGGAGACAAAGGGCATTAATGATACTGGGAGTTTTAATTCTACCGTTCTACTTCAGAGCATCTATTCTCCATGACTTCCATTCTTCACATTACTCTCTTATTTTCTCTGTCCAGAGAACAATTTGCAGATAGGCACATATAGTAGAATGTGTAAATGTATGAGACCAGAAATTTAGAATAAACTAATCCTCTCCCCACACACCTTTTAAACAAATTCTACTAAAAGCAAGGGAACAAACTAGGGAGTGAGAATGGGAAAAGTTAGACAAGATAGAGGTAAGCAGAAAGACGACAGTTTTCCCTTCCTTATCTTTTACTAATATCATTCTTTCTCCTTCTCCCCATGGTCAACCACTCCTAAATTACGACTTGTTAAGTCTCAGAGGGCAGCACCAGGACTCACTCACTCCTCCCAACTTCAGTTGTTTTAAAACCCAATTCCATTTTTGATGATATAAATATTCCCTTTAAATTAATGTTATTAGCAGAACATATTTAGTAATTGTTGGACGTTATATTATTTTGGCTAAGAGAAGAAAGTTCATCATTTACAACTGAATTGATGTTATTGCTAAATGCTATCTTCAAATAGAAAAATCAGTGCATAACATGAGGGCTAGAAGAAAGGCATACTTTCAGAACCTCTCTGTTAGTGAGGGTGTCTGAGTGGTTAGAGCAGCCAGCTGATGACTTTAGTAAGCTCTGAGAACTCCTTGGTACTAACAGTGTACTGGGTATTGCTATATATCTTTCTTTCCTCCCAGAAAGTAAGAGTGGAGTGCTATCTTTGGTTACCTCACTGTGAAATGGAGCTTGAGAATCCTGCTAGTTGAAGGGCATGAAGTAATTTGCCCCAAGGGAGAAAGTAAAGGGTGAGGAGAGCAAGCCACAGGTTGCCACATAATCATGCACTGTTCTCAGTGATTTCATCGTGGACAGCTTAGACCATCTTGAGCTGGTGTCCTGCCTGACGGTATGTTTCAGAGATACAGAAACAGTTAACCTATACACAACAATTTGTGTTTCTCCCAAAGCTTCCCCTATCTATTAAAAACATCTTTTTATCTACTTCTTCTTCTTATTATTATTATTAAATCATATTCACACAGTAAATTTAAAGCATCTTTGATTTAAATTTCCTATGGCCTAGCTTCAAATTGTTTAGGAGTTCTGGTGGTGTAATGCCTAAGGCATTTGACTGCTAGCCATAGGCTGGTGTGCAAACCCACTGGCCACTCCTCAGAAGGAAGGTTAGGCAATCTACTTTTGTAGTGATACCGCCTCAGAAACCCAAGGAGGTGTTGCTATGAGTTGGACCTGACTTGATGGCAGTGAGTTGAGTTACCTTAAAACTAGAAGTTTAGCCTTGGAAAGGCCTTTTCCTTGAGGAAAAGGAATCTAGTTAATGATGGTTAACATAACCATCACTCTAACACAGAAGCCATCCTCCTCTGCTCTGTATTTCCAAAGACAGGAAACCTTGGAAGGTAATACATTTCAATATTTGTAATAAAAAAAATTGTGTTTTACCAAAAATTGATTTCCCACAGATACTAAATAACAATTAACAATAAACTAAAAAAAAAATCCTTTTACATTCTACTCACTTGATTCCATTTCAGCTCTCTAAAGCAATACAAAACTCCTGAAAATAAGGTACTAAAAATGAGATGTAGTATGCTAGGTGTGGTCTGACCGTACCAAGGAACAGGAGACTGGCTCATGGCTATGAGTTCCCCCAATAGTCTGGTATAAGGCAGTGTGTGGACCAAATCTGGACCCCACCCTGTGTTTATAACGCCCCCAAGCTAAGAATGGTTTTCATACCTTTAAACAAGGAATATGTGCAGAGAACTTATATGGCCCATTAAACCAAAAATACTTACCATCTGGGTCTTAACAGGAAAAGTTTGTCAACCCCTGGTCTAGTATGTAAAATGCACACTGGGTAGTAAAGAATTCTTTTAATATCTGTTATGTTCCTGATTCATAGTCTCTGCTTCTCTAGGCAGATCATCTTGCCAGTCTATATCTATCTTATCTTCTACAATTTTTGAGGATGTTGGGTTGTAAAACACATTATTTTTTTCACATGAAATAAAAGCTTGCTGTGGCTGAGTACTCCTCAGTGAGAATTTTTGGAACATATCTGGGATTGAAAGTGAAGGAAACTAGGGTACATGTTAGAAAGGGGTGAGACTAATTTCATAAAATTTAGGAACAAAAACCTGTTTAGAAAATAATTCTGCTATATGGAAATACTCAGAGTTGTTTGGAACTGTTTTTGCTACAAAGCAGTTAACAAAAACATACCTGAAAGGAGAACACCCTTTTCTCCAACCACAGTGTTGAATCCTTGGGGAAAATTTTTAATGAAAGTGGCCGCATTAGCCAATTCAGCTGCTCTTTCTACTTGTTCAGCAGTCACCAGGGAAGGGTTGTCTGCACCATAAGCAATATTCTCAGCAATTGTACAAGAAAACAAAATTGGTTCCTACAAATTGGAAATAAACATGATTTATTATAAATTTCAAAACTGTCTTTAAACATCTCTAGTAAATATAGTGGAGCTTAGTACAGTACTTTCATCTAAGAAACTATTCAATTGCATCCAAAGAATATGAGTAGTTTCTTGGCTTTGTTTCCTACTTCTCCATAAATTGACCCAGAAGACTTTTTGAAAATAAATACTTTATCACAAATGGGACTGAGTTTATCATCTGTAGCTCCCACCACACTACAGGTGGTGAAACACCATGTCAAATGTTTGCACAGTCCCTAGCACATAAACATACACTGAAGTTGAGTTCCGTTCCCTTCGGAATCAGGAGGCACTGGAAGAACCTGAGTTCACTTGGTTTCCATGCTGCCTGCCTTCATTAAGCACAAAGCGGGTAATCCACGTCCATCCATTCCTTTTTTTTTTGGAAATATACAAACCAGATATGAATAGCCCTAAAAAGGAAACAAACTCTAGCCTCTTTGTCCCATCCCTAAATAATACACATCACTGATAGCCTTACACTGCTGAATTTCCCCGATTACTGCCCCTCACCTCACACACAGTGGAATTAGGGTGAGGATAAATTATGAGAGATGCTTACTAGAAATAGGGGGGGGGGGGAAGCTCAGGAAATAAAAATATAAACAGCTGTATCAAAATTTCCCTTCATCAAAAGCTTTGTGGAAATAGACTCAAAAAATAACCCTATTAAATTAATGCTTTACTTTGAAATATGCAACCTATTTGCAAGAAGAACCTTGGTTCTTGTCATTGTCATTGCTTGCCAATACCTGAAACACATTAGGTAGAATGTTGTTGTTGTTGTTAAGTGCCGTCGAGTCGTTTCCGACTCATAGTGACCCCATGCACAGCGGAACGAAACACTGCCCGATCCCGTGCCAGCCCCACAATCCTTGCTATACTTGAGCTCATCATAGCAGCCACCGTATCAATCCATCTCCTTGAAGGCCTCCCCCTCTTTTGTCAACCCTCCACCCTACCAAGCATGACATCCTTCTCCAGGGAATGGTCCCTTCTGACAACATGACCAAAATAGGTGAAACGAAGTCTGGCCATTCTT
>NW_006921637.1:14888587-14890724 GCF_000298275.1 Orycteropus afer afer | reverse complement strand
TGAGTTGTCCCTGGGGCTGTCTGCTCTGTCCGGGTTCCTGGCTTTTTATCCCCTTTCTCCTGTTCTTCTGGCCTGCTACTCTGGGCGGGCCTGAGTTTCCTCTCCTCACCTAATCCCTTTGGCTGATTGCTCTTCTCTCTGGCTTCCTGGCTTTTAATACCCTTTCTCCTGCTCTTCCCGCCTGCTACTTTGGGCGTCCCTGAGTTGTCTCTCCTCACCTGTAACCCTGGGGTAGAATAGACTGGCTAATAATGAAAATGGGAAACTGGGGAAGAGGAAGTAAGATAAAAAAATTTTCTAGATTGTCTGATAGTAATGCCATTCCCTAGCTTTTGATAAAAAGTCAGTGTTTCAACTGGTTGAAGTGCTTACTGTTTTTAGGAAACACCATTATTTTTTACACCTAAACAGCCTGCCAAGCAAGATGAGTTTGGAAAACTTCCATTCCTTCTCTCTGGAGAGGCTTAAGAGAAGAAGAAAATAAATGACAGAAGCAATATAAAAAGAATGTGTAATAAAAACCTAACACTCCCTTCTTACCTGACTCACTGTGCCAATCTTGGATCTCAGCCAGACTGGATTTAGCTGACGGATGTCACAACCATCAAGACTGATAGTTCCTTATTGAAAAGAAAGAAAGGGTCACTGAGCATCATGAGATTAATACAAACAGAGGAAGAATTTGGTAGGAAAACTCCAGACTCAGGTTTCTAAAGACTAAAAGTACACTCAAAATCTCTACACAGAATATATAAATAGCATATTTCATGAGATTTTATAGCAAAAAAGGGATTGCTGGATTATCCAAGTCTAATAAGTCCCTGAAGTGGTTAAATGACTACCCTTAGTTTATCCACTTTGCTTGCCTCCCTATACCTCAGAGGTTGGAGAGAGCTTTCCAATTCCCTTATAGCTACCTCGAGTTATAGCACAGCTTTGATCCAGAATAGACTTCTGTGGGAGAGAGGTAAGTTGTGAGGTATGGAAATTATCCTATCACTGACAGCAGTGTACTTCAGGATAGACCTTGAAATGTTCTTTTTAATGATGAATATGATGCCATTCTTCAATTTGTCATTCCCAGCATAGTACACCGTATGATTGTCTGATTAAAAATGGCCAGCACCAGTCCATTTCAGCTCACTGATGCCTAGGGTATCAATCTTTATGCATTCCATTTCATTTTTACAACTTCCAGTTTTCCTAGATTCATACATCACACCTTCCATGTTCCAATTATTAATAGATGTTTGCAGCTGTTTCTTCTCATTTTGAGTCTTGCCACATCAGCAAATAAAGGTCCTGAAAGCTTTACTCCATCTACGTTATTATGGTCCCCTCTACATTGATGAGGCAGATTTTCCCCAGTCGTATTTTGCATGACTCCCAACCTGAGGTGCTCATTTTCTGGCACTAACCCAGACAGTATTTCCATGCTGTTCATAAGCTTTTCAGTGGCCAGTTTTTTCAGAAGTGGACCTGGCCACATCCTTCTTCCTAGTCTGTCTTATTCTGAAAGCTCTGCTGAAACCTGTTCAACCTTGGTAACCATGGTGGTATTTGAAATACTGGTGCCACAGCTTCCAGCATCACAGCAACACATAAGCCACCACAGAGCAACAAACTGACAGATGAGTGATGGTCACCTGTGCTAGTGGTGGCCTAATTATGCTGCTTCCTGACCTTGTCAGTTCAACAACTACCTTGAAGGCCTAGTTCTTCAGTGAAGTCTTGGGAACTGTCCTAGAACTTCAACCTACAATCTATTTTGTCAACCCTGCCAGTGATTCTTGAGCTTTTTATTACTCCTTAAACACCCTTTCTGCATAAAGTTAGAGGAGAATCTGCTGTCTTCAACTCAGAATCTGATTGATACAGTGTTACTGTTTTAAATGATTAGATCCTATCTCTGTGACTTGAACTAACAGACTTAATTCCACACATTAAGTGTATTCAGTAAGTGCTTAGTGGTGATAATACCAATGACTGTTAAGAAATGCCAGAGGTTGGGACCATAGTCGCAGGGGACATCAAGCTCAATTGGCATAACATACTATACAAAACATTGTTCCACCTCCTACTATGGTGAGTAGTGACTGGGGTCTTAAAAGCTAGCAAGCTGCCATCTAGATGCAAC
>NW_006921637.1:14886368-14888051 GCF_000298275.1 Orycteropus afer afer | reverse complement strand
AATGACATGAGACGAAGTATATGTGAACTGCTGTATGAAAAGTGAATTTACTCTGTAAATCTTCACCCAAATCAAAATAAAATTAAAAAAAAAAAAAAGAAAGAAAGAAATGCCAGAGGATGTGCACAAGGCAGGAGGCAGCCAGGCATCTTTCTCCTCCTCCTGTTCCTCCTTAATCAGTGGTTTGGAGGTACACACACCAGCTGATAAACTGGGAAAACTTGAAGTTTTTGACTGAAAAATGTAAGTGTTCTCTCTAAGGTACACAGCAGAAATTTAAGTGATGAAGAAATAAAAGACATTCAATACTTTGATTTGATTTGCATCCATGTATTTAAGATAAAAAAAAAAAAAAAAAAAGCTTGATCACTCATGTCTGGAATTGAACTCACTCCTGTGGCTTCCAGCCAAACAATAGACAGGTGTATAGGGTGAACATTTACATCAAGTTGATACACTTCTTAGAATGATGAATCTTGGGAGAATAGAAGGGAAGTATTTGCACAGGGAAATAGCTCAAAGGTTAGGAACACATAGGAAAGAAGGACACAAGGAAGAGAGCTCTTACTTACATTGTGCAGAATTACAGTCAATGTCATGAAACAAAATGTATGTGAACTGCTGGATGGAAAATGAATTTGCTCTGTAAACTTTCACCCAAATCACAATAAAAATTAAAACAAAAAAACTGGAAGACAATGATTCCAGTGGCAAATAGTATCCTTGTGGTGGTTATGTTTGTGTGTCAATTTGGCTGGGCCTGGTTGAGTGGCTGAGCAGCTAGCGGTAGTTATTCCTCATGATGAGACTGGCAATCAACTCCACAGTGGGATCTACCACCAACAGCTGAGTAGCTGTCTTTGGGATGTTGTCTGCTTTCTGTATATAAGCAGCAGCTTTGGGAATGGTCTCTAGCTTATGGCACCTTGAACCCTGCATATAGCCATGTTGTTGCTCAGCAGCCTGCTATGCTCTGCCAACCTTGAGACTTACAATGGACTTGAATTAATGGCCTGCCGTGTGATTTGGTAATATTGGGACTGTGCCTTTTTACTTGTCAACCTTGGGCTTGGCAGCCTCAGCAGCCAGCAGCTGTCTGAGTGAAGAAAAGCCTCTAGCTTCAGTGGGTCGGGAGCTGGAGGCAGAGCTGAAACCCAAGGCTGAGTGAGGGGCTTTCACCCAGCCCCCAGAGCCTGGCACTTTGAACTTGGACTTAAAGTCTTCAAACTGTGAGAGAATAAACTCCCGTTTGTTAAGGCCATCCCATTTATTGTATATTCCTGTCAGAGTGGCACTTGGTAACCAGAACAATCATAAATAAATCATATGAAAATAACTACATGATCATATCAATTGATACAGAAAAGGCATTTGATAAAATCCAACACCCATTCCTGATAAAAACTCTTAGCAAAATATGAATACAAGGTAGATTCTTCAACATAATAAATGGCATATATGCAAAACCAACAGCCAACATTATTCTCAATGGAGAGAGACTGAAACCATTCCCCTTGCAAACAGGAACCAGATGCCCTGTATCATCACTTCTATTCAACACTGTATTGGAAATCCTGTTGTTGTTGTTTGCCGTTGAGTCAGACCCGACTCATAGCGACCCCTCCTTGGGTTTCCGAGGCAGTATCACTACAGAAGTAGATTGCCCAACCTTCCTTCTGAGGA
>NW_006921637.1:14870301-14883553 GCF_000298275.1 Orycteropus afer afer | reverse complement strand
GTGGTATATTCTTGTCAGAGCTGCATTAGGTAACCAACAGTGCCCATCAGCAGAAGAATGGATAAGCAAACTATGGTACATACACACAATGGAATACTGTGCAACCCTAAAGAATAACGTAGAATCTGCAGACACCATATAACATGGATGAACTTGGAGGGTATTATGCCGAGTGAAGTAATTCAATCACAGAAGGACAAATATTATATTAGTCCACTATTGTGAAAAGTCAAGGAAAGGTTTATCTGTGGAAGGAAACTTTTTTTGTTGGTTACCAGGGGTAGGAGGGGAGCAGAGGGAACACTGATAGATAAGTAGAGACAAGTATTGATTTGGGTGAAGGGAAGGGCAATGCACCAAATGTGAGTGATCAACACAGTGGCACTGAGGAAGAGGAAGATAGAGAGAGGTACATGGGAAATTCAGACAGCAAAGATGAATCCTTTTGCACATACTGTACTGTCAGTGATGGCAAACATAGATCTATAGGTAGATAGATGGGTGAACAGGCTGAACGATCACGTATGTCTAGGCAGGAGGGAGTATGCCCATGACTATGTATAGGGTTGGCAGATGATGTTTCTACAAGCATATTTGTATGTTCTTTAAGAATGTCCACGTAAGCTGCCCTTCAGGTCTAGAATTGAACCCACACCTGTGGCTTCCAGCCAAACAAAAGACAGACATACGAGTTGAACATTTACCTGAGGCAGATACATTTGTTGAAGAGAATAATCGTGGGAGAAAGAAGGGCTGTTTATGCACAGGGAAACAGCTCAGGGGGCAGGAGTGCATGGAGGGATGGACACAGGGAAGAGGTAACTATTGGGAGGAAGTGGGAGGGAAGCTGTTACATTGGGGTAAATTATAGTCAATGTCATGAGACAAAGTGTATGTGAACTTCTGTATGGAAAGTGAACTTGCTCTGCCAATTTTCACCCAAATCACAATTAAAAAAAAAAAAGAATGTCCAGGTACATAGTAGAGCTGACAAGGGACAAGATTGTGGTGACTTCTTGGCCACAGCCAACTACCCAGAAGGAGTGAGTAGTTGGACCTGTGGGCTCAGGACCATGGTCCCAGGGGACATCAAGCTCAACTGGCATAACACACTACACAAAAACACTGCTCCACATCCTACTTTGGTGAGTAGTGACTGGGATCTTAAAAGCTTGCAAGCAGCCATCTATATGCAACAATGGATCTCTCCTTGTACAGAGCAAGAAGAATGATGAAAAGCTAAGACACACGGGAACAATTAGTCCAAGGGACTAGTAGACCATGACCATGAGACCAGAAGAACTAGATGGTGCCTGGCTACCACTGTCAACCACTTGGAGGGGGATCTGTGTAGGAGATCCTGGATGGAGTGGGAGACCAATGTAGAAAAAAACCTCAAAAAAAAAAAAAAAAAAAAAAAAAGGGCTCTGGTGGCATAGTGCCTAAGGCATTTGAGTGCTAACCAGAAGGCTGGTGGTTCCAACCCACCAGCCACTCCTCAGAAAGAAGGTTGGGCAATCTACTTCTATAATGATACCGCCTTGGAAACACAAGGAGGGGTCACTATTAGTCAGATCTGACTTGAGGGCAATGACAGCAACAGTAGCTGGTCTGATAGAGCCTGGTGAAACCCCTGAGACTATGACCTCTAGTTGCCCTTCAGGTCTGGAGTTCAAGTGCTGTGTCTTCCAGCCAAACAAAAGACTGGCATATGGGCTGAATATTTACAACAGACAGACAATCTCCTTGGAGAGATCAGTCATGGGAGAATAGAAAGGCTGTGTATACACAAGGGAGACAGCTCAGGGACTGGAGTACATGGGAGGGAAGGACACAGGGAAGAGATAACTATAGGGATGAAATGGAGAGAGAGCTGTTGGATTGTGGGAAGTTATAGCCAATGTCATCAGACAAAGTGTATGTGAACTGCTGTATGGAAAATGAATTTGCTCTGTAAACTTTCACCCAAATCACAATTTAAAAAAAAAAATGTGCAAAAGACATGAATAGACACTTCACCAAAGAGGATATTCAGGTGGCTAACAAACACATGAAGAAATATTCATGATCATTAGCTGTTAGAGAGATGCAAATCAAAACAACAATGAGATACCATCTTGCCCCAGCAGTAGTAGCAAAGTTCAACAAGACAGAAAATAACAAATGCTGGCGAGGATATAGAGAGATTGGCAATCTCATACACTGCTGATGGGACTATAATATGATGCAACCACTGTGGAAAGCAACATGGTGATTCCTTAAAAAGTTGGAATTAGAAATACTGTTTGACCCAGCAATCCCATTACCAGGTGTGGTGGTTAAATTTGTCAACTTGGTTAGCCCTGGTTGAGTGGCTGGGAAGCTGGATGTAGTATTCTCCATGATGAGACTGGTAAATCACCTCCATGGTGGAATCTACTGTGAGTAGCTGAGTAGCTGCCTTTGGGTATGTGGTCTGCTTCCCATATATAAGAAACAGCTTTGGCAATGGTCTCTAGCCTATGGCACGCTTGAACCCTGCATGTAGCCATGTCGTTGTTCAGCGGCCTGGCATGCTCTGCCAACCTTGAGACTTACAATGGACTTAAATTAATGGCCTGCCATGTGGTTTGGTAACATTGGAACTGTGCCTTTTTACTTGTCAACCTTGGGTTGGTCAGTCTCAGCAGCCAGCAGCTGTCTGAGTGAAGAAAAGCCTATAGCTCCAGTAGGGTGGGAGCAGAAGGCAGAGCTGAACCCCAAGGTTTAGGCACTTTCATCCAGCCCCTAGAGCCTGGCACTTTGAATTTGGACTTAAAGCCTCCAACTTTGTAAGAATAAACTCTTTTTTGTTCAGCCATCCAATTTGTGATATATTCTTGTCA
Source organism: Orycteropus afer afer (assembly GCF_000298275.1). NCBI lineage: Eukaryota > Metazoa > Chordata > Mammalia > Tubulidentata > Orycteropodidae > Orycteropus > Orycteropus afer. The sequence continues at coordinate 14,880,689 of NW_006921637.1, read as the reverse complement.
GAGCAATACTAGGTAACCAAAACTCCAGGTATATATCCTAAAGATGTGAGTTGTGGTATTGGAGAAGAATGCTAAGAGTACCATGGTCTGCTAAAAGGACTAACAGATCTGTCCTGGAAGAAGTGCAGCTGGAATGCTCCTTGGAGGCGAGAATGGCCAGACTTCGTCTCACCTACTCTGGTCATGTTATCAGAAGGAACCATTCCCTGGAGAAGGATATCATGCTTGGTAAAGTGGAGGGTCAACCAAGAAAAGGAAGGCCCTCAACAAGATGGATTGACACAGTGCCTGCAACAATGTACTCAGGCGTAGCAAGGATAGTGAGGCTGGCACAGGACTGGACAGTGTTTTGTTCTGTGCATAGGGTTGCTATGAGTTGGAGATGACTTGATGGTACCTAACAACAACAACAACAATCCTAAGGAAGGGAGAGCCAGGACAAGAACAGATATATGCACACTCATGTTCACTGCAGCACTATTTACAAAAGCAAAAAGATGGAAACAACCTAGGTGCCCATCAACAGAAGAATGGATAACCAAACTATGGTACATACCCATAATGGAATACTATGGAACCCTAAAGAATAATGTAGAATCTACAAAACACCACATAATGTGGATGAACTTGGAGGACATTATGCTGAGTGAAATAAGTCAATCACAGAAGGACAAATATTGTAGTAGTTCATTATTGTAAAAAGTCAAGGAAAGGTTTATATATGGAGGGAAACTTTCTTTGTTGGTTACTATGGGTGGGAGAGGAGGGGAGAAAACACTGTAAAAATATAATAATAATAATAAAGAAATGAATAAATGGAGAGAGAAAAAAAAAAGGTCACAGGGAGGGGGATATTCACAGGGAGGGGAGGGGAAGAGAGTTTTTTATGGTCGGAGGTGGTAATTGGGGCCATGAAATCAAATGTGCATGAATTGTTCAATGTATAACAAATTTGCTTTGTAAATCTGCACTCAAAGCACAATAAATAATAATAACAAATAAATAAATGTCTTAAAAAAATGAGACACTTCTCATTTCCAGGGATATAGCTGAAATAAAAAGTGGCATATTAAAAATAAAAATAAACCCCACTTTAACACAGCTGGTGATTCCATGGGTCAGATAATTATCTAGAAGATAATCAGCTCTTGCATTATTTTAATCAAAAGCACAGGGTACAAAGACCATAAAACATAATCTTTTTAAATTAGATTTTTATTAGCTGCTGCTTGCTTGCTAAGAAACCTTGTATTTTTTCAATCTAAAATCAAATCGATACATACAGAGTATCTACTCTAGGCAAAGCCCCAAGGTAGGCTCTGAGCAGGATATAATGAAGTAAATAATATGCTCTTTGCTCTTTGTAGTTGAAGAGAATAAAAGAAAAAAAAAAAGAAAAAGAAAAAGAAAAAAATCCATGAAGAAAATCCGTGTTGTTGTTGTTGTTATTTGCCGTCGAGTCGGCCCCAACTCATAGCGACCCCTCCTTGGGTTTCCGAGGCAGTATCACTACGGAAGTAGGATTGCCCAACCTTCCTTCCGAGGATTGGCTGGTGGGTTTGAACCGCCAGCCTTCTGGTTAGCAGTCAAGTGCTTTTAGCCACTATGCTACCAGAGCTCCTTACTTGCTCAAAATAGCTTTAAGGGAGCATTCAGACAACAGTGAAATATTGATTGCAAAACGAACTGTTTATTTTCACCATAATCACCAAAAGTTCCCTGGCAGAAGCAGTCACTTCAGGCTGCATTGGGCTTCACAAATTTTCAAGAAATATGAACCTGAGGTGGCACTCCTTTGACCCTGCCAAGCACAGTAGCTGGCCCCTGGGTGGGTGTGTGGCTGCTGGACCATGGCACACAGCAGCATACATAGCACCTGCTTCTGGGTGCTCAGCACACTCCTGTCCAGCTCCCAGTAGGAGAAAGGAAGAGGTGGAATTCAGGAAGTCACTCTGAACTTGAAGAGGTAGGACATGAAATACACAAAAATGCCTGATAGACCTTCTGCATTAGCAGTCACACTCCTAACGAATACATTTTTTAAGGCATTTCTTAGCTGGGAATAGACCCTCTGGCATTTAAAATTCTGTAGCTGCAAAGTCCTTGCTCTTTCATATGATCCTCTCCGAGGCACAAGAGCAGGAGGAGGGCTCAGGATGGTCTTCCTGCCTTACAATATGATGAAACACTTACCGGAAACAGGGTCATACAATCTCAGTAGGAGTGAAACCACTGTTGATTTGCCAGTACCACTTGAGCCAACCAGTGCTGTGACAGATCCTGATGGGATACAAAGGCTGAAATCCTGGAATATGGGTACTTCTGGGCGGGCTGGATAGGCAAAATGCACTTCATTAAATTCCAAAGTGCCCTGGAAGGCTTTCTCATTTAAAATGATTCCCTCTGAAACATTAAATGGAAAAATTACTTACAGCAAATATCAAACAGCTGAATTCAATTCTCCCACTAGTTTAACTATAGATGAATGGCCCACCACAGTTATGGTCCTGAAGAATGAGTTCTTAATGGGTAAGCTGGGAGGAAGGCTTATATCCAAATATTTACCATGTGTCTGTTCTGAACAGCAGGCACAACTGCTGCTGTAAAACAACCCCAAGAGACAGAAATCACTATTCCAATTTTACTGAGACTCAGAGGTTAAACAACTTGCTCAAGCTAACAAGTGGCAGATATTAGGTCTGCTCTTTGATCAATCTAGCTTCAAAGCCAGTTACCTTCTTTCTTTGCCACACTACCTTCATGTAATTCCCTTGTCCAGCATTTATTTCATATCAAACTTACACTCAGTAAATGTTTGCAGGAATGAGGATAGTTAGGGGAGTGCTGCACACAGCCACAGCACTAGGCAAAGCAGAGATCTACTGTGCCCTCCCTGACTATAACTTACCACTGACTCAGGAGAAGCTTTTCAATCTCCCTCGATTGGGCTTATTTTCTAGAACCTGTCATACTGGAGAATATTAGGTTTTATTCAAATAAACAATGTTCTAGGAGTCAGTGACTAATGGGAAGTGATTTTTACTCCACCATGTCTCCTGAGTCTTAGCAAGTTGGTCTAGGCCCTATACTTCCCTGCTCACTGGCTTCTAGGAAAATAGTTAAGGAAAAAGAAGGTGGCTCTATCCAATTTGTACCAACATCCCCCACCCTATGCCAAAATGCCAGGACATTTAGAAGCTTTTATACATCCCTGCCCCTTCTTCCCCACTTTCCCATCCCACACACATTTCAAAATCACTAGGGAAGATAACTGTAGTGGGTTAGCCTGGGGCCACACTCACTTTATCCTCTTCTCAGGGGTAGCACACCATCTGCAGGAAGATGCACAGTGGGAGCCCTATGAGGGGTCAACCCCCCTGATTTCCAGAAACACCCTTGGGCCCTTTAATGCCCCAACAACATCCTTCCTCTGAGACCACCTCCTGTGTAATATGAAGCATGGACTTTCTTCCTATCACACAGCTTTCAGGTGTTCTTGTCCTCAGCATCCCAGGACTCTGCCCAGGCAGCTTCCTTGCATTTCTCCTTTTATTGGCCTCAAGAATAATAATTTGCACTATGGAAATATGCCTTTCCTACAGCATAAGTGGAAGTAACAAAAGAGCTGTACTGATATTTAATTTACTACCCACTGATATGAATAAAAGGAGCTCTGGTGGTGCGGTGCATAAGACATTTGCCTGCTAACCAGAAGGTCCTTGGGAAGAAGATGAGGCAATCTACTTCTGTAAAGATTTATAGCCTTGGAAACCCAATGGGAGTTGCTATGAGTTGGAATTGACTAAATGACAGTGGGCTGTTTTTTGGATTTTTTCTTTGGTATGAATAAAGCATATTTCACAGCTAATATTTAGGGATAATTATATTTTGATGATAGAGCAGAGGAAAAAAAAGACAAAAAATAATTTCTTTAAAGTAAAAAAAAAAAAAATAGCTAGAGAAGTACAGAAGATAAAAGGGACCAAACTAACACGGATAGGGAAAGCTGTGGAATTGCTTTTTTGTGAGCTGAGGTGAGGCCATTCATGTGCCCAGTGCCCCTACATAGCTCATTTTTCACATGGAGGACAGGGGCTGCCTAATTTTCCAAAGCCACATTTATCCCAGTAAAGAAGAACAAACCCACTAAGAACCCACCATTAAAAGGAAGCACAGGCTTTCTCTCCAGGAGCTCCCAGAGGCGTCCTCCAGCACCCAGTCCTTTCATCAACTCAGAATAGAAAGAGCTCAGGCCTGGGGAGAAACAGCAAAATCCACAAACATCACTGAACACTAGGAAATGCCCCTTTGTTACTCTCATTCCACTAGGAATCCATATTCAGAACTCCGTCTGTCTCATGCCCTTGTTTTCTTTTGGATTCTCTTTCTTCAATGTTATGATTTCTGATATGGACTTAATTTTTCATCAGGGGATTTACAAATATATATAGCCATACTAATCAACTACTGAATTAAAACCACAGTGCTATAACTAGTCCACCTAGTCAAAAAATGTAACAGTATAAAGTATAGTGCTTATCTTATAGTAAGTAAAAAGGAATATAAAATACCTCCGTATTTATTTTAAGGACATAGCCACAAAATCAAACCTCCTCTTCAGACATTCCAGTGAATATCTCCCTTATAAAGGCTAAAAACTGAGAAGGAAAATTTATGTAATGCAAACTATTTCAGCAACTTGTTTTTAAAGTCAGCCTTGAACTATGATTTAATTAATGACTCAACACAAAGAATCTCCAAGTAATGGTCCATGTCCAAACTGAGAGAATAATATATACTTGTAACATTTTCCCTCAGTAAGGATGCTGGAAGAATGCAATCCAGATATTCTTACTATGGCACATGAATATTTGTGTAGAATTCAGGTTGAATTAAAAACCCATTGTGGCTCAGTAGGAAGATACAAGAGTATGTGGTGATTCACAATAAATAAGCATGCTTTTCTTTAGACAACACTTCCAATGCCCTCTCAGCAGAAAATGTACTTTTTTTTCCCAGTGTACTGTTCTAAGGAGAAACCAATGTATACAAATTCCAATTTATTTAATATAGGCAGCCCCAGATTATCAATGAGTTCTATTCAAGTCTGTCTTTAAGTCAAATCTATACATAAGTTGGAACAGTTAGGTACATTTTGTATCTAATGTCAGTCAAGTGCTTGTCTTAGTATATAGTGTACCTTTCCATGCAAAAAAAGAAAAAAAAATTAAAGAAACATTTCCAGATACACTAAAACATCTTTAACATAATAAGACAGTAACAATAACAATAAAGCTTTGATGTGCGTCGCAAAGTAGCACCTGTTTGTTATATACCTTGAATTTTTAATATAATAGACTTTACGGAGGTTGGTTCATAATCACAGGTTGTGTTTAAGTTGGAAGTTCATAACCCAACCATCTGTAAATAAAATAAGGACTTCTTGCTTTGCAGATTCATTATAGAATTACTTTAAACACTAAGCTTTACAAAAGCACCTAGAACCCAATTCAACCTGCTGAATAAATTTTCATATCATTTAGGTACTTGTCTTGGTTACAAATATAGAGAAACCTGAGGTGGTAGTAGATCTACAATGATGTACCCATACTTCCACTTCTCCCTTCTTTGTTCCAGATAGATGTATGTTACAAGACAGTTGTTGACCAGAGGTAAGATATCATTTGAGGTGGTTAAGAAACCCAAATTAGCTCATGGGGCAGGAGTGCACATGGAGGGAAGGACACAGGGAAGAGTAACCATGGGGAAGAAGTGGAAGGGAGCTGTTGCACTGTGGGAAATTGTAGTCAATGTCATGAGACAAAGTGTATGTAAGCTGCTATATGGAAAGTGAATTTGCTCTATAAACTTTCACTCAAATCACAATTTAAAAAAATTTATAAAAAAAGGATTGCCAGGAGCCACTGAAAGCTAGCAGAGAGGCACTGAATGTTTTTCTCTCAGAACCTCAGAAGGAACACAGCCAATATCCTGATTTGGACAACTAGCCTGCAGAATTGTGAGTCAATAAATTGCTGTTCTTTAAAGGAAAAAAAAAAAAGAAACCCAAATTACCCAGTTTCTGCAGCCAGACAGAGCCTCATCAGCACTTTCTATAACCAAGGGAGATAGCTAACTACTGATGAAATAGAGTTGTTATTTTTCAACCTATTTCTATACAAGATACATTTGTAAACTTGCCATAATAAAAGCAGGGCAGTAGGATATCCAAAACAGTGATAGCTTCTATCCTATCAAGTAGTATGAGAAAAAGTGAGGGTGGCTAAGAAAATGTGGCAGAAAACATAAGATTAGAGGAGACCAGGAAGCCAGGGAAGAAACCTGAGCTGTGGTCAGGCATGGATTATGAGAAGAAAGGCCATGGAGAGGGAAGAGTGGTGGTAGGCAAATCTACTCTACAGCAGGACAGGGACAGACAGGTCTTTCGGAAATATGACCTCAAAGGGATACAGGTGTTCCTGGTTCAGCACATCCTGGGACTCCAACTCCAGCAGGCTCAACCCAGGGACTGAGAGAAAAGAGCAACACATCATCCTTTGGGCTCTCTTGAACTAATCTTCTTGCTTCCCACATCACCCCACACCTTGAAATGGCTTAACCAGGTGAAAGAACAAAAATGCTATTTTTAGGGATATCTGCAAATCTTACTTCAGGAAATACCCTGACTTGCCTGCAGTGCCCAAGGAAAAGCTTCTACATTCAACTACTAGACATGAAAACCTCAAAAATAATAAATAAAAATCTCTGGCTAACACTGTAGGATAACCAGAAGTTCTTTCAGTCAGACAACAAGCTATTTATCTAACCTTTCCATCTTCACTTTCAAAATAAAGAAGGAAAATAAAAAGCATGAAATCATTTGTCCCATGTTGGCAGAGGATGCAGGAAAAGGTCCAGAAAAAAAAACTTTACAGACTTCACATTGCTCTGCCTCCACGGGTCTTGTCTCCCTCTGCCCAGGAAGGGACAATAAAAGCTGAACTCTGATTTCTGACTAAAGTAAGCAACTCTGCTTTATATCCCTTACAAGTCTCAAATATTTTTTTATTATTCATTAGTTTTGAAATTTGTTGAACTTTGTCTAAAAGGAATTTTATTTCCCAGTGATTTGCCAATCACAAAAGTATCATTATCACAGATTGTGGGTTTCCTTGTACATTTCTGTTCATCAACTATCCTTCCTCCTCCCTCTATTCTATGATAAAAATTTAACAAGCTAAGCTACAAGAGGCCTGCAAAAATCCACAACGTGCCAATCAAGAATCTGTACCTACATGGGATAGGATCACACCCATTATTTTATTTTTTCTTTAAAAGCCAAGTTGGAACAATACTCTAGCATATTTTTTCAGTTGAAGTTAGTTGTCTAGAGGTAGAGTTATGTGAGAGTAAGTTTTTATTTCATAAACTATATACTTGATTTTTAATTTGAAACTCCACAAGCCTATTTAAATTATATACCTGAAATACTCAATCCAACCCAGAAAGCATACATGAGGAAGGAAGAGAGTTCACCCACTGTCATGTGGGCACTGCTCATCAGCAGCCCTCCTTTGTACAGAACAGAGAGCACAATCAGGTTCCCGGAGAGCCCCACCTATGAGTAAATGAAACACTGAAGTCAGGGAAACCAAACTGAAAAGGGATTAATGAAGCTTTTTTAACTTTTATAATCCTTCTGAAATATTAAATCCAATCTGAATTTCAAATAAATATTTTTGAAATAATGCAATATTGAAGGAAATAACCTTATCACCATGAAAACACAAGTGCTTAGTCACCCATCTTAGTTCACTCAATCTACTCAGTTTGCTCTGATGGCACAGTGCCTAAAGCATTTTACTGCTAACCAGAGGCTGGTGGTCCAAACCCACTAGCCACTCCTCAGAAGGATGACCGGGCAATCTACTTCTGTAGAGATACTGCCTTGGAAACCCAAGAAAGGGTCACTATGAGTCGAAATCGACTCGACGGCATTGAGTTTACTCAGTTTGCAAAGATTTCTTCTCCAACTAGAAGAAACAAATAAACACCTGTTACGTGCACTTACGGGAGTGCTGGTGGTATAGTGCCTAAGGCATTTGACTGCTAACCAGAAGGCTGGCGGTTCACATCCACCAGGCACTCCCAGGAAGGAAGACTGGGCAATCTACTTACATAATGATACCACCTCGGAAACCCAAGGAGGGGCCGCTATGAGTCAGATTCTACTTGACAGCAGTGAGTTTGGTTTTTTGTTTTTTACAGGCACTTACACATTTTAATAAGACATACTAGACAAAGGCACTGGGCAGCAGTTTTACATTCAATCTGTCACAAGTGCCTTCTTCTCTGAGCCTCTGCTTCCTTATCTGCTAAATGATGGCAATTACTGAATTCTCTTTCAAGTTCTTCCCAGTTTGAACATTATGTATGAATGTCTTTACCGTGATTTTCTAGTTCAGTGTTGTATTTGAGTTCACTGTGATTAATTCCACAATTCCTTCTTGAAACTCCCTATGGATATTTGTTATTCCTCAGTGGATTTCACACTTCCATGGGCACCAGAATGACCAGAGGGTGCTGGTTAAAGCCCAGACATGGAAGCTCCCAGGTGTTGCTGGTGCCACTGACCTGGCACCACACTTTGAGTGCCTTGTCTCAGACAGTTTGTAGTTTCACCATACAGTCCTCTTCTTTTCACAAAAATATTTTAAAGAAAATAATTTGTAATCTTCAAGTAGAACAAAGTTATTTCTATTTATAGAAATAGCCACTGAATAAAATTTTCTGACAATCGTAACATTTGCCCTTTTCACTCTTTCTAAAAAGGTATACTCACAGCTCCAAAGAAGCCAGCCCGAGCAAATGCCTCTTTCCTTGCCAACTGCATCACATAATCCATTTGGCTGCTGTATTTCTCCATTTCAGTCACTTCTTTCCCAAAAGCCCTAACGGTTCTTATGTTTCCAATACGTTCCTCAGCTAGCTGAGAGAATAATAAATACATTTTGGTATAAGGGGTCACATTTCAAAGTTTCAAAAGACAAAATTAAAATATGATTCTCCTTTTTAAGACACTATCAATGGAAAGCTGCTCATGATACAAGATTAAGTTTGAAAAAAAAAGATTACAAAGCAGCATATATGAAACCCTATTTTTGTAAAAAAAAAAAAACTATGTTTATAAATATATACACATCATACAGACAGAAAAATCAATAGGTATGAAAAAAGATAGATAGAGAAATTTATTTTTATGCAGTACAAAGATTTTCAAGGGCAGACTCCTAGATGTTGTTAATACAGTATTATGTATGTTTTTGGTTTTTTTCCTTATCTACATTTTCAATTATAAACATCCATGGCTTTTGTGAATTGAAAATATAAAAGTCACTTTTAAGTTTTAAAAAGACAATACTGGACAGCATTGCCAAACTAGCTTTATAAATTAACAGATGATTTCAAGCATGATTAGTGTTTTGTCTTATATGAAATAGTGATGGTAAGAAGACGTCCATACAGTGTTCAGTCAAGTTATATCTATTTTGAGATGTGGGCAGTAATCTAGTCTAAAAAGCAGATTTCAGAAAACAGAAAAAGGGAGGAAAGGAACTTGGAAAGCCTAAGCATATCCCTTAGAATCTGCTCCTCAGGAATTTGGCTCTGAATCTATTCCATAGAAGACCAAGAGGATAGGGAAGGACCTTTACCTGAGTAGTTTGTGCCAGGGAATCCTGCCTGACTTTGGTCAGTTTACGCAGATATCTCCCATAAATCACAGCAAGGATGGACACTGGAGGCACAACACTCAAAACAAAAGTGGCCAGATTAGGAGAGACAAAAAACTGTCAAAAACAAAAGCCAGAAGTGTTACATAGAGTGGCAAGAAATTCTTATTACTTATTGTAGTTTTTTTTTTTTTTTTAGTAAATAGGCCTGCTTGAATGTGCTATCTCAAAATTAAACAGCCTATTTATTTTGTTGTTGTTCAGAATATATACAGGAAAACATACCATTCAACAGTTTGTTCATGTACCATTTAGTGACACTGATTATATTCTTTAAGTTGCAGAACCATTCTCACTTTCCTTTTCTGAGTTGCCCTCCCATTAACATAAATTCATTGCCCCTTTGTTGTTGCTGTTGTTAGGTGCCGTCAAGTCGTTTCCGACTCATAGAGACCCCATGCACAGCAGAACGAAGCACTGTCCGATCCCACGCCAGCTCCACGATCCCTGCTATACTTGAGCCCATCATCGCAGCCACTGTGTCAACCCACCTCGTTGAAGGCCTCCCCCTCTTTTGTCGACCCTCCACCCTACCAAGCATGACATCTTTCTCCAAGGAATGGTCCCTTCTGACAACATGACCAAAATAAGTGAGAC
>NW_006921637.1:14859489-14867892 GCF_000298275.1 Orycteropus afer afer | reverse complement strand
TCCTAGATTCATAGTTCATACATTCCATCTTCTGATGATTAATGGATGTCTGCAGCTGTTTCTCTTCAATTTGAGTGGTGCCACATCAGCAAATGGCATTCTTGAAAGCTTTACCTTATCCATAGGAGTAAGGCTGGGTTTATTCAGATGATGCAGCTCTTTCCCAGTCCTATTCTGAGAGCCTTCTAACCTAACCGAACTATTCATAAAGTTGCACGGTAATGTATCAAACAGTGTTTCTTTGCTATTCTACACTACCAGAGCTCCCCATTGCCCCTTTAGGTTCTTATTTAATGTTTGAGTTACTGTTGGCAATTTGAACCCATGGAAATAGTTCTAAAGAGAGCATAGTGCTCAAGACAGACATTTTTTACCAGTTAAATTAAACTATTGCTTGGTTTTAAGACAATTTCTGGGAATATTTTTGGTTTAAGGTTTAAAGGTTATTTCAGAGCAATAGTTTCAGAGTTTTATTCAACCTTCATGGTTTGAGGATATTTGGAGTCCATGAGAATTTGAAATTTTGTTCTGCCTTTTCCCCTTTTTTGGTCAGGATTCCTCTATAGAATCTTTTATCAAACTGTTCATCAGTAGCAGCCAGGGACCATCTAGTTCTGGTCTCAGGGAAAAGGAGGCAGTTCTTCATGGAGGCAGTTAGCCACACATTCCGTATCCTCCTCCTATTCCTGACTGTCCTTCTTCCTCTGTTGCTCCAAGCAAATAGAGACCAATTGTTGTGTCTTGGATGGCAGTTCACACATTTTTAAGACCCCAGGCACTACTCAATGACTAGGAGGTACAACAGAAGCACTAAAAGGTTATTAAGCCAATTACCTGAGATGGTCCATGGAAGCATGATCCTAAATCTCCAAACTAAAAAATCTAATCTTAGGAGGTTTTTGGTTTTATATAAGCAGCCTCAGCAGCTACTCTCTCTCTCTCTCTCTCTCTCTGTCATTGTTACGAATACATCACACTATTTTTGCCTATTCAGCTTTTTATGGGTATGAAATTATTCTGCCAAGAAATCAGAGCTTAGTCTTATTGGTTGTCCTTCGTAGGTGACTTTTCATTTTTCCTAAGCTGCTTTCAGGATTCTCTCTTTGTCTTTGGTTTTGGAAAGTCTGATTAAGATATGTATTGGTGATTTTCTTTTGGGGTCTATCCTGTTTGGGGTTTGTTGAACTTCTCAAATGGCATCTTCTCATCTTTCATCATATTAGCAAAGTCTCTTCCTGTTCTAGTCATACATGTTATTCCTCCTGATGATATCCCACATAAATCTTAGGCTTTCTTCTTTTTTTTGTCTTTTCTTTTTTCTGATTGTTCCCTTAACAAAACAGCAACTGAGATATTTGCCTTCAATTTTACTAATTCTGTCATTCATTGAATTTGATTCTACTCCTTTGCCCTTTCAAAGTGTTATCTTTTTCTGAAATCTTCGTATTAATCATCTAGTTTATATTTGCTGTTTTTGTATGGTTTCTAATTTTTCATTTTTCAAAAAGCTGTTCTACAGTTTTGCCTGTGTTTTTCTTAATTTTGCCATTGTTCTCCTTCATCTGTCTCTCAATCCATCGAAGGTACTTAAACATAATTCTTTTGAATTCCTTATCAGGTAATTCCACTGCCACTTCTTCCTCGGGGAGGTTTTCTGGCTCCACATTCTGGTCCCTTGTTTGTACTATTTTATCTTGCTTCTTTGTGTGAACTGGGATTTGTCAGTTATCTCCACGACATTGTGCTGTCACTGTATTTATATTTAATTGGTTAATGAATGTTGGTGTGATTAGCTCAGGTTTTTTGTTTGTTTGTTTTGATATAGCCAAGTGAGCGGACTAGTATGCTACTCTATTCACTAGTTTGGTGGCATTTAGGCACTTACCACTTGTCTCTTGGTGAGTGGGGTTAAGGATGAGAATGTGTGAACAGATCTCTGTTAGATGTTTGCCTAGAGCAGTTGAAGGTGGATTAGGCTGGTATTGGCCCTCATCTATCACTGATCATCAGATGCAGAAGCAGGTTGTGGCCCTCTCCGGTGGGTGGGGCTGCAGGAGGTGTGGGTGTGGTTGAGTTATGTGAACATGGTTGCTTTTGGTCAACAGCTACCAGTGTGGTTGCCTGAGCAGTCCTCAATGAACAGAGCCTATTTTCAGGTTAGGAGCTCTGGTAGCATAGTGCTTAAGGCACTTGACTGCTAACCAGAAGGCTGGCGGTTCAAACCCACCAGCCACTCCTCGGAAGGAAGGTTGGACACTCTACTTTCAGAGTGAGTGGGGTCCGACTCGGGGTCCGACTCGAGGGCACATAACAACAACAACAACATTATCAGGTTGGTAGCTCTGGTGGTGTAGTGCCTAAGGCATTTGACTGCTAACCAGAAGGCTGGGCAATCTACTTCTGTAGAGATAGTGACTCAAAACCCAAGAAGGGGTTGCTATGAGTTGGATCCGACTCAACGGCAGTGAGAGTTCTATTATCAGGTTGCTGCCTAGATTGGAAGGCTGCTTGCAAATAGTCAAAATGGCCACATCATCAGACCAGTTGACAATCTACAGCTGTTTGTCTCCTTATTCACTGTTTTCATTCAGGTTTTTCTATTGTTGTTGTTCTTGTTAGGTGCTGCTGAGTTAGCTCTGACTCATATCAACCCTATGTACAACAGAATAAAACACTGCCCAGTCCTGTGCCATCCTCAAAATCTTTGTTATGCTTGAGTCCATCATTGCAGCCATTGTTGTCAATCCATCCTGTTGAGGGTCTTCCCCTTTTTCACTGACCCCCCACTTTACCAAGCATGATATCCTTCTTTAGGGACTGGTTTCTTCTGACAAAATGTCCAAAATATGTGAGACGAAGTCCAGTCATTCTTCCTTCTGAGGAGCATTCTGGTTGTACATCTTCCAAGACAGATTTGTTTGTTCTGGAAGTCTATGGTATTTTCAGTATTCTTCACCAACATCACAATTCAAATGCATCAATTCTCCTTTGCCTTCCTTATTCACTGTCCAGCTTTCGCACATGTATGAGGGTCCTGAAAAGACAGTGGCTTGGGTCAGGTGCACCTTAGCCCTCAAAGTGACATCTTTTCTCTTTAACACTTTAAAGAGGTCTTTTGCAGCAGATGTGCCCAAAGCAATATGTCATTTTATATTTTGGCTGCTGCTTCCATGGGCATTGATTATGGATCCAAATAAAATGAAATCCTTGACAAATGCAGTCTTTTTTCCATTTATCATGATGTTGCTTATTGGTCTAGTTGTGAGGATTTTTCTTTTCTTTATGTTGAGGTATAATTCATACTGAAGGATACAGTCTTTGATCTTCACTGGTGCTTCAAGTTATCTTCACTTTCAGCAAGCAAGGTTGTATCAACTCCATATTGCAGGTTATTAATGAGTTCTCCTCCAATCCTGATGTCACGTTCTTTACACATAGTCCAGCTTCTCAGATCATTTGCTCAGCACAAAGACTGAATAAGTACAGTGAAAGGATACAATCCTGATACACCCCTTTTCTGATTTTAAATCATGTAGCATCCCCTTGTTATGTTCAAATGACTGATTCTTGGTCTACGTACAAGTGACTCATGAGCATAATTAAGTGTTCTGGAATTCCCATTCTTCTCAATGTTATCCATAATTTGTTATGATCTACACAGTCGAATGCCTCTCCATAATCAATAAAACATAGGTAAGCATCTTTCTGGTATTTTTTGCTTTCAGCCAAGATCCATCTGACATCAGCAATGATATCCTTCCTTCATGCCCTCTTCTGAATCTGGCTTAAATTTCTGTCAGTTCCCTGTTGAGGTACTGCTGCAACCATTTTTAAATTATCTTCAGCAAAATTTTACTTATGTGTGATATTAATGATATTGTTTGATAATTTCCACATTCTGTTGGATCACCTTTCTTTGAAATGGGCACAAATATGGATCTCTTCCAGTCGTTTGGCCAGGTAGCTGTCTTCCAAATTTCTTGGCATAAATGAGTGAGCACCTCCAGCACTACATCATTTTGTTGAAACATCTTACTGGGTATCCCGTCAATTCCCAGGGCCTTGTTTTTCACCAATTCCTTCAGTACAGCTTGGATTTCTTCCGTCCATACTATTGGTTCTTCATCATATAGTACCACCACTCGTCTGCCAGTCTGTCATACTGTAGTAGTGGTATTTTTCTTCTACTAGTCAGTATTTAATCCACTTCTTTATCCTTCCCTTTGAAGCTCAGGGTTCCAAGAACATCTTCCGTATCTGTTCCAACTGGTTTCTTGTTTCTTTGTTGTGGAGGGTCTGTGGAGCTTGTCTGCCTATTCTACTGTCTTGCTGGAAATCTCGCAGGTATACAACTTATTGACAGAAATTATAGTAATCAATTGTGAAACTCTACCATTAATCAATGCAATATTTCCATCACTATGTACAGCCTGTTTTGGTAGAACTTTTCAGATGTTTTCTCAAACATTCCAATGAATACTTGGCATGCCATACAGAAGTCATCTGATAGAGAGCTTCTGCAGAAAGAATGGAAATACTGTAACCATGGACCAATCCTGTACTCATTAGACCAGGTTTTCTATTACAGATAAGGAGGAGACCAGGAATTCCATACAGGTAGTCCTCCACTTAAGATGGAGTTCTGTTTTGAGTAAGTTGGTTCTGACATAATTTGAATACCTCTTTATCCTCCTCTGTTTTCATAGCCTGCTATACGGCAGTGTTTTGAAAGGTAAATCATAACACTGAACATCTGCAAGTTAACATCTGAGAATGATAACATCAGCAAACCACATGCTGCAACATTTCATGTAGTATATATTACTAATGATAAGATTTATCAAAGAAAAAAAAATCCCAAAAAACAAAGACCAGATGGTTTGTCATAATTCTAAAACATTGTAAGTCAAAGACTACCTACATTCAATTCTGGATCACCTCAAGGGCACTAAACAATCAGAGCAACACATCCCACTGGATGGCAAGAGATCAAGATGGCAGAAAAACTAAAAAAACCCCACATACAAAGACAGTTAAAAGAGGGCTGGGAGTACATAGCAATAACAAGTGGAAGGAGAGTTAGAGTTGTCGTTTGCGGATCAATGGATTCAAGTTTTAGCAAGATACAGCAGGCACAGAGAGATCACAGAGGAGAAAGTGATCTGCGGCCCTGTGGCCATGCTCCTGGTTTGCATGCTCACAGAATAATGAGGAACAGTGCACCTGAAGCTCATTTCATGGTTGAGAGGTTGGCATAGGCCAAGCCTCAGCCAGAAGGCACCAAGTGAAAATCAGTAAACATACCATCATGCCGACACCAAAAGAAGCCTGGGCCCCAGCCCGGAGTCCATCCGAGAGGTTTTCAGTCACTGAAAGCCCTAGGAGTGCAGTGTCTGAGGAGAGGCGGTTAATCAATTCACCTGTGCGAGTCTTGTCAAAGAAAGCAATCTCCTGCCTCAGAACAGAGGAGAATAATGAAGTTCTCAACCGATTCACAATACGCTGACCTGCAAAAACAAGAAGAAATGCCATCACATGGGTACAGCCATCACTACCCATATTAAGGCAGTGTTTGTCTGCAGCCGTTTGGCCTGGTGCCATAAAACCTTCTAAGCCCTGCATCCATTAAGGCATGTCTAGGGTGCCATATCACATCAGCGGAAATGAACTTTACTGCAGCCCTCACATATGAACAGTCATAGTAGGAAGGAAAATTAATTTTTTCTTGGTAACTACAGACTATGGATGATGGGGAGAGGAGGCAGCGACAAATAGAATATGACTGGGAGATTTTTAAGTTACCATTTACACTCAAGTTTTGCTACATTAACTCTACAGAAGCTAATTTTGTTCCTCCTTATCAACGCTTTCCTCTGGAAATTTCAAATGGCAAGATCAGTTAATGATCTACAGAGTGTTTTATTAGCTAAATGGTGAGCAACAGACTTAGAGTTTGGTGTCCTGGGTCCTGTCATTATTGTGATTGTTACTTGCCTTATTAACAACTAGGCCTCTTGGGGAAATATTGTAAAATTTATCAGCCCAGATTATGCTGAGTGGGAAACAAAAGCATGGGGGAGATAATGGCCATCTGTAGTTCCCTGAAGAGCTCCAGAATTCCAGCCTTGAGACTGAGAGCCTGCTCTCAGACCTCCCAGAAGATAGATTTGGTTATTTCCCTCTCAGCTTCACTCTAATTCATATAAAAGAATTGAGAAGTGAGTCCCTGACATAAAATATCCCATAACTCCAACATCAGGCCAGATGTGGGATCTGACCCCTATATGTGATATGTAGGGAGGAAAAAACCGAGGCTAGGAGAAGTAAGAGCCCAAAAGTATATGGTACTAGAGGCCGAAACCAAATCCACATGATCCCTACACATTTCTTTGCTCACCAGGGATGGAAGGCTTTTTACCTGCAGTCTGCATGAGGTAGACACGGATGGCATTAGCAGTAGCTCCACACAGAAACACACCGGCAAATACAAGGCACAGGTTGCTCAGTTTATAGGTATAGTCCACAGTTGGGTTTGTATAAATAACATCGATGATCTTCCCCAGGAAGAAAGGAGCAGACATGGTGATGACACTGGACACGGTCAGAAACCCAACGGCAGCTGGAAGAGAGTACAGCCATGCTGTCAGTGATTTGGAAAGAGTCAGGCTTTACTCTTCTTTTTGTTTTGCAAATTTTGCCTGATAATGAGTTTAAAATGCTTCTTTTTAAAGTAAGCTGTCATGTATGGATGGATTAGTATCAGTTGCTTGGTGCTTCCTCCCTTCGTGCCCGGATCTCTGACTAAAGGGAAGCATAAAATGGGTCGTAAGGCCAGAACAAGTCAGGTGGCTGTAAGGACCTTAACTGACCATTCCCAAACAGATAAAATGACTCTTTGGATTACCCTGTTCTGATTACCTCTTCCTTTTACCAAGCATAATTGAGAGCTAACTATGGAAACCTGTTCTGGCCTCCCTCCTTGCCTCCTAGTTTTGGTGTTCATCTCAGATCCTATTATTCCCACACTCATGCAATACATTATTATTCCTTGGAGGCTGACTATATCTTAGCTTGAAGATCAGCTATCTAGGTGAAGCTCTTGTTTATGTCTAGTATTTTAAACCCCTTCTGTAACCTTTGGAAAGCAGTTATGGACACCCATGATACGTGTTGTAAGTTCCTTCTTATTAGTACTGCTTTAGGGAATAAAGCCCTGGAATACCACAGCCTGACGTGAAAAATATAAAATACACAATTCTTCACCCACCTAAAACACAGACAAAAGGGACAGAATGTTAGTAGAAAAGAAAATAGTAAGAATATGTAATTAGAAACAACACACGTGAAGGACAACATTGTTCATAGTAAAAGCAAGGCAAATTTAAATGACAAAGATGCACTAGTTTTCATCTGCTGGACTGGCAAACATCAGTTTGACAACACACTATGCCAGTGAAGCTGTGGAGAAAGGAGCACTTACTTAAACTGTTAGTGGGAGTACAAACTGGTACCACTTCTATGGAAACGAGAGCAATTAGATTGTACCTCTCAAAGTATAAATACACATTCCTTTTGATCTGGCAATTCTACCACTTACACGTACAATCCCATACATAAGATTCAACACATCTCAACCATCCATCAATAGTTGACTAAATCAACTACGGGAGCATTTATTTTATAAATATGTGGGCATTAAAAAGAATAAGGTGACTCTACAGGTATTAACATGGAACAATTGACCAAGATATACTACTAGTGAAAAAAGTACATCCAGGACACAAATGTTAACATTTGTGTGGTTTGTTTGTTTGTTTTTAAAGTTTATGTACACAGAGAACATCTTTGAGAAACTAATAAACAGGTAATATAGCTACTTCTAAGTGTGACACCGGCAAGCTAGGGGACAGGTAGACGGGAAGCCTCCTGTTGAATTTTGTACTATGTGTATACATTACCTCTAAGAACCCATTAAAAAAGCCAAGCACAAGCAAGCAGAGCCCTCCAACACAGTCAATGGCAGGGCTCAAAAGCAGACACAATGTAGGCCAATCTCCCAGGAGATGAGAATTCCCAATGTGCTACAAATAGCAATTGCTCCTCCATTTGTTTTGACTAATGCTGATGTTTCAGATAGCAAACTTGGTGCCACCTGGTTCTTTAGTTGGCAAACACACTCTGGGTGAAACATCTCATACAATTGCATTGTTACCTCTTTAAGATGTTCTCTTCTCAAGGAGACCACCTAATTTAAAATACAAATGCTCAATATTCTCTGCCTGCCTACTTCCCTCCTTCCCTCTTTTCCCCTTGTTGTTGTTGTTGTTGTTGTTTGCCATCGAGTCGGCCCCGACTCATAGCGACCCCTCCTTGGGTTTCCGAGGCAGTATCACTACGGAAGTA
>NW_006921637.1:14856696-14859389 GCF_000298275.1 Orycteropus afer afer | reverse complement strand
CCAGCCTTCTGGTTAGCAGTCAAGTGCCTTAGGCACTATGCTACCAGAGCTCCTGCACTTCTCAAATGCTGACATTCTAAATGCTTTAGTTGTTTATTATCTACCTCTCCATAGAATGTAAGAGAATTTTGTCTATTTTGTTCATTGCTATGTCCTCATTGCTTATAGTGACTGGCACACAGTAAAAATACCACAACTATTTATTGAATAAATGAATTAAGTTTTAGCAAAATAGACAAAACAATGTACCAGACCAACCTACATCCTATGGGCATAAATTCTTTACTAGCCTTCACAGGAATTTAAGACCTAGTGGCACAGAGAGTCCATGTGGAAATGACTTCTGGCTTTGTGCCTGGCTTGGCATCTCTCTTCCTCCACCTCTGCTTCCTAACTCAAAACTCATTGCCATCGAGCCGTACCCAATTCATAGCACCCCTCCTTGGGTTTCTAAGGTGGTATCACTATGGAAGTAGATTGCCCAACCTTCCTTCTGAGGAGTGGCTGTTGGATTTGAACCATCAGCCTTCTGATTAGCAGTCAAGTGCCTTAGGCACTATGCTACCAGAGCTCCTAACCTGATAATAAGCTCTGTTCATTGAGGACTGCTCAGGCAACCACACTGGTGGCTGATAACCAAAAAGCAACCATGTTCACGTGACCTGACCGCACCCACACCTCCTGCAGCCCCACCTGCCAGATAATGGCCACACAGTCACATCCCTTAGGCAGTATGCCACCAGAGCTCCCTCACAGATAGAGAGACTAGGATTTACAAAACTTATTTCTGAAGGACACAATTCAATTTATACTAGTATACTTAAGGTTTAAAATAGAAAACCATGGCACCAAAACCAAACCGAAACAATGGAATGTTTATTTTGATTACTATTATGATGCTTCTAATGCATTCGGATTCTAAAATAAAGACACTAGTTTGAAACTAACTGAAAGTAACCTTAAACTCCTTAATGAAACTACTGCTTTACGAATAAGGAACTCTAATTCTTCTTCTGCCCCACTTTACCCAATTTTACCTCCTTATCCTGATTAGTGCTCTGATCTCAATGAAATGCCCTTTTGCCCACTTTGATTTTCCTTTAGATCCTACACTCTCTGGAGCTCCAGTGTCCCTTATGCCTTTTAAAATAAAACCCTGTGAAGGATGGGGGAAAAAAACACCCATTATTACTTTTACTCCTGGTCCAAAGCTGCATTAAGGGCTATAGCAATGGAATTTTCTAGCCCTGTGGAAGACCTGTAGAAATTAACAGAGATGGATTTAGGATATTGATTCAAGCTTATTTAATCAGGCCTCCCTGATTTACACCAGCTAATACACATTCTGGTAAGTCTACAGGAAGCCCAAACCTGGATCCAGTTAGTGGAATTGAAAAATGGTAAATGAAGTACAGAAGTTGCGACCCTGGCTAAATTTTTAAATGACCCTAAGTCTTTGTGACTTTGAAGACTAAGGTACTTTTAACTCAAGCCCTGGTATTTTCAATCACCTCATATGCATGGGAAAGCTGGACAATGAATAAGGAAGTCTGAAGAGTTGATGTCTTTGAATTATGGCATTGGTGAAAATACCAAGGACTGACAGACAAACTAATCTGTCCTGGAAGAAGTGCAGCTGAAATGCTCCTTAGAAGCAAGACTTCATCTCACCTACTTTGGTCATGTTGTCGGAAGGGAGCAGTCCCTGGAGAAGGATATCATACTTGGTAAAGTAGAAGGTCAGCAAAAAAGGGAAAGACCCTCAGTGAGATGGACTGACACAGTGGCTGCAATGATGGGCTCAAGTAGAGCAAGGATTGTGAGGATGACACAGGACCAGACAGTATTTTGTTCTATGTAAAGGGTTGCTGTAAGTTGGAGCTGACTCAACGGCACCTAACAACTAAGGCTGCAGCTCTTCAGTGGTTATAAGCTATACCGAAATCTTATTCTAGAAAGACCGATCCAAAATCAAGGATGCAAACAGGGACTGGACAAAACTATAAGCAAGCTCCAAGAAACTCTTAACCAAAGCTTTCTCTGAACATTCTGGTCTTGAAAAAAAAAAAAAAAAAGGTACCAGGATAGCTTTAAACTGCTTGTTAATAGCCTTAAACCTGAATTAGCCACCCTAGGAGAAACACATGTATTCTGGGAAATGGTTCCAAGAGTTGAACTAGCAAACTTAAGAGAATAATTGGCTTGGACGCTTCAAACCGATAAGATGAGCAGAATCGCCTCATAGCTTTACATTTCAACAACTCCAATCTTCTTCCACCAAACATGGTGATCCCCCAGTTGTTAAACTCACTATGCACACATCCAGCCCTGGGAATTCCTAATTATGACAAGCCGTTGAACCCAAATATACATGGAAGAAATAGAAATGCACTAGGAGTTTTGACTACAAAACATGAAAGTCAACAGAAACCTGTAAGTCATTATGTTGTTGTTATGTGCCATCGAGTCAGACCTGATTCATAGCGACCCCTCCTTGGGTTTCCAAGGCGGCATCACTACAGAAGATTGCCCAACCTTCCTTCCGAGGAGTGGCTGGTGGGTTTGAACTGCCAGCCTTCTGGTTAGCAGTCAAGTGCCTTAGGCACTATGCTACCAGCGCTCCTTAGAAAAGAAAATGATGAGATTGCATCTCATGTACTTTGTACAAGTTATCAGGAGAAATCAGTCCCTGG
>NW_006921637.1:14836509-14856301 GCF_000298275.1 Orycteropus afer afer | reverse complement strand
TTCCTTCCGAGGAGTGGCTGGTGGGTTTGAACCGCCAGCCTTCTGGTTAGCAGTCAAGTGCCTTAGCCACTATGCTACCAGAGCTCCCGTGTGTGATTTATGCAGGAGAATTATTATTTGAGAAAAGTATGGTAGTGATGGGGAACAATTTGGCAGTTCTTGTTCCTCATTCTATAGAGGACTTACTTAACTCTGCTTCAGCACAGCATCTGTCTACCAGCTGACTTTCCTTCTATAAGATTCTTATACTTTCTTCATTTCATCTGGACATTTACAATGTCACCTTCTTAACCCTGCTACTCTTCCCTTTTCTGATGAAGGTAAACCGTATCATGACTGACCAGACTTGACTGAACAATTGCTGACTCCCAGAGCTGACTTAAAGCATACTCCTGTCATGAACCCTGATCTCACTCTCTATACTAATGGTTCTTCTTTAAAAACTCCTAGCTCTGGTAGCATAGTGCCTAAGGCACTTGACTGCTAACCAGAAGGCTGGCGGTTCAAATCCACCAGCCACTCCTCAGAAGGAAGGTTGGGCAATCTACTTCCGTAGTGATACTGCCTCGGCAACCCAAGGAGGGGTCGCTATGAGTGGGGTCTGACTCAACGGCACATAACAAGAAGAAACTATAGGCCTACATATGTTGTCACTAGTAATACTGAAATATTGGAACAGTACTCTCTACCAGCGGTTAGAACCACCTCTAACCCACACATGCCCTCTTGCTCAGAGCCTGGATGTTAACACATTACAAGTATTTTTATGGCATGGTTTGTGACTTTGGAATGTTATGGAAACAAGGATTCTTAACTTCATCTGGGAATAAGGTAACAAGTTGAATTCAAGTTAGTCTGCTGCTCAATGCTCTTTTTTGCCTAAATAAATTGCTAACATTAAGGCTGAAGCCCATACAAGTAAACAAAGTACTGAATATAAAGGGAATGCATTAGCAAAAAAATGCAACAGAAGCTAAAGCTAGTTTAGATGAGGTCATTTCCATTTACACATGTAAGATGAATGAAACTCTGGCTGTACTCCTGAAGAATTAAAAATTCAGCAGAGTAGTGTCATGGAATGAACCGTTCTGATTCTGTTTCCTGAGAAACCAAAATGAAAGGAATTTACAATGACTTTCAGGAGACTACCCTGCATTAACCCGAATACTTTAAATTCTTAAGAACTGACCAGTTTGAGAATTGATACATGTGATTCATGACAAACAAATGTTGTAGTTATATACAAAGGTCACCCAATGAAAATCTTATCTATATTAACTTGCTTTCACTATCCCCTTTTTAGAACACCTCCCCAATACTTTCAGTTTGATGCTGCCCAATTAAAATTGTATCTACTCACAATAAATATATTCAGTTAGACTCATTTCTGGTGTTTCTCTGTTTAGGTTTTTGATGTTATATAAGGCCTTGGTGTTTTGATTCAAAGCATCATGTTTGTGACAATAACATGCAAACCAAAAACCTATGGCCATCATGTCAATTCTGACTCATAGCAACTCCAGTAAGGTTTCTAAAACTGTATCTCTTTATGGAAACAGACTTTCTCATCTTTCTCCTGCAGAGCAGCTGGTGGGTTTGACCTGCCTACCTTTTGGTTGCCAGCCCAATCCCTTAACCACAGCACCACTAAAGCTCCTTCAGTAATGCCCAAATTGAACTGAAAGCCCAAAGGCCAGAGAAAGCGTTTAACTCAGGGTTTTGTGCACAGCCCAGCACAACGGTGTTTCTATGAGCAGTCAGGCACCAGAGTAGGTTATTCTAAGGGACTGAGGACTAATCAGCAGCTAATCTCTAGTGAGTCTAATCTTGTGCCTTATCAAATACTTCCGAAAGTATAATGTATATAAAGTGCTATAAAGGTATACCTCTCCCCTCTTCCTCAAGTTTTCTAAATCAAACTCATGATTTACAAAGGATATGCATTTCATTATGATTCTGAACACTACTATTTAAACAGTAATGGTGATACCAATTGTTATGGACTGAATTGTGTTCCCCCCAAAATATGTGCTGGAATTCTAACCTTTGTATTTGTGGATGCAATCCCATTTGAGAATATGGTTTTGTTATGTTAATGAGGTTATATCAGTGTAAGATGTGTCTTAAAACAATCACTTTTGAGATACAGAAGGATTGGATTAGGCATAGAAGCAAGGAAGGACAAATGGGGCTGGGGAAGACTGATGCCAAATGGAGATCACCAAGAAACAGAGGAACAGAAGACAGAAGCGAGAAAGGGATAAGGGCCTTCTCCCAGGACCAAGAGAGAAAGCTTTCCCCTAGAGCTGGAGGCCTTCCTTCTGGCCTCCTAACCTGAGAAAATAAATTTGTTTGTTAAAGCCCCGCACTTGTGGTATTTCTGTTACAGCAGTACTAGGTAACTAAGATACCAGTTATAAAGTGTAAGAAATTCAGTTGAATCTAATCATTCTAAGATATCCCCCCACAGACTTATTTTTGCTTTGAATTGAAAATAACGTAATCAAAAGCTATCAGCCTGTTTAATTGCCATTGCCTCTTTTTTCTTAAAAGTTGAATGTAGGCAAAAGTAAGTTTTTCAGCTTTGCTTAGTTGGATTCTTGTTAACTAAGGTTTTCCTATGCATCACTGTCTACTATTAAAAAAAAAAACAAAAAAAAAAACTAAACCAAACTCACTGCCATCAAGCCAATCCTGACTCATAGTGACCCCCCTTTGGGTTTCTGAGGTGGTAAATCTTTATGGAAGTACATTGCCCAGTCTTCCTTCCATGGAGTGGCTGGTGGATTTGAACCACCACCTTTCTGGTTAGCAGTCAAATAAATGCCTTAGGCATTACGCCACCAGATCTCCTTACTGTCCACTATGTTGTTGTTGTTGTTGTTGTTGTTATGTGCCGTCGAGTCGGCCCCGACTCATAGCGACCCCTCCTTGGGTTTCCGAGGCAGTATCACTACGGAAGTAGGATTGCCCAACCTTCCTTCCGAGGAGTGGCTGGTGGGTTTGAACCGCCAGCCGTCTGGTTAGCAGGCAAGTGTCTTAGCCACTATGCTATCAGAGCTCCTACTGTCCACTATACCAATGAGTAATTTAGATGCATACCACCAGCACATGCTGAGCACACTGCAATTCTTTCAAAATTCTTCACCTTTTCTCCACAGTTAAGCCTCTTGCCCCATCTTTGTTTAATGTTGCCTCAGCAACTTCTGTTTCTATAATCCCCCATTATGTCTCTTGACTAGACCTTCAAGGATCTGTTACTCTCATTCTGCTGAATCATGGCATTCAAGAGTGAAAAGAAATATCCTTCAAAAGAAAGAGGAAAGAAAATCTAAAATGTAGAGTGCTGATAGAAGATTTATGGTGGACTTCAAATAGTTAAGAACCTGACTACTAGCTGAAAGGCTGGTGGTTCAAACCCAATCAGAGGCATCTTGGAAGAAAGGCCTGACAATCTACTTCTGAAAAGATCAGTCATGAAAGCTCTATAGAGTCCAAACAACAGTTTAGCTAAAGTAGTCAAAAAGAAAAAAAAAAAAGTCTGCCCTGAACATTATGTTGCTTGAAAGAACTATGTATATGGGATCAAAGTGACAACAGCAATTTGAAAGATTAGTTAGGAAACTTAGGGGGCACTGAGTTGACGTTAATAGGGAAAGAACAACTCAGAAAAGGAGGAAGAGAATGGTTGTGTGAAGAACATAATCAATGTCACTGAATTGTGCATGTAGAAAAGGTTGAATTGGTATATGTGTTGCTGTGTATATTCTCAACAACAAAATAAACTTTTAAAAAAAGGCAGACTACAAAGAAAGGGCTGACAATCTTCTTCCAAAAATTAGCCAATGAAAACATTATGGATCACAATAGCACACTGTCAGGCTTGCTTGTTCTGGACACATCATCAGGAGGATCATTTGCTGAAGGAGAACATCATGTTTGATGAAACAGAGGACTAGTGAGGCCAAAGGAGACCCTCAGTGAAATGAATAACAATGGATGAAACATAACAGTGACCATGAGAATGATGCAGGACTGGGCAACATTTTAGTCTTTTGTACATGAGGTTGCCATGAATTGGATTCAACTCAATGGCAGCTATTTATTTCTTGAAAATTCATTAATAGGAGCTCTGGTGGCATAGTGCATAAGGCATTTAACTACTAACCAGAAGGCTAGTGGTTCAAACCCACCAGCCACTCCTTGGAAGGAAGGTTGGACAATCTACTCCCATAGTGATACCACCTTGGAAACCCAAGGAGGGGTCACTATGAGTCAGATCTGACTTGACAGCAGTGAGTTTGGTTTTTTAATTCATTAATACCATCTAATAAATCTCAAAAATCTTTTTATACTTGCTTTTTTAAAAATCAGAGTCCATAGATCCACTTAACATTTGGTTGGTATGTTTCTTTCTTTTCAAAAAACTATTCATTCTAATTTTTGTGAAAGTTTACAGAGCAAATTGGTTTTCCATTCAACAATTCATACACATTTTTATTTGTGACAGGCTTGACGAGTGTCTAAGGTCCATAGTCTCAGGGGTTCCACCAGTCTCTATCAGACCAACAAGCCAGGGTTTTTATGATTTTGAGTTTTGTTCCACATTTTTCTCCCACTCTATCCAGTTATTATCCTCCTATTGTGATCCTTTCAGAGCAGTCAGCAGTGGTAGCCAGGCATCATCTAATTCTTCTGGTGGCAGGGTTGTAGAGGCTGTGGGTAGTTCATGTGGTCCATTAGTCTATGGAGTAACTGTTTCCTTAGATCTTTGATTTTCTTCACTCATCTTTACTCTGGGTGGGGAGAGACCAATTGTTGCACCTTGCATGGTTGCTCACAAGCTTTTGAGATACCAGTTGCTAATAACCAAGTAGGATATAGAAGACTGTTTCTGTGGACTATGTTATGCCAATTGGGCTCAATGTCCTCTGAAACTATGGTCCTGAGCCCAGCGACAGCATGTTTTTCTTAAGCTTTCTTCCTCTATTTTTAGGGTATTTGTTAAAGAAATCAGATCATTGATTGTAAAAGAAAGAGTTCTCATGTTATAGTTTGACTAATTGTGGTAATATAATCTTTATCCCTCATAATTCCTGTAAACTAGTGGCTAGATTTAGAAGCTTGGTTAAATCCAGCTTTTTCCCCCCCTTGGCAAAATAATTCATGGGTGGGAATGTGTACTTATTATTGCCTTATATCCAGAGGTCTGTAATGTCTGCTTTGGATTTTGGCAGTCTGTCTAATCTAACCATTGCAAAATTCTATTCCAGCCTTTCACCTAGTGGCTTAGCAGCCACTGATGAGCAGTACCTAAAAACAGTTTTATTATGGATTACAAAACATAGATATTCTATTATTTCTTCTGTAATTCTTAGCTGGAATTTACCTATATACACAAATTCATCACCAACTATTTGGTTATCCTGAAATACAGCTTGCTCAAGAATGCATAATAGAATGCTTGATTCCTTATCTTTATTTATCAACTTTTAGAACACAAGTTAGGCTCCTAGCAACCTCTAGAAGTGACCAATTAAGGTGGTGTTTTTATGAATTCTTGGATTTTTACATATTTGATATATTTTAAAACATGAAGGTCATTATTCTTTTTGATGTTTAAATTGTGCCAACTTTGGCCCAGTGGGACCCCTTTCAGGTTGGCTCATGTGGCTCCCTATCATCATCTCAGCAGTATCTCTTGTTTTCTAGCATGATAAAGTATTCTTGGCTCATTTTGTAAATTTCTGCCACAGACATAAAATTAGACATTTTTCTTGGGAACTCTGATTCTTTTTGATGAGAATGGTATTTTGAGACACAATGTGTGTATTAATGTTGTATTTGCTACTGTATTGTTACTACTTTTAGGCCTTTTTTTCATGAGCAAAGCTAGGAAACACATGTTTTTATAGAAAAAAAAATCCTCAATTCATTGATGTTTTTTATTCAAATTAAAGATTACAACTTTTACTTTAAAAAAAAAAAAAACCAACAGCCTATGGAGCAGTTCTACTCTGTATACATGGGGTCACCATGAGTCGGGGCCCAATTCCATGACAACCAACAATAACAAGGAGGACAAAGGCTTGGTAGATGTACAGTGTGCCTAAAACCTGACAATCTTCACACATGTGACTATATTTTAAGATCCACATGACTGCCATATTGAACAGGTAAATGACAGCTACCCCCACTGTCATTTAGGCACTAAAGACTGACCATTTACAATATGTTCCTACCACTAACTCAGGCATTTTATATGCATTATCCTTGAATCTTCCCAATAACCTTCTTACCCTTATTTTTCAGAGAGGTAAGTGAATCCAGTTTATATACTGTAAACCTACATTCTGAGCCAAGCTTGTCCTCTTAATTTTCCCACACCCGGATGGAGGGGTGTGGGAAGGAAAGTATTCCATGTAGAGAGCCATGCCTGGAGGTCAGGTTTGCCCAGGAATAGAAGGCCTGCAGGATATAAAGGCTTGTTGGAGAAGAGATCTGGGTACAGTGGAGAGGTAAGTTGGTTCCAAATTATAGAATGTGAACTCTGCTGTAAGCAAGGCTTAGAGGGTGTTCTGTTGGGGAACCAAATTTTTATTTTCAAAGGACCCACTCTGGCTACAAAATGCAAGGAAGGAACTGGAGGCCAACATGACTGGGACAGGGAGACCAGTCAGAATGCTGCCCTGGTCATCTAGGCAAGAGATATGCTAGGGTGAGTGAGAGTGGTGGTAGAGGGCATGAAGTAAGGGGGAAAAAGTCTGAGATATTTTTAAGAACTAGAATTCACAGGGCATGATGACTGCTTTGATTTGAGGAGTAGGTTGGGAAAGGCTAGCTCAGATGTGGAGACTGACAGGACTGACAAGAATCTTATGCCTACCATCTATTACTGGCTCTCTGACCTTGAGTAGCAGTCATTCAACCTCCTTGTACTTCAGTTTTTTCATCTATAAATGACAACAAAAACAGTATCTTCCTCACAGAATTGTTGTGAATATTAAATTAGATAACATTATGTAAAGCATTTCACATAGTGCAGAGTACCTAGTAAGCACTCAATAAATATTAACTATTATGTTTTATTACTGTTATTAAAAGGTGGGGTGGCCTATGTTTCTGTCATGGGCAAATGGGCCTAAACAGTGGTTCCATACACCAAGAAAAGGAAGAGAGGAGGGAAGGCAGATTTTGAGAGCAAAGTAAATGAAGTATTTAGACATGTTGAATTTTCAGGTGTTTGGGAGACATTTTAGTGGATGCAAGTGTGTTTAACAGGGACAAATAAGTACAGTATGTGGAAGACAGAGGCTGCATCGAAGGCATCTGTCATCTAAGCTGCATAGAAAAGGAAGTAAAGACATGAGGGGCTTGTCAAGAAAACAGATGAGGAAACTACGGCTCAGAGAGGTTAGGAAAGTTCTCAGGTTCATGTAGTAATTTGCAGATCACACATCTGAGCCTTGGCACAGCTAGTGCAAGGCCAGACTGTCAGTGTGGGCTGAAGAGATAGGCATGTGCACCGTGTTAGCAACAGAAAAGCTGGCTGTCTTCTGGTTGCAGAGCAGTGCTGTCACATAGAAATATAATGGGAGCTGCCCGTGTAATTTACAATTTTCTAGTTGCTATGTTAAAAAAAAAAAAAAAAAAGGAGCTCTGGTGGCATAATGAGTAAGGCATTTGGTTGCTAACCAGAAGGTCAGTGATTCAAACCCACCAGCTGCTGTGCAGGAGCAATTTATTTCTGTAAGATTTATTTCTGTAAGACAAAGCAATTTATTTCTGTAAGATTTACAGCCTAGGAAACCCAGCGAAGGTTGCTATGAGTCAGAATTGACTTGATTGCAGTGTTTTTTTTTTAATGTTAAAAAAAATTAAAATACGTAAAATCAGTTTTAATAACCTATTTTACAGTGCCTATACGATTATAAGACCAGAAGAAATAGATGGTGCTCGGCTACTACTGTCAACCACTTGGAGGAGGATTTTTGTAGGAGATCCTGGATAGACAGGGAGAACAATGTGGAACAAAATTCAAAATCATTTGGGGGGGAAAAAAAAAAAGCAGGGAACAGGTTTGCTGGCCCGAGGGAGCCTAGTGGAACCACTGAGACTATGGCCCCTAGCTGCCCTTCAGGTCTGGAATTGAATGCACACCTGTGGCTTCCAGCCAAACAATAGACAGGCATATCAGTTGAGCATTTACCTGAGGTAGATACACTCCTTGGAGAGAATAAGCATGAGAGAAAGAAGGGCTGCTCAGGCACAGAGAGACAGCTCAGGGGGTAGGAGTGCATGGAGGGATGGACGCAGGGAAGAGGTTAACTATCAGGAGGAAATGGGAGGGGAGATGTTGCATTGTGCTAAATTGTGGTCAATGTCATGAGACAAAGTGTATGTCAACTGCTGTATGGAAAGTGTATTTGCTCTGTAAATTTTCACCCAAATCACAATAAAAAAAAAAATATGTAAAATCAGTTTTAATAACCTATTTTATAGTGCCCAATATAATCAACACATTTAATATATAAATTAGTAAGAGAGTATACATTCTTTTTTTCTAAGTCCTTTAAAAATCTGCTATGTATTTTATACTTAAACCAATTCCAGGTAAGCATATTTCATAACAAAGCTACAGAATGTTAATATTTTCTCTGAAATATGGTATCTCCACAGCAAACAACCATGATTTTCAGGATGGGTCTTAGTTTCGAAAGTTCAATCTCACTGCCCCTTTAACAGGTTGTCAGAACTTGTGTCTTAATTTAGGTTTCAGGAAAGCAGTCGTTCTAAGCTACCTTCTCTTTGCTTACTGCATCCATTGGCTTTATCAGTAGATTCATTTTGATCACTTCACAGTGTGACCTAAATTGTCTCTTCAAAAAACATAATTATAAATTCAGCATAAGCTCCCAGTAGGCACCCAGTTCTCAGAGCTATCCCAAACTCAAACCACACTGCCCCTTGTAAAACTTTAAGTGAGAGATGCCCTTCCAAGTTATCAACATATGTACTAGCAAAACATTTTGGGGGTGAAGGAGGTAGGTAGATTTATACCTTCCACAGTTTAACCTGGAAGTTGCCTCTGTGTGCCTAGACCCCACAGCACAAAGAACCTCCAAGTTCATATCATTGTTACAGTCTTTTAACACACTGAGGGCCCAATAGCTCACTCTTACAAGGTCCAATTTTATGCACTGTATCCACTGCTCCCCACTGCCTGGGGTGATTAAAGCCACCCACGGCCTCTTCTATCTGCTAGGTACAGCAAGAGGGCCCTGACAATTACTTCTTATCCCAACCAGTTCAAACTGGGCTACTTAGGGAGCTCCTGGGACCTTGGAAGGCTCTTTCTGGCCAAAGATGATAAGATAGAGAGTTATCGGTAAAAAAAAAAGGCTGGAGGCCAACTTTGCTGACCACAGCTGCAAGAAGATAGCTGCATATTTGTAAGCTAAGTGGGGGTGTGGGGAGGGGAGGGGGGGGGGGGGGGGGGGAGGTTGCAGGACACCTATTCATTTTTAGAAGAGGAATGGAAATAATGCTAAAACTGCTCCAACACACATTTGTAAACATTTTAAATGGCAGATCCTGTTTTTTAAACTTTCTCATACAAATTAACATAAAAATATTCTGGTTGTACAGTTCAGGTGCATACTCAGACTGGTGAAGACATTATTATTCAAGATTCAAGAAGATATTATTATTCAACTATATAGCTGAATTTTCTAAAAAGGGCCTTGTATTTGTTACTCCAAAAATTAACAAATAAATACTGTAATTCATTCTTTTCAACTCAGCTTTTAGGGCATCTGATTACAAAACACACAGGCAAGTGCCCCAACACATGCATCTCTACACACAAACACAACTGTTCTTTACCTCCAGCATTTCAAAGAGATGTGCCAACATCTGAGGTTGCTCTCATGATGCTAACTTACAAATTAATGATGCCTACTTCCTCTTATTCCCACAAATATCACCTTTCAGGCTAGCTTCAATATATTATATAGAATGACTTTTGAGGAAACCATATGTCCTAATAAGTTTTTCATCAGATCCTGTCCTTATAACATATAATACATATTTATTACCTATTAAAAAGTACCAATTAAAATGGAAAAAAAAAAAAAAAAGAGAAAGAAGTGTGCCAAACCCAGACTTATTTCCTGAAATCACAATTTTTCAACAGTCTCACAGGTTTAAGGCTGCCTCTCAACATACTAACATGGCAAAACACATGGGGATGAAGTATGAGGCTCTTGAGATGGACAGGGCTGGATGCCCAGGACATAGTGTAAGCATAAGCAGACACCAGCAAATTTTGATACCTCAGAAACCTTTTTGACATCTAAATTTCAAAAATAAAACAAGACTGGTTTCCTTACACTTACTTTGAGTTACTATGGGCTGGCAGGCATACTACAAATTATTTGTAGTGCTGGCATCTCCAAAAGGCTCAATCTGAGTCTGCCTGCCTGTTCTCTTATTCCTTCCTCAAAGGCACTTTGGACTCCTGCTCTGTGGCCCAACCCACAGAGAAGGGGAAAGAGAAAGACCACTAGACACAGTTTGTCTCAAGCAGCTCACAGCTCTATGAGAGCTACGAGGCTCAACATTTCCCTTTATGACAAGAAAAAGATTCTTACTTCCATCAAATTCTATACACAATCAATTGAACTATGAAGTGATCCTCTTGAATACCTAAATGATTCCAAGACTCTCCCCAAGCTTTAATATTCATAGCCAACCAGGAAGTAGGGAGCTCGGGTAGCATAGTGGCTAAGACACTTGCCTGCTAACCAGACCGCTGGCGGTTCAAACCCACCATCCTTGGAAGGAAGGTTGGGCAATCCTACTTCCGTAGTGATACTGCCTCGGAAACCCAAGGAGGGGTCGCTATGAGTCGGGTTTGACTCCACGGCACATAACAACAAACAACGACCAGGAAGTAATTGCCCTTCTCCTTAGCATGAACCTGTCCAAAATCATAAATCAATCCTTTCTACAGCAATGGATTCATAGCAAAGTATGCAGTTTTGTCAGTTTCACACCTGATAATTTCACAGACCCTCTTCAGAGTCCTCATGACAGATGTAAGTTTATCTCCAGTCACATGATTTCTGGCCACTTAGCTTAAAGCCCCATAGGATCAGGGACTGTATTCCTTTCTGCTTGCCAATGTAACTCTAGGGCCTAGCGCACAACAAACGGTCAATAAATATTAACTCAAAGAGAAAGAAGACTTAGAGAAAATGTTTGGATTTTAAAAGACTCTTGCATTTGAAGAATTCCTCCAATCACGGCTAAAAGTGAGGAGCTATAGAAAATTGTTCTACTCATTTGGATTTTGTTTCTAAAAGCAGATTCATCTTTATTTAAAAAAAAAAAAAAAAAACTCAATTCTGATTTAATTGGGTTCTGATGTATATGCCCCCAACCAAAAAACAAATTCACGGCATTGAGTCGATTCTGACTCATAAAGCAACCCATTTTGGGTTTCCAAGGCAGTAAATCTTTACGGAAGTAGATTACCCAGTCTTCCTTCTGTGGAGTGGCTGGTGGGTTTGAACTGGCAACATTCTGATTAGCAGTCAATTGCCTTAGGCATTATACCACCAGAGCTCCTTATATGTTCCCAAAGCATCTGTAATTTATACAGATCACTGTCTCTGAACAATGTTGCTTGTTCTGAAATAGATGTAAACACTGTATGCTTACCTCTCAAGGAGACAACAGCATATAACACGAGACAAGTCTGAGAAGTTCTGATTGTTTTGCTTCATTCACACTGTGATAATACTGACTACTTGATAAACTTGCCTGCAGCAAATGTTTTTAAAAGCAATATAAATAAAAGTATGTTTTTAGCTAGCATTTTTTTTTTCAAGCAGAAAAAAAATAATGCATTCTGAGAGTACTGCCAAAGCCAGAACTAAAGCCCACTAAGTTGGTGGAAGAGCACATCCAAAAATTCTAATAATGAGATACCACTCCACTGGTATGTGCGTCAACAAGTTAGGTAAATAAACGTAAACCAAATCTGCAAACGTCCCCAGCTAACCTGGAAGTCCTAACTTTTTGCATGATGATACTGTGAGGTGAGCTCCCAGGCCAGCACTTACCCCAGTCCCTCCTCAAAGTTTAAAAAGTGGTCTAGTGAGAGGAGAGAGGTGACAGGTTCTCCCTGGCCTCTTTGCTCTCCCTTCAGTGGCCCTCCGAGTGGCTCCAGAACGAGCAGCTTTGCACAGCGACTTGACAGAGAGTTGAAGAGAAGGAGGAAGGAACATCGAGGGTGCCAGGCAAGGGTCAAGGGCGGAGAGTGGGCCAGGACCCAAGCAGGGACCCGGCGCGGTGCGCCCCTACCTGCCAGCGTCCAGCGCTCAGGGTACGCCAACCCCAGGAGCTTCTTCGCCTCTGAGCGCCCGGCAGCTGAAGGCTGCAGCCCAGAGTCGTCTCCGGGAGCTGCCACAGCTGCTGGCGCCGCCGCCCCGCGCCGCCCCGACTCACCCTCAGCCCGGGAAGAGGCGGCGAGGCCTCTCGCGAGCCCCGCGCGCGCCTCGCACCTGCAAGCTACCGGGAGTCGCGCTCGGAGCCCCATGAGCCGCACAATGCCCCCGGCGCGCCCAGGGGCGCACGGTGGCCTCAGTATAGACACTAGTGGCCTGGGGACACTGTGGCTGTAACTCTGGTTCCTGCCGGGCCAGGTGCTCCCCCAGCAGTGCAGGCACGCAGATCCAAGACCCCCGGAGAGCCCCAGCCCCGCGCCCCCAGGCCGCATCGGCCCTAGCCCCACCAGCTGCCGCCATTGACCGGTGGCCCAGGCTGCAGCCGGAGGGCGCGCGAAGACGGCCGGAAGGAGTCGCAGCGGCCAGGAAGAGGGACCACGCATGGCGCCGAGACGTACACTCGGTCCCGACCTTTGCGCCTCTACCCCGGCGCCCCGTAAGCGCGGTACCCTAAGGCTCCTCCCCTGCCCCAGGCCCGAAGTGCACACAGCAAGGCCCCCCTCCGCGGGCTGCTGGCGACACAACCAGGATCCGACCCTAATGGTTGGGCGTGTGCGCTGCGCCTTCTGCCCTGCCCACCGTAGTCCGCGCTGGCCCCCGCCGATAAAGCTCCCGCCTTCCGCCTTCCGTGCTGTCACCTCCGGTCGAGAGCAGGGTGCGACCCGCATGTGGCTCCCAGGTCCCACATTCTGAGACGCGCCCGTTGCCGCCGGGAGTGTATGGGCCCGCGCTGTGCGCCACTCCATCGCTGCTAGCGACCCTCAGGCGTTGACCATATCTGCACGCCGGTCGGCTTCCTGCACACACCACACTCTCGTCGGGTACCCATGCCCAGAAATGTGTCTCCACAGAGCTCCTTGTTCTTGCGCTGGCGCCGCTGCCACGCGGGAAGAGGCGAGAGAGAGAGCGCCACTCACGCGCCACCTGGGAGACTAAACCCCAAGCTGGCGGCGGACGCCGGGAGGGAGTGAGCGACGCCGGCCTGGCTTCTCGCTCTGGCTACAGGAGCTTTTTAACGCTCTCCATCACCTGCCGCACCAAATGGGGGCACCCACGAGCTCTTTCATACCCCGGAGGACTCGCAAAGCGGTTACCAGGCGCTACCAGACGATGTCCGGTACAAGGATGAGGCGAAAAGCCAATGAGCTCGGAGAGCGCGGGAGCTAAGCCTTGGTTTGCACTGGCTGGCTCCAGCGGCTAAGGCTGCGGTGCGGAGACACCCGCTGGGAGGGAAATCGCTGCGCCCCGGGGCATTTCTGTTCTGAAAGACTTCGTAGAGGAAATGGTTGGCGAGTGTTAAAATATAAACAGCTTTGAGAAAGGAGCAGTAATCATTTCAAATCTGAGTACGTAGACTTGCAAAAGCAGAATGGTCGATGCACCCCAGCTGCTCTGAGCAGTGAAGAGAAATCAGAAAGAAATACTCTGTGTGTGTGTGTGTGTGTGTGTGAGAGAGAGAGAGAGAGAGAGAGAGAGAGAGAGAGAGAATATACAGTCATAACCGTTTCAACAATTTCTACAGATATAACTCATTGACATTGATTACATTCTTCAAGTTGTGCAAACATTCTCACCATTGACTTAAACTCACAGCCCCTAAACTTCTCATGTAATCTGAGAAAGAAATGTGCTTTAATGCACTGGCAAGGAAAGCCAGAGGAGAAGGTCTTAATAAACCCATCAATCACAAGACACACAAGAAGACTTTCACAGTGGGGGTAGCTGTGTGCTGTGTTTCAGAGACAGAGAGGGGATCAGCTGCATTATTAAGTAAGAGTTGTTGTGAGGTGCTGTTGAATGGACTCATAGAGGCCCCAGCGACAGAGTAGAACCGACCCATAGAGTTTTCTGTGCTATAATCTTTAGGGAACACATGGCCAGGTCTTTCTCAGGTGAAGCAGCTGGATGGGTTCCAACAGCTAATCTTTCTGTTAGGGACTTAAAAGACACAAACATAAATATGTAACTAAAGGCCAAAAGAGCCTAGGTCCAGCAACACCCCACTGCTGCACTAACTTCCTGTAAGTTGTTTTTTAGATACCCTGGAAAGTTCCAGATCAAATTGGTTCAAACCAGATTGGGCCCATGGAGCCTGCACAGAGAGGCTATATCCTGAGATGACCTAGTGATATGTCCTACTACAAAAACTCTGCTGAGCACACTAAGACTGGCATTTTTGAATACGGAACACCTGAAGATGCATGTTTGCTTAGTGCACACCTGTTGTTGTTGTTATTTGCCCTCAAGTCAGACCCGACTCATAGTGACCCCTCCTTGGGTTTCTGAGGCAGTATCACTACCGAAGTAGACCCCACCCCAATCCTATACATTAGGAATTACTAGAAATAAGATGACTATGTATAACTATATTATTCACTAAACCCTATAAAATGTTAGAGGAGCTCTGGTAGCATAGTGCCAGAGGCATGTGACTACTAATCAGAAAGCTGGCGGTTCAAACCCACAGCCACTCCTTGGAAGAAAGATTGGGCGATCTACTTCCATAGTGATACAGCCTCTGAATTCCAAGGAGGGGTCATTATGAGTCAGATCCTATTCAATGGCAGTTGAGTTTGGTTTTTGTTTTTTGGTTTTAAATGTTAGCAGTTCAAACCCACCAGCCACACCTCAGA
The DNA here is from genome assembly GCF_000298275.1 of Orycteropus afer afer. Taxonomy (NCBI): domain Eukaryota; kingdom Metazoa; phylum Chordata; class Mammalia; order Tubulidentata; family Orycteropodidae; genus Orycteropus; species Orycteropus afer. Next base: position 14,841,156 of record NW_006921637.1, on the reverse strand, counting down.
AGGAAGATTGAGCAATTTACTTCCATAGTGATACCACCTCGGAAACCCAAGGAGGGGTCACTGTGAGTCAGATCTGACTCAAGGCAGTGAGTTTTCAGAGTTTATAAAATGTTAACAGCTTTTGCTTGAGGAGTCAGATCTAGGTGAGTTCCCCTGGCTCCTTGATGTGCTGTACTTCAATAAAACTCCTTTTTTTCACCCAAACTGTGGTGCCAAGTAGACTGGCTCATTCATGCATCATCAGGACCCCCTTTTGTCCTATATCATTTCCATTAGCAGCTGAGTGCTTAACCTACATAAGAGTAGTAGTTGAGAAAGATGGACAGATTTTTGTTGACTCAGTTATTTTTACAAGGCCTGGTTGAGGGTAAGGTGAATGAGGCACTCTCCACAATTGCAAAATTATGTGGATGCCAAAAAATAACCAAGATAAATATTTTAGTGCAATATTATTTTTAAAAAAATAGCAAAAAAGAAAAATGCATGAATATACTCATAACCATATATAGGTTTGGCCGATGAAATTTCTACATATGTATTTGTATGTGCTGTAAAAGTGTCCATGTATATAATACAGTGGTCAGGGGCAGAGATATATATAACTTCCTAGTCTGGTGGTATAGTGCATAAGGCATTTGACTACTAACCAGAAGGCTGGTGGTTCAAACCCACCAGCCACTCCTCAGAAGAAAGATTAGGAAATCTACTTCCGTAGTGATGTTGTTGTTGTTGTTATGTGCCATCGAGTCAGACTTGACTCATAGCGACCCCTCCTTAGGTTTCCAAGGCAGTATCACTATGGCAGTAGATTGTAGTGATACCATCTCAGAAATCCAAGGAGGGGTTGGTTTTTGTTTTTGTTTTTGTTTTTTTTAGCCATAACCAAACACCTTGACACAGTAAGTCTCTGGGCCTGAGGGCTTTGGGCCATATTTGCAGGGGATATCAAGTTCAACATGTTCTTGTTTTTGTTAGATGGTGGCAAGTTGAGTCCAACTTATAGCCACCCTATGTATAACAAAAAGAAACACTGCCCAGTCCTGTGCCAGCTTCACAATCCTTACTGTGCTTGAACCCATTGTTGCAGCCACTGTGTCAATCCTTCTCATTGAGGGTCTTTCCCTTTTTCATCGACCCTCAACTTTACCAAGCATGATATCCTTCTCCAAGGCCTGGTCGCTTGAGACAACATGACCAAAATACCATGTGGTGAAGTCTGGCCATTCTCACTTCTAAGGAGCATTCCAACTGTACTACTTCCAGGACAGATTTGTTCATTCTTCTGGCAGTCCATGGTATTTTCAGTATTCTTTCCCAACACCACAATTCAAAGATCAATTCTTTTTTTTGGTCTTCCTTATTTATTATCTAGTTTTCATATTCATATAAGGTGATTGAAAATATTATGTCTTGGGTCAGGCACATCTTAGTATTCAAAGTGATGTCTTTGCTCTTCAACACTTTAAAGAGGTCTTTTGGAGCAGATTGCCCAGTACAATTCAACATCTAATTTCTCGACTGCTGCTTCCATGGGTGTTGATTGTGGATCCCAATAAAATGAAATCTTTGATGGCTTCAATCTTTTCTCCATTTATTTAGATGCTGCTTATTGGTCCATTTGTGAGGTTTTTTTGTTTTCTTTATGTTCAGGTATAATCCATATTGGAAACTGTAGTCTTTGATCTTCATCAGTAAGTGCTTTAAATCATTTCACTTTCACAAGAAAGGTTGTGTCATCTCCATATTGCAGGTTGTTAATGAGTCTTTCTCTAATCCCCATGCCACATTCTTCTTCATATAGTCCCACTTCTCAGATTATTTGCCCAGCACAAAGACTAAGTAAGTATGGTGAAAGGATGCAATCTTGATGCACGTCTTTCCTAATTTTAAAGCAGGCAGTATTCCTTTGTTTTGTTTGGAAGACTGCCTCTTGGTCTATGTACAGGTTCTTCATGAGCACAATTGAGTGTTTTGGAATGCTCATTCTTTGCAATTTTATCCATAATTTGTTATGATCCACACAGTCAAATGCCTTTGTATAATCAACAAAACACAGGTAAATAACTTTCTGGTATTCTTTGGTTTCAGCTAAGATCTATCTGACATCAGCAATGTTATTCTTTATTCCACATTCTCTTCTGAATCCAGCTTGTATTTCTATAAGCTCCCTGTGGATATGCTGCTGCAATTGTTTTTGAATTACCTTCAGCAAAATTTTACTTCCATATGATATTGTTTGATGATTTCCACATTCTGTTGGATCACCTTTCCTTGAAATGGGCACAGATATGGATCTCTTCCAGTCGGTTGGCCAGGTAGCTAGCTGTCTTCCAAATTTCCTGCCATAAATGATTAGGCATCTCCAGTGCTGCATCCATTTGTTGAAACATCTCCATGGGTGATCTGTCAATTCCTGGAGCCTTGTTTTTTGCCAGTTCCTTCAGTGCAGCTTCGACTTCTTCCTTCAATTCCATTGGTTCTTGATCATATGCTACTTCCTGAAATAGTTGACAATTAACCAACCCTTTTTGGTACAGTGACTCTGTGTATTCGTTCTATCTTCTTTTGATGCTTCATGCATCATTCAGTATTTTGTCCATAGAATTCTTCAGTATTGCAATTCAAGGCTTGATTTTTTTTTGTCTTCAGTTCTTCCAGCTTGAGAAATGCTGAGTGTGTTCTTTCCTTTCGGTTTTCTAACTCCAGGTCTTTGCACATTTCATTATAATACTTTACTTTGTCTTCTCAAGCTGCCCTTCAAAATCTGCTGTTCAGCTCTCACTTCAACATTTGTTCCTTTCATTTTAGCTTCTATCCTTTCAAAAGCAAATTTCAGAGTCTCTTTGACATCAAAAATTTGGTGTTTTCTTCCTTTCTTGTCTTTTTAATAATAATTTACTTTCTATATGTATGATGTTCTGTGTGTGTGTGTGATTTCAGTGAAAGTTTGCAAAGGAAATTCACCTTCCATACAGCAGTTCACATACACTTTGTCTCATGTCATTGACTACAATTTACCACAATGCAATAGCTCCCCTCCCAGTTCCTCCCTGTAGTTACTTCTTCCCTGTGTCCTTACCTCAATCCTGCCCCCTGAACTATGTTCCTGTGCATACACAGCCCTTCTATTCTCCCATGATTGCTCTTTCCAAGGAGTGTATCTACCTCGGGTAAATGTTCACCTCATATGCATGTCTCCTGTTTGGCTGGAAGCCACAGGTATGGGTTCAGTTCCAGACCTGAAGGGCAGCTACGGGCCATAGTCTCAGTGGTTCCACCAGGCTCTATCAGACCAACAAACCTGGTCCCCCCCTTTTTTTTTTCAAATAATTTTGAGTTTTGTTCCACATTGTTCTCCCTCTCTATCCAGGATCTCCTACAGAGATTCCCCCTCTGAGTGGTTGACAGTTGTAGCTGGGCACCATCTAGTTCTTCTGGTCTCATAGTCATATAGGCTGAGGATCTCATGGTGTACCAGCACTTGGACTAATTGTTTCCATGAATCTTTGGTTTTCTTCATTCTTCTTTGCTCTGGATGAGGAGAGACTCATCATTGCATCTAGATGGCCGCTTGCAAGCTTCTAAGATCCCAGTCACTACTTGCCACAGTAGGAGGTGGAACAATGTTTTGTGTAGTATGTTATGCCAATTGAGCTTGCTGTCCCCTGTGACTATGGTCCTGAGCCCACAGGTACAACTACTCAGTCCCTCTGGGTAGGTGGCTGTGGCCAAGAAGTGACTACAACCTTGTCCCTTGTCAGCTCTTCTATACACCTGGGAATTCTTACAGAACATACAAATACATTTGTAGAACCATTGTCTGCCAGCACTGTACATGGTCTTGGATACACTCCTTGTTGCACAGACATACCTAATAGTTCAGCCTGTCCTCCCATCTATCCACCCCTGTACCCATGTTTGCCTTCACTGACAACGGAGTACTGTATGTGCAAAAGAGTTTGTCTTTGTTGTCTGCACCTTCCACGTACTTCTCTATGTCTTTCTCTTCCTCAATGCCACCACTCTGATCACTCACATTTGGTACATTGACCTTCTCTTCACCCAAATGTATTGATAGAACTTTTACAGAAAGTATTTGGCATATATTAAACTTAAAATATACATATCTGGTCCTCTTGGCAAAGAACAAGGCTCCAGTAATTGATGGACTACCCATTGAGATGTTTCAACAAAGGGATGCTCCACTGGAGGCACTCACTTGGCTGAGCCAAGATAGTTGGAGGACAACTACCTGGCCACCTAACTGGAAGAGATCCATATTTGTACCCATTCTAAAGAAAGGTGATCCCACTGAATGTGGAAATTATTGAACAACATCATTAAAATCACATGCAAGTAAAATCTTACTGAAGATAATTAAAAAACGGTTGCAGCAGTATATTGACAGAGAATGTCCAGAAATGTAAGCTGGATTCAGAAGAGGATATGGAATGAGGGATATCATTGCTGATGTCAGATGGATCTCAGCTGAAAACAAAGAATACCAGAAAGATGTTTACTTTTGCTTTATTGACTATGCAAAAGTATTCGATTGTGAGAGGCGGGGCAAGATGGCGGACTAGGCAGAAGGATTGCACAGACCCTCTTCAACAAAGAAAAGGGAAACCAATAAATACAGACACAGAA
>NW_006921637.1:14813118-14818607 GCF_000298275.1 Orycteropus afer afer | reverse complement strand
TGGGTTTCCGAGGCAGTATCACTACGGAAGTAGGATTGCCCAACCTTCCTTCCGAGGAGTGGCTGGTGGGTTTGAACCGCCAGCCGTCTGGTTAGCACTAACAATAGCATACTTTAACATGTTACTCTTAGTACAAGACAGATCAAGGTGGACAAAGCAATATATATAAGCAATATATAGAAGATCTAGACAACATACTCAATAAGGTAAATCTGATGAATATATGTTGAATTTTATATTCCAATAATAAAGACTCATTCTCAAAAGCACACGGAATATTCACAAAACATAAGTAAATTCCATTAAAAAAAAAAAAAAAACACTCTATGATTAACCAAAAAAAAAAAAAAAACTCACTGCCTTTGAGTTGGATCTGACTCATAGTGACCCCTCCTTGGGTTTCTGAGGCAATATCACTACAGAAATAGATTACCCAACCTTCCTGATGAGGAGTGGCTGGTGGGTTTGAACCGCCAGCCTGTGGTTAGCAGTCAAATGCCTTAGGCACCATGCCACCAGAGCTCCTACTCTATGATTACAATAAATTTATAATTAATAGCAGAATAAGCAAATAAAAGGACACTTTTATCTGAAATAAAACAAACAAACACCATTTGCATTAACTCTTGAATGAAATGGAAGGTATAAACTGAAATTAAAACTAAAAAACAAAAAAAACAACCAAACTCGCTGTCATTGAGTCAATTCCAACTCATAGCAACCCTTTTTGTTTTTCTGATGTGGTAAATCTTTACATAAGTAGATTGCCCCATCTTCCTTCTGCAGAGCAGCTGCTGAGTTTGAACCACCATTCTTCTGGTTAGCAGTCAAATGGCTTGTTGTTGTTGTTGTGTTGTTATGTGCCATCGAGTCAGCCCTGACTCATAGCGACCCCTCCTTGGGTTTCCGAGGCAGTATCACTATGGAAGTAGGATTGCCCAACCTTCCTTCCGAGGAGTGGCTGGTGGGTTTGAACCACCAGCCTTCTGGTGAGCAGTCAAGTGCCTTAGCCACTATGCTACCAGACCTCCCTCAAATGGCTTAGGCACCATGTATAACTGAAATTACAGATTTTTTTTTTTAAAAAAAGATGAATGGTAATAAAAACACTGTGGTAGTTAAGGTTATGTGTCAACTTGGCTGGGCCTGGTTTTGAGTGGCTGGGCAGCTGGATGTAGTATTCCCCATGAGACTGGTAATCAACTTCATGGTGGTATCTACTGTGAGCATCCCCGTAGTTGCCTTCGGGATGTGGTCTGCTCCCAGTATAGAAGGAGAAGCTTTAGGAATGGTTTGTAGCTTTTAGCATGCTTGAATCTTGCATGTAGCCAAGTCATTATTCAGCAGTCTGCCATGTTGTCTGCCAATCTTGGGACTCTTAATGGCCTTGAATCAATGACCTGCCATGGGTTTGGTAATATTGGGACTGTGTCTTTTGGCTTGTTGACCTTGGGTTTGTCAACCTCAGCAGCCAGCAGCTATCTGAGTGAAGAAAGCCTCCAGCTTCCATGGGTCAGGAGCAAGAGGCAGAGCTAAAGCCCAAGGTCAAGGGGCTTTCACCCACCCCCTAGAGACTAGCACTCAAAATTCAGACTTCTAGCCTCCAAAACAGTAAGAGAATAAACTTCTGTTTGTCAAAGCCATCCCATTGGTGGTATAAATTCTGTTAGAGCAGCACTAGAGGTAACCAAAACAAACACTATATATGAGAATCTATAGGATAAATTTAAAGCAGTCATGAGAAGAAAATTCATAGCTTTAAACACATATCAATATAGGTAAAATAATAAAAATTAATGAATTAAATTCCCAATTCAAAAAGCTAAGAAATAGAGCTAAAAAGTAAATGAGCAAACAAACAAAACAGCACAAGGAATGATATAATACAATAAAAGCAGAAATTCATAATATGGAGAATAGAGAAGCAATAAATCTGCTTAATAAATATACAAGGGTTTTTTTTTTGGAAAAATTAATAAAATATCCAAATGACTAATTAAATTAATCAGAAAATTAAAAAATAAAAGAGAAGAAAGCACATATGAAAATTAAGAAAAAAGAAGTGGGAAATACCTATGTTAATGCAAATTAGAAAAAGAAATCAGTTATAATAAGGAGAATTGGAAAAGAGGAAATGAAACTCTCCCTACTGTGGTAGGTATGATACTATATCCAGAAACCTCAGAGAATCAGTGATAAAGCTGACACAAAGGAAGTTTTCCTAAGGTAGCAAAACATAAAATTAACATACAAAAACTAAAAGACAAAACTGGCAATATTTTATTTCATAGCTAAATTAGGTTCTTCACATTTGTTTGTTTTGTCATATCATTTGAAAATAAAAATATTTCTAATCTAAAGATACACAGCAACCATTATGATCTAGGCCTTGTGCTAAATCTTCCATCTATTTTAACTCATTTAATCCTTATAGCAATGCTAGAACATAGCTATTCTTCAAATTCTCGTTTTACAAATGGTGAAATTGAGGCATGAAGAAGTTAATAATTTGCTCTGAAGTCACACAATGAAGAAGTAACAGAGCCAGGATTGGCACCCAGAGCCTTGTGAGATGTGGTTATGAGCTTTAAATGGCTACCTTATTCAGACTGACTTTGGCTTGAGTGATGCAGTACATATGTCAATAGGCATTTCTTTCCTTTTATATATTTTGCATGAATAGCATATTCCTTAAAGTCATTTGCTGACACAGCTGAGAGAAAGGGTTCAATAACAACTGCCCACCCATATATTCACAGATTAAAGATGTGGGTGGTGGAATAGTTTACCCTTTTATTAAAGAAACAATTAAATTAGAGTTTATAATAATTTACATTGTGCTAAGATATATAGAAGAGAGCTGGACAATGAATAAGAAAAACTGAAGAAGAGTTGATGCTTTTGAGTTGTGGCACTGGTGAAGAATGCTGAAAGTACCGTGGACTGCTAAAGGAACTAACAGATCTGTCCTGGAAGAAGTGCAGCCAGAATGCTCCTTGGAAGTGGGCATGGCCAGACTTCGTCTTACCTACTTTGGTCATGTTGTCAGAAGGGACCATTCCCTGGAGAAGGATGTCATGCTTGGTAAGGTGGAGGGTCGACAAAAGAGGGGAAGGCCCTCAATGAGATGGATTGACATAGTGGCTGCGACGATGGGCTTAAGTATACAGCAAGGATCACGGAGCTGGTGCTGGACCTGGCGGTGTTTCATTCTGCTGTGCATAAGGTCACTATGAGTCGGACATGACTCGACAGCACTTAACAACAACAAGAAAAGATATAGAAAAAAGAATGATGGTATTTACTTTAGAAACTCCTGGTGGGTGTCCTATTGTATATACATAATTATTAGATTCACAAACACATTTCCAACATGGGTATAACATGTATTATGTATGACACTAAGAAAGGGAACTGCACAGCAGGTAGAATGTGAAGAGTGCAAATATAGAGGCTGAAAATATGGATTGGGCTCCTGCTGTGCCAGTTAGTAGCTCTGAGACTGACTTAACTGCTCTGTTTCCTCATCTGTAAAATGGGTGTAATACCTTTCACAGTGAGGTCTGAATTAGATAGTAGAGTACTCTCTAAATGTAAGCACCTCATTATTCTAGCAGACAAAATCTGTGAATCTGAATAAATCTATATATTGCCTTCTTTTATTTCTTATTCATTGTCAACCTCATAGATGTGGCAGATAATAAACACAATGAACATGTGTTTATCTTGTAGCCTGTCATAAAGTTTTAAAAGTATCAAGATTATGAGCTAGGATTTTTCTGCAAGCCTTGCCTAGAGAATTTTGTTCTTTCAGTTTGATTTGCCAAAGAATCCTGGGAGGAGGGATGAAAGGAGTGTGTTCATGGTCATCAGAGATCCAAGGTGATGTTAAAGTATAATTTGCAAAAAGTTAAACTATGACTCTCTAACAAATACAAAAAGAACATGTGTCTAAGATTTTATTCAACTCAGTAATTAATGAAAAAAAAAACAGTAAATTGACAAGTCTAATTCAAAGGAGAATCTGAGGAATGGAGATTTATATAGTAAGTCAAAGGCATGCTGAAATAAATTTGTTAATAGATGTAAAACTGGTTAAATCCTATAGGGTGTTAACTTTGTAATTTGGGGGATTATCTCTTCTAGCTGACAGAAGTCAGCAATTCAAAGTGCTTCACAGCATGTAGGCTCAAATCAAATAATAAATAATAAAGTCAAATACAGATGCATTGTCCTAGATGATTAAATCTCCCCAATCTAAGACTGAAATGACATATTCCCTACTGCTGTGGGTTGAATTGTGCCCCTCAAAATATATGTTAAAGTCCTAATTCTGGTACTTGTGAATGTAATCCTGTTTGGAAATAGGGTTGTTTTCCTTTTAAATAATTTTCCATTGTATTTTTGGTGAATGTTTACACAGCAAATTACGTTCCCATTTGACAATTTCTATATAAATTGTTCAGTGACATCAGTTACATTTTTCACAATGTGTCAAAAGTTTCTTTAATCACATTCTGGTTGTTTCCATACTCCAGTTTTCCTGCCCCTTTAGCTTCTCATCATTACTTTAGAGTAATTGCTGACCTTTTAGTCTTATATAGATAGTTTTTTAATGGAGCATCATACTCATGACTAATATTTGTTATTTTGTGTGTCAGTCTGTTATTTTGCTTTGAAAAGGTGATTTCAGGGGATAATTTTGGTTCAAGGTTTAGAGAATATCTTAGGGTGATAGTCTCAGAGAGTCCTCCAGTCTCAACTGATCCAATAAGTCTAGACTTTTCAGAATTTTAGTTTTGTTCTGTATTTTCCTCCCATCCTGTCAGGGTCCACCTATTATGGCCCTGATCAGAATGATTGGTCATGGTAACCAGCACCATCTAGTTCTTCTAGTCTCGGGGTTAATGAAGCTATGGCTCATATAGGCTGTTAGCCCTATAGAGTAGTTTCTTCTCTGAGACTTTGGTTTCCTTCTTTCTCTTTTGCTCCTGAAGAATAGAGACCAATAGTTGTATCTTAGATGTCTTCTTGCACACTTTTAAGACACCAGACACTGCTCACCTCACTAAGATGCAGAACATGAAGTTTGTGAACTATATTATGTGAATTGATTGAGTTGTCCCATGAGACTAAGGTCCTAATTCTTCAAATCCAGAAAGCCAAGTTTGTAAGGTGTTTGTTATGTCTAAGAAGTATCAGTAACTGTGTCCTCTATGAATACATATGTATGTGTACATATCTGTATGTACACATACATATAGATACTTTTATCTGTGTACACATACATACTCACTTGTACCTACTCATACATATATGCCTATGTTGTTGTTGTTGTTTGCCGTCGAGTCGGCCCCGACTCATAGCGACCCCTCCTTGGGTTTCCGAGGCAGTATCACTACTGAAGTAGGATTGCCCAACCTTCCTTCCGAGGAGTGGCTGGTGGGTTTGAACCACCAGCCTTCTGGTGAGCAGTCAAGTGCCTTAGG
>NW_006921637.1:14809148-14812908 GCF_000298275.1 Orycteropus afer afer | reverse complement strand
CTAAGGCATTTGACTGCTAACCAGAAGGCTGGCAGTTCAAACCCACCAGCCACTCCTCGGAAGGAAGGTTAGGCAATCTACTTCCATAGTGATACCACCTTGGAAGCCCAAGGAGGGGTTGCTATGAGTCAGATCTGACTCCATGGTAATGGTTGCATTGCATTGCATATGATCTAGAGAGATATTCCCCCCTCTTCCCCATTCATCCCTGGTAACCACCAATGAATACTGGTGTCTCTCTCTTACATATCTATGCTTGTCTTCTTACAAAAGTAGGATCATACAGTATTTGTCCTTATGTGATTGATTTATTTCTCTTAGCATTACGTCCACCAGATTCATCTATGTTATGTTTCATGGACTCATCATTGTTCTTCATGATCGTGTAGTATTGCACTGTATGTGTGTATCACATTTTGCTTATCCACTCACCCATTGATGGGCACTTAGTATGTTTCCTTTTTTTTTTTTTTTTTGCTATTTTAAGTAATGCTGCAATGAACATGTTGTACATATGGCTATTTGTGTCACTTCTATTAGGTTTCTAGAGTATATACTTAGGAGTGAGATTCTTATTTTTAATTTTTTGAGGAAGTGCCATACTGTTTTCCATAATGGTTATACTATTTTACAATCCTACCAACAATGGATAAGAGTTCTAATCTCCCCACATTCTCCCCAACATTGTTGTTATCTATTTTTTTTTTTTTTTTTTTTGATCAGTGCCATTTTAGAAGTAGAGGTTTTCTTTTGTTGTGTTAATTAGGTCATTAACATAATAAGAACATAGTGGAGCTCCTAAACCTAATCCTTTCTGAGTGGTTTCCTATAAAGAAGAGAACAGATACAGAGGCACACACACACAGGGAGAAAATGCCATGTGAAGACAGAGTTAGATATATCTACAAGCCCAGGAATGCCAAAAACTGTTGGCAGGTACTAAAAGCTGGAAGAAACAAAGACTTCCCTCTAAAGCCGATGCCCTGAATTCAAAATTCCAGCCTCATGAACTGTGAGACAGTAAATTCCATTTTTAAAGCCACCCACTTGCAGTAGTTTTTCTTATGGAAGCACTAGGAAACTAAGACACCTGCTATTTACTTTATGTGTCTGTTGACACTTTTGAGAACCCACTGAGTATAAGACATATGGAGAGAAGGCTGAATTGAGCAGGGAATTTTTCAGATTGCAAGGCAAGCCTGACATTGGTAAAAGGAAAGTAGGGAGGAAGCAGGGTTGAGCAGTGAAAGGGTCAGACTGGGATGCAAATCTGTCAAAATCTTGGTCAACCCAAAGTGGAGCCAAGGTGGTCCATTATAGGAATCTCACTTTGGGCAAAATGGCGAGGGGCGGCTATCTGGTAGGAGGATAGTCTCAGATTGAAAGCTGAAGTGAATTATGAAGATACTTCAGCTGGAGGTTGCCAGTTAGCTGCCCTCCTTATAACTGCTTGGCAAGTTCTTTCTGCAGGGAAGAACATGCAGCATGTTTCCATGCCTGCCACAGTTCATCTCTATGTCACAGGGCTCCATATTGCCACATGTGATTGGGAAGTAGGTCTTCCAGGGGTTCTTGGTACTTTCGTCTTGAGTTGGTACTTAAAAGGGTAAGGTTAGTGGGATGAACTGAAGCCCCCATCGCTGCTATTGGTCTGAGGGCCACAAATGATACTCATTGTCTTCTGCCACTATCCATTCTAAATTCTCCTTGCCTTGAACCCTCACTTCTGCTTGTCTTGGTGGTTTAGTTGGTGATGTGACCCACAGTCTCACTCCTGAGAAGTGATCCTATGGTAACCATAATCTTCTTCAGTCAGGGTTGCTGCACTTGACCATCCATAGTCACAACTCGGAACTGAGCATTCATGGTAACCAAGAGGGTCACCTGAGTGATGCCTGCCCCAGTGTGTAGCATCAGTTCAACCTCCTCCTGGTGATCAGAGTCAGTGTTGAGATCAGCATGGTGAGTCATGTTCTTGCCTTCTGGTCTCTGAACACAGTGCCCAACTAGACTTCATTGCTGTATTTAATGGGACTTTCATTGTGTCTCCTGGCAAGAGTGTGCCCCTTTGGGACATCTGACACCACACAGAGTAGAAGGCATGGCAAGCACCAAGTCCCCCCATGTTCACTGAGAATGATGGTGAGTGGGCAATTCCCATGCTACCCTTTGGTTCTTGAACCCTTGTGTTCTTCCTTGTGGAGAAATTGAAGGAGGGCATTGATGCATCCATGGGGATAGTAATTGGAAACTGGGATACCTGCTCTTGTGGCTTACTTATACCCTCTGTTCCTGCTTGGGTTTGATCAAGATGTACCATTTCCATCATATAAAGTATTGTTTCTTGGCTTGACTGATTTTATCCTTTGATGGGTACATCTATGATATGGGCAAGTATGGATGCATTGTTACTGGGTGTCCGAATTTCCTAGGGCTGCTGTAACAAATACCATAAAGTGGTGGCTTTAAAGGACAGGAACGTATTGTCACAATTTTGGAAGTTAGGAGCCAAAATGCAGATTGTAATCAGGGCCAGGCTCTCTGCTGTAGAGGAAGATCCTTCCTTGTCCCTTTCAGCTTCTGGTGGCCCTGGGCATCTCTTGGAGTTCCTTGACTTGATGTGTCTTCACATTCACATGGCTCCTTCCCCCATGTGACTCTGTCTCCTGTTTGCTTTTCTGTAAGATATCACTCAGAAGGGATTAGAACACAGCTACTCCAGTATGATTTTGTTAACTGATAACATCTTAAAAACAACAAATACAACTAACCCTATTTCCAAACAAGGTCACATTCATAATACAAGGATTAGGACACAGCTCAGTCTATAACATATGGTCAAACATTCACTATTTTCCAGGGCACAGGAGCATGTCAGGAGCTGTATTTCAAAAGATGTACCATTCTCCATTGCAAGTAGGACAGCCTTGCTCCAGAACCCCATGAGCCTGCATTGTGATTCTCCCTATGGAGCTTGCCATAGATCCTTATTGCATCTATTTCCTGTTTGTACTCGCCACACCTATGGCCTATTGGACCACATGGCTCACCAGGACTTCTTTGACTCCTGCCTGGACTGCTACAGAGCTCCTTCCTGTCCCACACTTCATTCACAGTTGTGTGTGGAATGTGCTGCCTCCAGAACCTAAAAAGCCTTTGTTTTTTTTGGTGAGGTGGATACAAGATGTAGCAATTTGTCTTTTACTTTGCAAGAGTACACTTGCATGCCCCTGATCATTTATCCCTAAGCAATACATTGATGTGGCAAATCCCTGAATCTCTTATGGTTTATCTTGTTCCCTTGGAAGCACCTACGTCTTAACAAGCCTTCCAGCCTGCACACCACTTCTTGATCATCCTGCTGGATCAGCATGGTGTCGTCAGTGTTTTGCGGAATGTAAAGAACTCTGTTGTTGTTGTTGTTATGTGCCGTCGAGTCGGCCCGACTCATAGCGACTAGTCTTTTTAAATGTCAACACTTTTATTAGAGAGCACTGATTATAATCATCAGCGGGGGGTGGTGGTGGGGGTAGGAGACGACAACTTACTTTCACTGGACTATTCATGGTGGAGAATTTTAATCTCCTCATCAAGAAAGGAGCCCTGCAGAAGACATGAACAGACACTTCACCAAGGAGGATATTCAAGCGGCCAACAAACAAATGAAGAAATGCTCACGATCATTAGCTATTAGAGAGATGCAAATCAAAACAACAATGAGATACCATCTTGCTCCAGCACTAGTAGCAAAGTTCAACAA
>NW_006921637.1:14803103-14806632 GCF_000298275.1 Orycteropus afer afer | reverse complement strand
TTGAACCACCAGCCTTCTGGTTAGCAGTCAAGTGCCTTAGCCACTATGCTACCAGAGCTCCTTTCTTGTCAGTAGCCCTAGGTATTCCTTGGTTCTCGGTGATCCTCACATGGCATCTCTCTTCCCCAGTATGTGCTTGTGTCTGTGTCTAATCTGTAATTTTTCATAACTCAGAAATGATTAGGTATTCATTAACATAACAAAGAAAACCTTATTTCCAGACTGGATCACACCCATAAGTATTACACATATTTTGGGATGACACAATTCGATCCATAACATTTAGCTTTTTCCTTATAATGGTATTATAACTAGGAACTTTCATTATAGCTAAAATAGAGTCTAAAAATGATTGTCAGAACTTTCCAATTTGCATGTGAAAAAAGATATTGAAGTCCAGAGAAGTTATATCACTTCCCTGGAGTAATAAAATCAACTATCACTTGTGGAAAACTTACTATATCATAGCCTATTATATTTCTATTATAATTTTATCATCACAGCAGCCTGATAAGGCAGCTTACTACCTACATTTTATAGACGAGGAAACTGAGGCACAGAAATCACATGTAGTTTGCTCAAGTAAAAGGAGCTCTGGTGGCATAGTGGGTAAAATATTTGGCTGCTAACCATAAGGTCAGCGGTTCAAACCCACCAGCTGCTCCACAAGAGGAAGATGAGGCAATCTACTTCTATAATGATTTACAACCTTGGAAACCCAATGGTAGTCACTATGAATCAGAATTGACTTGATGGCAGTAGGTTTGGTTTTTTTTTTCCCTTAAGTAAATGACTCTGCAATGCAGGTGGATCTGATTCCAAAACCTATACGCTTTTTACCACCAGGTTATTGCTTTTCCAGCCTCTCAGCTCCCTCCAACTTTTTCAGTAGCTGCAGCTTGACTTATGAAGTTTGGAAAAATCAGTATTCAAAACCCTATGGAGCACAATTCTACTCTGACACATATGAGGTCACAACTGGTTTTTATCTATACTTTACTAAAAGGATACTTCAAAGCCTGAGAACATTCAAGTCTCTGAAAATAACTGCTGACTTCCTATTGGTTGTGTCAGGCCCATCAGGTGGCAGAAAAACGTGGTAAATATCTCCATTATAAAGATATGGTTTCTTAAAGCCAGACAAAGATGATTAAGGAAAATATTTTGCCATGCCACTTGTCTTTTTTTTTTTGGAACCAAGTAATCAAGTTGATAAATGTAATCATTACAAAGATAAGAACTGAGTTTTAGATAAAACTTAATAAGTTTTGAAATTTATCATAAAACTTGATTTAAAGTGTTTTATATAGAGTTTAAGAGAAAAGACTTTTTTATTTCCTTAATAGGCTAGATCCTATTAAGGTGTTAATGTTCATAGGACTTGTTGAATAGTTGGACACACTTGCTAAGAAAAAACAAACACAAAAACAAACAAACCAACTTATCAGGCAGGCTTAATTTCAATTCAACTCTGAGTATCTACTGTGAGCAAGGTCTCTTGGTTAACAGAAAAATGGAGGTACCTACCAGTGGAGCAAATCTGAATGTGTGAAAAATTCACCCCAGTTAGGCCTAATAACTCCCAAAAGTAGGAGCTACCCATGAACAATTGGAGGGCTTAGTAGAAGTCATGGTAGATGTAAATGAAATCTTTTATATTAACTTAAAACTCCTGCACTGCACTTAAATATATTGTCTTTTGACTTTGCAAAACAGTGTGGGTCGATAGCTGCTGTGTTGCAGCACTTGAACTGATTGCAAGTTGAACTATTTCTGGTACATACATGTCTTTTGTTAATAGGCTACATCTATTATGATAAAGTTCATAGAAATTTCTTAAACTTACTAAGAAAAAAACCCACAACTTATCAGGCAGATCTTAAGCAAACATTGTTGACATTTAACTTACAAGAAAACATTTAAGTTTGCAACATCTGCATAACTACGGAGCAAGGACTCTTACAAAAAAATGAAAGTGTCAGTAGAGCATTCTCTCCATCCACATTATCATGGAATCCAGGCATCTAGCACAATTCCATACACATAGTATATACTCCATAATGGTAACTTTTATTACTATTCACTGTGTCTCTCTTCTACCCTCCTTCTTTCCTCAATGTCTCAAAGCAAAAAAGAGGAACATTGCCCAAAGAGTCTCTTAGTATTTTACCAAAGCTTTGTCTTGGCTCAACATTGATTATAACACTACTGCCAATTCTGTTGCAGCAATGTAAGAATCCAGAAAAAAAGTAATATATGCCAAAAGAAACTGAGTGGCTCTGCTTTCTCTGAAAGCAATTCTCCCTTCATGGTTCGTCTTCTTCCTAATTTATGAGAAAGTGAACTGATGGGGAAGAAAGGGATGATTTACAGAACCTCCAAAAGGACTGTGCTTATTGTTGACTTTAAGAACTATGCCAGCAAAACATCAGACCTCAGGAGAACACATCTGAAAATAGAGAAAGGGAAATTAACTCCTGGTTTGGCTCTTTCATTTATATACTGCTGCACAATCAGAAGAGCAGGCTGTGTGAGACTCTGGAAGGGGCTGTGTTGCAATTAATTGGAGGCCCTGAGGTGTCTTTATGTTGCTGCTGGTTTAGACGGGCTCGGCACAGGTGCTCCAAATAGAAGGCTATATCAGGCCACTCCAGCTGCACCAGCAGCACTCTTTATACGTTGGTGTCTGCATGGGTTCAGGCTGCTGCTGGAAGGAAACCCACAGCAGCGTCTTTCTGCCTTTTCGTTGTTCACAAGATAGCCATTTACAGAGTCCCTGGAGTATTCCACTCTATGTCAAAATGCCATGGAAAAATTGTCTCCTGATCCCGACCCATATCTGTAGTATGTGCTCCAGGCAGCCCTCCCCAACTAGACTGTTGAACCCAACCTTCGCCAAGTCTCCAACTGAATGTTGGCCATCATGTTCTGGAAAGTCTTAGCAAGAAGATAAAATACATAAAACTAAAACAACTTGCTGACTGAGAAAAGAAAGAGGAAGATAAGAAAGAACGGGGTCTTTAAGAAGTGAGCTAATTCTCTGACTGCAACAAACTTAAGCTAGAAATCAACAACAGAAAAAAAAAAACCCCTGGAAAATACACAAACATATGTAAATTAAACTAATGGGTCAAGGAAGAAATCAAAAGAGAAATCACAAATTTCTTAAGAGTCAAATGAAATGAAAGCACAGAAAAAAACACATGGGATGCCGTGAAGGTAGTACTCAGGAAAACTTGCACTAAATGACTATATGAAAAGAAGAAGAAAGATCTCAAGGCAGTGACCTAACTGGACAACTCCAGGAACTAGAAAGGAAGAAAGAGTAAAGTAAGACTAAGCCTACTAAAAGAAAGGACATAACAAAGATCAGATTATAAAGAAATAATATATATATAGTTGTTGTTGTTGTTGTTTGCTGTCGAGTCGCCCCCGACTCATAGCGACCCCTCCTTGGGTTTCCGAGGCAATATCACTATGGAAGTAGGATTGCCCAACCTTCCTTCCAAGGAGTGGCTGGTGGGTTTGA
>NW_006921637.1:14741543-14802910 GCF_000298275.1 Orycteropus afer afer | reverse complement strand
CCAGCCTTCTGGTTAGCAGCCAAGTGCTTTAGGCACTATGCTACCAAAGCTCCTATAGCATACAGACTGAATAAGGACAGTGAAAAGGTACAACTCTGTCACATAATTTCCCTGATTTTAAACAACTCAGTATTCCTTTGTTCTGTTCTAACAACTGCCTCTTGGTCTACATACAGGTTACTCATGAGTACAATCACCAAAAACCAAACCAAACTCACTGCCATTGAGTCAATTCCAACTCATAGCAACCCCCATTGGGTTTCCAAGGCAGTAAATCTTTTCTGAAGTAGATTGCCTGCTCTTCCTTCTGCAGAGTGGCTGGTGGGTTTGAACTTCCAGCCTTCTGCTTAGCAGGCAAATGCCTTAGGCACTACACCACCAGAGCTCCTTATGAGCATAATTAAGTTTTCTGGAATTCCTATTCTTTGTAATGTTATCTATAATTTGTTATGATCCACACAGTCAAATGCCTTTGCATCGTCAATAAAACACAGGAAAATATTTTTGTTGTTTTCTTTGCTTTCAGCCAAGATCCATCTGACATCAGCAATGACATCCCTTGTGCCACATCTTCTGAATCTGGCTTGAATTTCTGGCAGTTACCTGTCTATATACTGCTGCCACTGTTTTTTAATTGTTGAACTTTTCTGAGTTTATTGATATGGGTCCACTAAGCAGAGATTCTTCATTCAGTGTTTCGACTCAAAGGGTTAGAAAAGGATCTAAAGTTGATTTTGTTCCTTGAAATGTGGACTAAAAAGTGGCCTACATTAAATGAGGCATTTGACTGCTAACCAGAAGGCTGGCGGTTCAAACCCACCAGCCACTCCTCAGAAGGAAGGTTGGCAATCTACTTCTGTAGTGATACCGCCTTGGAAACCCAAGGAGGGGTTGCTATGAGTCGACCCAATTTGATGCCAGTGCACGCATGTGTGTACATTACATTAAATGAAGTTGAAATGCCAGAACTGCCTTGGTATATTATAGAAGAAAATATCCAAAGGCTTAAGGAAATTAGAATGTTAGAGATCATTTATCATGTCAGGCTCACTGATCCACCCAGAGGGTGTCCAGAGGACACACTTTCCCCAAAACCATAAGGAATAATTTTGTGAAGGGAGCTCTGGCATCCTTGAATACTGCTGTGATTGGTTTTCTATGTAGGTTAGATTTTACAGTGGGAACTGCCCTCACTGAATTGGGAAACCTAACTACAATGGGGTTGATTGGATCCTAGGGTAGCAGGGACCAAATAGCAGCACTTAATCACCAAATACAAAGTGGCCATGGTTACAACAAGGCACAGCAGAGTCAAAGCAATAATCAGAATAGTTTGACTCACATGGATTTATGTAGCTGGCTACTTGGTCTTCATGTCCCTAGGAGTGAAATATATGGGTAGCCTACTAAATATTTACTTGATCTGTACAAGCAGGAGAATTCTAGGTCAAGTGAGTGGTGGTCTAACTTGAATCACCAAAATAGAGTCCTGGACCATCAGTCAATTTCCAGACTTGAGCCAGTTTACAGACACACAATCCCTTCAATGAAGGGGAGATTAGATGTCCTTGAGGAAGGACTCCAATACACTGCCCAAAATTTATACTGTTAAACTTTCTCCTAGCCTTCCCCAAAGGGTTCTGTTGCCTTTCCTGAGAGTGACTATTCATTGAGGAAAAGGAAAAAATCAATTAGACTTTTCGGACATCATAGGACACTGGCTCTGAACTGATACTAATTCCAGGTGACCCAAACTTCACTGTGGCCCAACATTTAGACTAGAGGTATATGGAGATAAGGAATCTTAGCTCTCATCATTCTCACAGTGGTTCCAGTGGGTCCCTGAACCCATTCTGCAGTGAATTTTCAGTTCTAGAATGCATAACTGGAATAGACATACTCAGCAACTGGCAGACCCCCACACTGGATTCCTGACACATGGAATGAAAGTTATAATACTATGAAAGGCCAAGTGGAAGCCATTAGAACAGCCCCTACCTAAGAAAATTATCAACCAAAAGCAATAGCATATTCCTGGAGGGATTTCAGAGATTGATGCTACCATCATGGCGATTCCTTCCACATCCCCATTGAACGTGCGTATTTGTCCTGCGCAGAAAACAGATGAATCTTGTAGAATGGCAGTTGATTATCTTAAACTTAACAGATGGTTACTCCAATTGCAGCTGCTGATCCAGATATGGTTTCATTGCTTGAGCAAATTAATGTATCTCCTGATATGTGGTATGCAGCTTTGATCTGGCAAATTCCTTTTTCTCCATATCTGTTTCTGAAGACCATCAGAAGCAGTTTGCCTTCAGCTGGCAAGGTTAGGAATACACCTTTACTTCAACTCACCAGGTGTATGTCATAATTTAGTCTACAGGGACTTTCATCTCCTTTCCCTTTCACAAGATGTCACACTGGTCCATTACATTAATGACATTATGTTGATTGCACTTAGTACGGAAGAACTATCAACAACTCTAGATTTACAGGTAAGAAATTTGCATAGTAGAGGATGGTATATTAACTCAACAAAAATTCAGGCACCTTCCCCCCTGTGTAATTTCTAGGGGTCAGAAGTGTGGGCCATATCGAGAGATTCCTCCTGAGGTGAAGGGTAAGTTGTTGCATTTGGCCCCTCCTACAACTAAGAAGAAACCACAACACCTGGTGTATCTCTTTGGATTTTTGAAGTCAAGATATCCCTTATTTGGATGTGCCTATTAACCAAGTAATTAAAAAAGCTGCTAGTTTTGAGTGGAGTCTAGAACAAGAAAAGGCTCTGCAATAGATCGAGGCTGCTGTTCAAGCTGCTTTGCCACTTGGACCATATGGTCTAGCTGATTCCATGGTGCTTAAATTTCAGTGACAGATAAAGACACTGTTTGATGTCTTTAGCAGGCTCCTATTGGTGAATCTTAGCACAGACTTTTAGGGATTTGGGGCAAAGCCTTGTCATTCTCTTCACATAACTACTATTCTTCTGACAAACAGCTTTTGAGTTGTTACTTGGCCTTAGTAGAGATTGAATGCTTAACCATGAGCTACCAAGTTACCAAGCTACTTGAGCTGCTCATCATGAGCTGGATTCCCAGTCTGTGGGTTCTCTTCTTAGTTTTTTGGTAAAATATTTTGATGAACATTAAGTATTTGGTTTTTAGGAGGTCCCAGTCATCTATTTTGTCTTCTGGTGTTTATGAATTTTTAATTATGTTTGATAACATGTTTTTACCCTGAATCAGGGCCCATGAGTTTGTCCCTATATTTTCTTTGATGAACTTTATGTTTTACATTCAGGTCTTTGATCCAACTTGAGTTCATTTTTGTATATGGTGTTAGATATGAGTTCTGTTTAATTTTTCTGCAAATAAGTATTCAGTTTTGCCAGCATTTATTTAAAGTACTATTCTTTCCTAATTAATGAATTTTAGCTCTTTGCCAAAGATCAGTTAGCTGTCTACAGGTGGATGGATTTACTCCTGGGTTCTCAATTCTGTTCCATTGGTCTATGTGTCTGTCAATGTACCAGTACCAGGCTGTTTTAACTATTGTGGCTGTAAAGGCATTTGACTGCTAATCAGAAGGCTGGCGGTTCAAACCCACCAGCCACTCCTTGGGAGGAAGATGGGGCAATCTACTTCCGTAGTGATATTGCCTTGGAAATCAAAGGAGGGGTCACTATGGTCGGATCTGATTAGATGGCTGGTCGGATCTGATTCAGTGTGTTCTGTTTTTTGGTTCACTAAAGGGATGGACTCTGGATCTGGATTGCATTTTATCTGTAGATCACTTTGAGTAGTATTGACATTTTCATATTATTTTCAAATTGATGCTAACTCTTCCTATCCCCGAGCATGGTATATACTTCCATTTATGCAGGTTTCCTTTATTAGCATTTTGTAATTTTCTTATACAATTCTTTTGTGTCGCTGGTTAGATTTATTCCTAAGTCTTTCATCGTTTGGGTGGTTATTGTAAATGATATTACTTTCCTGATTTCCTTTTCAGCATTCTATTCATTATTGTAAAGGAATCAGACTGATTTTTGCATGCTGATCTTGCATCCTGCTGCTTTGCTAAAACTCAGTCCCAGTAATTTTGTTACTGAGTCTTTGGTATTTTCTACATATAAGATATAAACTGAAAATAAAGATAATTTTTTTTCTTTGCCAATTTGTATGCCTTTTATGTGTCTTTCTTGCCTTAGTGCTTTGGCAAGAACTTCTCAAGCAATATAGAAGAGTAGTGATAAAAAGTATCATTGTCTTATACCTGTTTGTAAGCAGAATGCTTTCAGTCTCTCTCCATTGCAAATAATATTGACTATTGGTTTTGTATATATGCCCTTAATTATGTTGAGGAATTTCCCTTCTATTCCTATTTTGTTCAGTATCTTTATCAGGAATGGGTGTTGGATTTTACCTTTTCTGCATTGATTGATATGATTATGTGATTCTTTTCCATTGTTGAATTATATTGATTGTTATTCTAATGTTGAACCATCCTTTTATAGCTGGTATGAATCCCATTTGGTCATGATGTATTATTATTATTATTACAGAGTCTATTGGCTAGGATTTTGTTGAGAATTTTGGCATCTATGCCACTCCTGGAAGGAAGGTTGGGCATTCCTACTTCCGTAGTGATACTGCCTCGGAAACCCAAGGAGGGGTCGCTATGAGTCGGGGTCGACTCGATGGCAAACAACAACAACAACAACAATGTAGGAGCTCTGGTAGCATAGTGCCTAAGGCACTTGACTGCTAACCAGAAGGCTGGCGGTTCAAACCCACCCACCACTCTTTGGAAGGAAGATGGGGCAATCTACTTCTGTAGTGATACTGCCTTGGAAACCCAAGTAGGGGTCACTATGAGTCAGGTCGACTCAACGGCACATAACAACAACATGTTCATAAGGGATATTGGTCTATAATTTTTTAAAAATGTGATGTCTTTTTTTTTGGGGGGGGGTGGCATCAACTTCATTTTGACTCATAGTGACCTGATGTGACAGAGAACTGCACTATAGGGTTTTCTAGGCTGTAATTTTTTTTTTTTTTTTTTAATGTTATTGTGTTTTGGGTGCAAATTTGCAAAACAATTTTTTTTTTTTTTTACATTCAACAGCTTGTGCACATTTGACTTCATACCCCAGCTACCATCCCTAACCATAACAAACTCTCCTCCCCTCCTGTCCCTGTGATTACCCCCTCCCTGTGCCCTTAACTACGCATTCCTGTCTGTTCAGCTTTCCCTCTATGTGAATGCTGCCCCTCTGTTGTCTCATGGCTAATTGCTGCAAGGAGTGCATCTCCCTAGTGGAGGTGGGTGTGTCACCCTGCGGTAGGTATTCTGCATGTAGATCTTTCTACATGCTGACAGCCAATCCATGAGAGTGAGTCCATTTCTAGGCCTTAAGGGTAAGCTGGGGCCATAGTTTTGGGGATTCCACCAGACTCTATCAGACCAGTAATTCTGGTCATTTTTGTGTTTTTGTATTTTCTCCCACATTTTTCCTCCCACTGTGTCCAGGATATCCACTTTTGAATCCTTTCTCAGTGGTTGGCATTAGTAACCTGGCACCATCTAGTTCTTCTGGTCTTGGGGTCATGAAGGCAGAGATTCTCATGGTCCATCTTATCCTTGGACTAATTGTTTCCAGATAACTTTGATTTTTCTCACTCTTCTTTGCTTCAGATGAGAGGAGACCAATAGTTGCATTTTAGATGGCTGCTTGAAAGCTTTCAAAATCCTGGTAACTACATTTATCCATAGGCTGGTGTTTCGTGTTAGTGGTAACGCAGTATTATATTGACCATGCACTAGTATTTGCGTCTGTTGTCTATATCTTATGTGCACTTTTCAGCATCCTTCCTTTCCCCAATGTCATCATGCTGGTCACAGACTCTTTCCATACCATACCTCACCTCCCCCAAATCAACATGTGACCCCCAACTAGTCCAAAATTATCCCCACCCTTCCCTCCCATCCCTGGTAACCTACAAAGTGAATTTCCTTCCCTGAGTAAACTTTTCCTTGACTTTTTACAAAAATGGGCTATATAATATTTGTCCTTCTGTGATTGACTTATTTCACTCAGCATAAAACTCAAACTCATTGCTGTAGAGTCAGATCTGACTCATAGTGACCCCTCCTTGGGTTTCTGAGGCAGTATCACTATGGAAGTAGATTGCCCAACCTTCCTTCCAGGGAGTTGGCTGGTGGGTTTGAATTGCCAGACTTCTGGTTAGCAGTCAAATGCCTTAGGCACTATGCTACCAGAGCTCCCTCACTCAGCATAGTGTCCTCCAAATTCATCCATATTGTGAAATGACTCATGTATTCTTTATTATTTTTTAATATTGCATAGTATTTCATTGTTTGGTACCATAGTTTGGTAATCCACTCATCTGTCGATGGGCATTTAGGTTGTTTCCATCTCTTTGCTATAGTGAATTGTGCTACGATGAACATGGGTGTGCATATGTCTGTTCGTGTTCTGTCTCTCATCTCTTTAAGACATATTCCTAACAGTGGAATTGCTGGATCAAATGGTATTTCTATTTTCAGTTTTTTAAGGAAACACCATACTATTTTCCATAATGGTTGTACCATTTTGCAGTCCCACCAG
Source organism: Orycteropus afer afer (assembly GCF_000298275.1). Lineage (NCBI taxonomy): Eukaryota > Metazoa > Chordata > Mammalia > Tubulidentata > Orycteropodidae > Orycteropus > Orycteropus afer. Next base: position 14,796,273 of record NW_006921637.1, on the reverse strand, counting down.
CAGTGTATGAGAGTTTCAATTTTTCAGCAACCTTATCAGCATTTTTTATTTAAAAATGTGATGTCTTTTTGTGGCTTTGGTATCAAGGTTATGCTTGCTTCATAAAATGAATTTGGGAGGACTCCATTCTTTTCTATATTCTGGAATTGTTTGAGAAGAACTGGTGTCAGCTCTTCTCTGAATATTTGGTAGAATTCTCCAGTGAGGCCATCTGAGCTAAGACGTTTGTTAGTTTTTTTTTTAATGACCTATTTGATTTCTTTTTTTGTTATGGGTCTGTTCAAATTTTTTATCTCAGTCTGCATTAGTTTAGATTAGGTCACGTGTTTCTAGAAACCTGCCCATTTCTTCTTTTGTTGTTGTTGTTATGTGCCGTCAAGTCGGCCCCGACTCATAGCAACCCCTCCTTAGGTTTTTGAGGTATTATCACTACAGAAGTAGATTGCCCCAACTTCCTTCCGAGGAGTGGCTGGTGGGTTTGAACCACCAGCCTTCTGGTTAGCAGTCAAGTGCCTTAGGCCTTATGCTACCAGAGCTCCTACCCATTTCTTCTAGGTTTTCAAATTTGTTGGAGTACAGTTCCTCATAGCGTCTTGATATTATCCTTTCTTCTTTGGTTGGTTCTGCTATCATGTTCTCCATTTCATTTCTTATTCATGTTATTTGCATCTTCTCCTTCTTTTCCTTTGTTAAATTTACCAGTGGTTTGTCAATTTATTAATCTTCTGAAAGTGCCAACTTTAGTCTTGTTTATTCTTTGTATTCTTTTTACTTCATTTATTTCTGCTTAAATCTTTATTTCTTTACTTTTGGTGACTACAGGCCTTTTTTTTTTTTTTTCCTTCTAATTGTTGGAGATATTGGCTTAAGGTGTTGATTTTGGCTGTTTCTTCTTTTTTGATGTGTGCATTTATTGCTATAAATTGCCCTTGGATCACTGCTTTTTCTGTGTCCCAAATATTTTGGTATGTTGTGTTTTCATTCTCATTTGATTCAAGGGATTTTCTTATTTCTTCTGTTAACCAGTAGTTTTTAAACAAGGTGTTATTCAGTTTCCATGTGTTTTCTTTTTTCCTCTTGATCTTATTGTTGATTTCTAATTTTACAGCATTGTGATTGGAGAAGATACTTTGCAGTATTTCAATATTTTTAAGTTTGTTGAGGCTTGCTTTGTGGCCTAACACATGGTCTATTCTGGAGAATGTCCCATGTGCACTAGAAAATAACATATATTGTGCTGTTGTTGGGTGAAGGGAGACCTCCAGTTCTTGGGATGTAAGCCTGCAGATGTCTTCTGTCTGTTGTCTGACATGTAAACTCTGGATTCACCAGCTATCACAACCCCTTCAGCCAAAAGATGCCTCCAGCCTGAAACCTGACCCACAGATTTGGGACTTGCCAACTTCCACAATTGTGCGAGCCATTTCCTTGAAGTAAATCTCTTTACGTATATTTATATATGCCTCACTGGTTTTGCTCTGCTATAGAACACAGACTATGAGATACTCTTTATAGGAAAATTATCCAACCCAGGATCATGTATTATGCTTCATTTTCAAGTCTAGTTAGTCACGTAGAGTCTGGAACAGTTCCTCAGTCTTTCCTTGACCTTCATGTCCTTGATGCTTTTGAAGATTATGGACCAATTATTTTCCAAATTTGGGCTAGTGTGGTCTTTCCTCATGATTGGATTCTGGCCATGAGTATATGGCAAGAATGTCACAGAAGCGATGCTGTGTTCATCTTATTGCTTCCTACTAGGTGGTACATGATTTCTATTTGTCCCATACTTGATTACTTGAGTAAGATGATGCCTGACAGATTTCTCTACTGTAACATTACTTTTCCCTTTCATGATTAATACATATTTTGTGAGGAGGTACTTTGAGTTTCTTATAAAAATTTCACCCACTAGTTTTAGCATCTACTGATGTTTCTTGGATGAATTATTACTATAATGGCTGCCAAATGGTTTTCTAACTCCAACCATTTATTAGTAGTCATTTTACTGTAAGGAAGAATTTTCTCTTCTCTGTTAGTTAAGAAAGAAAAGGCATGACTTCCTGAGTTTCTATTTTATTTAAAACATTATAATCTACTATATTTGATATTTATTTTGATGCTCAAATTGTCTTAGATTCAGCTGTTGCAAGCCCCTTCATGCTGGATTCTGTGTCCTTCTGACATATCCCCATTATTCTTTATGCACTTCCTGTCTTGTTGGCACAAAATGTTTTAGGCCAATTTTACACACTCCTTGCCTTAGGCCTGGAATTAGCCATTTATCCAAGGAGATTTTTTTAATTTTCTTTATTTGTGGACATTGTATTTAGCAATCAAGATCGGAACACCAGGTTGCACATAGCTATGGGCTGTTGCTGATCCCAACCCTCTTAGCCAATTATGCTAGGAAATATATGGATGTATGTGTACACACATGATCTAAATTTATTCATTCACTCATCCATCCACCTATTTACATAATACACACACATGTGTTTGCATGAAACTATGATTTCACACTTACTGTTTCAGTTCAACATCAGAGTTCATTCTAGCTTTTCCCGTGTGCATATTTGTAATTCTTTTTTCCAACAGTGGTAAACCTGGCCTCTATTATTGTCAATATATTTACTTATTTCTGCCTGTATGTAATCACACTCCTTTGTCATCACTACTCTACCCCAATAGCTCCTGGCACATAGATGCCTATCTTGTTCAAAACCCAACTAATGGCTTGTGGGCTAAATTATTTAGGAAGGAAGGAAGAAAGAATAGAGTGCTTTATATCATTACTACATATGTACATTAGAGGGGTTCTGTATACTTTTAAAAAAGGAGCTCTGGTGGTGCAGTGCCTAAGGCATTTGACTGCTAATCAGAAGGTTGATGGTTCAAACCCACCAGCTGCTCCACAGAAGGAAGATGGGCAATCTACTTCTGTAAAGATTTACTACCTTGGAAACTCAGTGAAGGTCACTAATGAGTTGGAAAGGATTTGATGGCAATGAGGCATCATTTTAAAAGTGTTGTAGTTTTCATTTTTTTCACTTGATTTCTCACAGTTACAGCACTCCTCTTTGCTCCCCAAATCCACTGTCAATTCTGACTGAACATCTTCATACACAGCTAAGAATAAAACAAAGGACCAAAGCCAAGAATGAAGCAGATTGCAGGCTATATGAGGGCAGGGACCATGCCTGATTCTGCTTTCCACTCTGTCCCCACTGCCTAGTATGATACCTGACACACACTGCTGCCCAAACATTTGATGAATAAATGGATGAATATAGCAGTGGATTTCATCTAGTAGTGTGGAAAGTCATGAAGGGATATCACAATCCTATAGAAAGCTTATTCAAAATAGGTAGGCTCTCCTCCTGGGCCACACTGGGATAGTTGGGTGGAAGGAGTTTGGCAATTACATTTTGAAAACACTACTCCAAGTGATTAATCACTGTGAAGAAGGGAAAATATTAAGTACCTTTTATGGGCTGGGCACTTTATAGACTTTATTCCATCCAAGTGGTATCGCTATGGAAGTAGATTGCCCGATCTGCCTTCCGAGGAGCGGCTGGTGGGTTTGAACCGCCAGCCTTCTGGTTAGCAGTCAAGTGCCTTAGCCACTATGCTACCAGAGCTCCCTAACAAACTCATTAGGTAGAAACATATACACATTTATAGACAAGCAAACAGGTTCAGAAAAATTAAGTAACTTACCACAGGCCATGGCACACTTCATTGGAGTTAGGATTCAATAGGACATTTTATCACTTCATGCTTCAGCATCCCATAATCTGCAAATAAAAACTGGAGCTCTCCCCATGTCTTAGTTTGATAAAGCAGCTATGACAGAAATACCACAAGCGGATGGTGTTAAAGAACAGAAGTTTGTTTTCTCACAGTTAAGGAGGCTAGAAGTCCAAATTCAGGGCACTGGCTCTAGGGGAATGCTCTCTCTGTCAGCTCTTGGGGAAGAGCCTTGTCTCAGCTTCTGTAGCCATGGTATTCCTTGGTTTCTTGGCAATCTTCATGTGCATTTTTATCTTCACCCTGTTTGTGCTTGCTTCTGTATCTAACTATAACTCTAAATGATTTGGTTTAAGACATAGCCTATGTTGCTATGCCCTTATTAACATAACAAAGAAAATTCTGTTCCCAAAGGGGATTATATCCACAGTTAAAGGGGTTAAGGTTACAGCATAGGACTGTGAGGCTGGCATAGGACCAGGCACTGTTTCGTTCTTTTGTACATAGGGTGGCTATGAGTTGGAGCCAACTTGATGGCACCTAACAACAACAACAACATATATATATATACTTTTTTTGGGGGGAGGGTATACAAGTCAATCCATAACATCGTGTATTGGCCAAAGCAAATTCAAGCCACTGAAATACCCTCTCACCACACACAAAAAAGACATTTTAGTAAGTGCATTTCATAATGTCTGCATTACCATGGGGAGAACATTGCACTTCCTATTGCTACTCTTGAACACCAGATTGAAAGAGAAGACTAGTGGGCTACGGTACTGTGAAGTCCAGGCTAAAGGGGTCAGGAGCACAGTCATTCTGCCCAGGCAAAATGGCTGGCATTAGTTGAACTCTCTCTCTTATTTTGGAAAATCTCAAGTTCAGAGAGATTAAATAGCTTCCTTCAGTCAGTGTATCTGTTGTTCAAAATAAGTGTTGCAAATAAAGCCTAATGAACAAGTATCAATCCATCTGATCCAAAATAAATCACATTGGTTAGTAAGTCAGTGTTGGCCTAACTGGCTCAATCATATTATTTACAACCTCTCTTCCTCTGCTCCTTCTTTTCCTTCTTCCCACCTATAACCACTGAGGAAGGACCACTACAATCCAAGGCCAGGCCTGCCACCAGGACTTCTGATCCTATCCCTTCCTACCTTCTCATGTTCCACTGGCAACCACTTCCTTCCCCACTCTTCTGGATTCTTCTGACCAGCATTCAAACAGGCTCTAGTGAAGTACTTCTCAATTTGCAGATTGAGCCAAGATTGAGCCATTAGTAAGCCAAGAAATTAATTTTATGTGTTGTGACATCACACATAACAAGGTTATTTTTCACTGAAATGTTTGTTTTGTATGCCACACTTTATTAAGTCTAACATGTAGTTTTTTAAAAAAGAAAACAGAAAACCTTTTGAACATGTTTGAGCACATGATAAGACTGGGAGCTCTGATGACGTATGCCTAAGGCATTTGACTGCTAACCAGAAGGCTGGCGGTTCAAATCCACCAGCCACTCCTCAGAAAGAAGGTTGAACAATCTACTTCTGTAGTGATACTGCCTCGGAAACCCAAAGAGGGGTTGCTATGAGTTGGATCCGACTCGACGGCAGTGAGTTATGTTACAGTTGGGAGCTCTGATGGTGTTAAGCCTAAGGCATTTGACTGCTAACCAGAAGGCTGATGGTTCAAATCCACCAGCCACTCCTCGGAAGGAAGACAATCTATTTCCATACAGATACCATCTCAGAAACCCAAGAAGGGGTCACTGTGAGTCGGGCTCAACTCGACAGCAGTGAGTTTTTTTTTTTTTTTTTTTTGGTATGTTACAATTGCTTTTGGCTAGGGAGTAGTTGTGATGTATGAGGTGGGGTGTTAGTATGGGTGGTATGGCTACATAACTGCAATCACTTAACAGTTCTGTTGGCAAAATATTTAAGAACAATTTAAAGAAATAGTATGAAACCTGGTTGTTCTCTGAGAGCCATCTGTTTACCCTTTCTGCTAAGATCAAGAACGTGCTAGTATTAAAACTTGCAGAGTAGATGTTAGTGCTTTGGAAGAAAATCCTGCAGAGAAAGTTGTGCACTCTTTTTATTTATTTATTTTTTAAACTTTTTATTGTGATCTGGGTGAAAGTTTACCGAGCAAATTGGTTTTACATTCAGCAATTCATACACATTTTGCTTTGTGACATTGATTACAATCTCTACAATGTAACAGCACTCTTTCCACTTTCTCCCTGTGCTTACTGTTTCCATGCGTACTTCTTTCCTATCCCTTTCTGTCTTTTTATCCCCGGGAGTTGCACACTCTTTTAAGACACTCCAATCAGACATGTTTTTGGTGGCACAGAGGAGGGAATCTTAGATACTGATGACTCTGAGTCGGAAAGTCAGACTCAATGTGAAGAAGTTTTAGGAATACCAATACTAAAATATTTCACTTATAAAATATCTCTGTAAAGTCTAAAAGAGCTTTAAATAAATATAAACTTTCTAGGAGATAAGAAATCCTTGTTTATCTTTTGATTATCAGGTTTTTTTTTTAAATGGCATTAAAAAATAACGGTGCATCTTACAGTCAGTGGAGTCTTAGATTTAATAAAAGGCAGTATATGTGCATGTTGTTGGTTGTCAAAAGGATTCTGACTCATGGCTACTTAATGTGTTATATTAAAATATATTTCCTACTGTGGATTGGGGTGAAGAAGTGTGAAAGCCACTGCTCTAGTAGCTTTCATTAAAACAACAACTCTAGCAAAAAAACATTTTGATTTCATAGCACCTTCAACAACTCCTCAATCTCTCTGCTTATGACCAAGCTCTCAAAGAACTATCTGTACTTCCTATTTTCACTCTCCACTTTATCTCCTTTTTATTGTTTAAATTTTATTTTATTTTCATATAGTACCACCTAACAGTTCTAAAATAAACACTGGTATAACCACCATCTAACTCAATAGAACATTATTGGTAGCCCAGAAATAACCTGAGCAAGCCCTTTGCTGTCCCCTTTTCTTTACAGCCTTATCATGTTTGTTGCATCCTTATATCTACCTACCTACCTACCTACCTACCTATATCTATCTATCTATCTATCATCTATCTGTATGTACTTTTGCCTGATTTTGAATTCCATGTAAATGAAATAATTCTGTAGAAATTAATCCCCCCCCCCATCAACGTAGGATACATCCTTGTAGTTGCTTGTAGCTCTAATCTGTTCACTTTTGTTGTGAAGTTTACCATTATGTGAACATTCAGTAATTTACTCTTTTCACTGATGGACATTTAGCTTGTTTCCCTTTTGGGGGAATTATGAGCAACAGTGTCATGGACATTATTGTAAATATATCTTGGTGAATGTTAGCATTTCTAGACCTGGTGGTGGAATTGCTGGCTATAATAGAGTGCTTTTCTTCAATTTTGCTATGACACTAGTGTTTGCCAAAGAGGTTAAAATTTAGTCTCCCTACAAAGCATTTGACTGCTAACCAGAAGGCTGGCAGTTCAAACCCACCAGCCACTCCTCAGAAGGAAGTCTGGGCTATCTACTTCCATAGTGATACTGTTGGAAACCCAAGGAGGGGTCCCTGTGAGTTGGAACCGACTTGACGGTAGCAGGTTTGGTTTGGTTTAGTAGTGTATTAGAGTTCCTGATGCTCTGTATCTTCCATAACACTTGGCATTATCACTGACCTCTTATGCTTTTCTTCCTTTGTTGATCTCTCCTTCCTGACCTCTGAATGTTAGTGAACTTCAAGGCTCAGTCGTAAACCTTCCTATCCTCTCACTCTATACACTTATCCTTGGTAATCACATCTATTTACAAGATTTCAAATTACCAAGTAAAGCCTCTCATTTCTATAAAATAGAAATAATCCTTCATCAAATATTTTACACCTTTACTTCCTATTCTTGAGGCTAGATCCTAAAAGTATCCAGGCTAGGATTATAACTAGTTACCTGTAGCCAGAGACATCTTTTATCTTGATGTCTAGAACAACCTCGGTAATCTGTCAGGAGACTATTACTAAAACCTTTTTGATCAAATGCCTCATGTCTCCTTCCCCCCAATCTACATAATCCAAAAACCAAACTCACTGCTGTCAAAGAAGATCCCACTTATTTTCTGAGGCAGTATCACCATGGAGGTAGATTGCCCAGTCTTCCTTTGAGGAGTGGCTTGTGGGTTTGAAATAGGCACAGTGAAAACCAGGATATCAAGACAGAGATATATAGCTCTCAAACAATGCAGCCACTGTTCCGATTGATATTGAATTATATACCCATCTTCACACATCTTTTGGTTGTCTGTTCATGGCTTCTGAGGCCTCCAAACCACTGGCAAAATTTTGCTGGAACTAGATCTGAGACAGCAGAAATTCCTCTTCATATTTCTGGAAGTGATTGTTCCAGACCTGGTTGTTCCAGTCCTGGTTTTTCCAGGCTTGGGTGCATGAAGCCTGACTCTTCCAGGCCTGGTAGCTCCACATTGGAAAGTTTGTAAAAGGCAGGTAACTCTGGTGATAGGAAGAATAGAGGTCCAGGTATACTGTAGGTGCTGAGACTGAAACTGAGTCACACTGTTGCTATTCTTTGACCAGTTGTTTTTCTGCCATCTCTTACACTGCATTGTCTGGTTCTGGAAAGTGTTTGTAGCAAAGGTTCAGGACATTGAAAAGTTCTTGATCTGCTGGAGGCTGAGATATTTCTTAGCACCTGTTGTCCTTTCCCCACTCTGTGACCTATCATAAATTGTATCCATATTTGTGGTTCCATAACCTTTCCAACTTTTAATCCATTTCCATTCTCTTTTCATTTCCATTAGTCAGCCATAACTGTTAATGCTAAGGATTATCAGCCATTTCCTTCCCTTACCCAAATATAATGGACGCTTTCTAATACTTACCTTATTTGACTTTTCAGTAGTATTCGGTGTAGCTGACAACTCCTATTTTTAGATGCTTTCTTCTCTCGGCTCCTGGGTCACTGACCTCTTATGCTTTTCTTCCTTTGTTGATCACTCCTTCCTGACCTCTGAATGTTAGTGAACTTCAAGGCTCAGTCGTAAACCTTCCTATCCTCTCACTCTATACACTTATCCTTGGTAATCACATCTATTTACAAGATTTCAAATTCCAACTATATGCCTCTTGTAGACTCTAACAGAGGATATTGTGCTTATATCTTATTATGCAGAAGCAATGTCAAGTTTGGGGAATTGACCTTAACTCCAGAGGTAATGATTAGCATAAGCCAACATGGCTAACCCTCGTCAGAGACTGGTTCCTGGATTGGCAAGCCTAATCCAAATTGGAGAGGTTTGAGAGAGCTCCTAGAAAAATTCTGCCTTGCTCTTAAGGGCAAAGAATGGAAAGTGAGCTCACATTCCACTAGGAATTAGTGAGAGGGTTTCTGGTCCAAGTTGCCATTGGTAGCCCTCTCAAAACCATGGCAAAAGCCAGCCTGGGATAAAGCCAACAACACAGGAGGGTAGAGCTGAGTTATAGAACAGAGGTGGGGGCCCTTGAGTTGCATATGAAACCCACCTGATCTCTAGATTTTCAGTTATATGAACAAATAAAATCCTATAGTTTTGAGATCACTTTGAATTGTATTTCTGTTCCTTATAGCAGAAAGCACTCAGTGTATACAATTCCCAAATTAACATCTCAAACTCAGACCTCTCTTCTGAACTCTGGGCATATCTATCTACATGCCTACTTGCTATCTTCACTTGGTTCTCTCATAAATAATTCAAAATAAGAGGTACACAGTTGAGCTACAGGTATACCTTGTTTTATTGTTTCATTTTATGCGCTTCACAGACACTGTTTTTTCACAAACTGAAGATTTATGGCAACCTTGCATCAAGCAAGTCTACTGGTGCTATTTTTCAATAGCATGTGCTCACTTCATGTCTGTCACATTTTGTTAATTCTCACAATATTTCAAACATTTTTAATGCTATTGTACACATAATATAGTATAACTTTCATATGCACTGGGAAACCAAAAAAATTATGTGCCTTGTTTTATTGCATTGGTCTGTAACTGAATCTGCACTCTCTCTCAGGTATGCCTGTATTGATCCAAACTTCCTCTTTCTCCAGTATTTGCAGCACAATAAATGGCAACCTTCAGTACCAAGTTGCTTATACCAGAAATATGTGGGTCACCCGTGCCTTTCCTCTCTTCTCTCTCCACCCAATCCAACACAAGTTCAGCCATATCAACCTCTAAAATACTTATTGGATCTTTTTTTTCTTAATTTCCACTATGGCCACCATAGTCAATGCTACTCTCACCTCTCCCATGGACTATGCCATTGACCTCTTGGCTTTCACCTTCCCATCCTCCAATCCATGTTCTATGTAGCAGCCAGTGAACAATTAAGCAGAGGCCTGGAGGATAAGTAGGAGCTATGAGAACATTCATGGTTCAGTGGTAGCCTTCCATGCAGGAGACCTATGTTTGATTCCTGGCCAATGCACCTCATGTACAGATACTACCTGTCTAAGGTGGAAGCTCATTTGTTGCTATGATGCTGAACAGGTTTCAGTGGAGCTTTGAGATTGAGATAGACTAGGAACAAAGGCCTGGTGATCTACTTCCAAAAATCAGTCAATGAAAACCCTCTGGATCATAAGCATCTGATCCAAAACCCATTATGAGGATGGTGCAGGGCTAGGAAGCATTTCGTATTGTTGTATATTGGGATCATCACGAGTCAAAGACAGACTCAATGGCAGCTAACAATAATAGCTAGGCAGAGTTCAAGACAGAATGGTACAGACTTTCAAATGGGAAAGAACTTGGAGCTCTCTAAGACCACTGTGACTGAGACAATGTGAGCAGGGAGCAGAGCAGCATGACATGAAGTTGGACAGCTGACAGGACTTCAGCACTGCCAGGAATTTGGCTTTTATCCTAGGTGGAACAGAAGCCACTGAAGAGTTCAGAACAGGGAAGTAATGTAATCCAATTTACATTTTAATTGTTACCTCCTCAGAGAGGTCTTCCTTGAATGCTTAATCTAAATTAGTACCTGTAGTATATTCTTCCATAGCACTTAGTATATAACACTTACTATATTTATGGTATTATCTGATTAATATCTGTCTCCCTCTCTAGGCTAGTCAAGTCAGGGACTATATCTGTTTTATCACTGTATTTCCATTAGGTAACATGTCTGCTTATAGTAAGTACTGACATACTTAATCAATATAAAAATAATTATTTTAGGAATCAGTCAGTCATAGCTAAGTAACTAAGTTGTCCTTCAATGAGTCAAACTAGCAAGGAACATTTGCATTACTGATATTCTATAATGGGATTTTCTGTCTACCATAGGGCAGTTTCTGAGTCATTCGGCTGCTATGTAGGTGTCAGCAATATGAATTTTGGTGCAGGTACAGATATAACGAACACATTTCTAAAACATGAAACTGAAAGACAATTTGAAGTATAATCTTTTACTCCATATACTTAAGTATCAATCTGGGCAATAGCAAAATTAGAAACCTACATATTCAATAGACTTTTTATACAACCAAAGCATTTTTAACATATGGACAGAACAAATGAAAATCTAGTAAACATGATTATCTTTAGAAGGATCTTGGACATAAAAACTTTAGATTATTTCCTCTCTATTAATCACATTCCATTATGCCAATTTTGTCTCTTCCTTTTGGCCAGTCTCCTACTAAATTAGAATTAGATTTTCCAAGCCTGTCAGCCTAAGAAATTACAGCTTGTCTTTTCAACACTTCTACACCTCGTAACAATGACCCTTTCAGTGGCCATGTGTGCCGGTAGGCTAGCATTGCAGAGATTTATCATTGTGGTCTAAAATTCTTAACTATTCTGATGTTTCTATTAGCCATATATTGTTTAGGTTTGTTCTTACTGCCAAGTTCTGATCCTACTTGTTGCTGCTAACTTACTTAGCAAAGGAAAACATGAGTCTTGCAACTACTGCTAGGAATAGTTATAGTTACTACTAAACGCAGTCCACTTTTATTTGATACTGAGGGAATGAAGGGAGACAAAACAGCATGATTAATAGCATGAACTCTGGAGCCAGACTGCCCAGGTTCAAATTCTGGCTTCACCAATTACCAGCTGCATGAGCTTTGGCAAGTGATTTAATCCATCCATGCCTCAACTGCCTCACTGTAAAATGGGGGTAATAATGGCACTTATCTCATAGGATTGTTAAGGGATTTAAATAAGTTAATTTTCATAAAGCCTTTGGAGCAGTTTCTGGCACATATTAAACACTACATACATGCTTGTTAAATAAAGTAATTCATAGTTCCTTTTTGGAGGATTTTTAAAAAAAGTGCTTCTACCTTCAGTGCTATACCTTCCAGCTAGAACTTGAGGATTCTGAATCTATATAACACATTCAAGACATGTGAATATTTCACACTGGGTGTCAATACGTCAATAAATAAAATAAGTTTCTGGACTTTAGACATTTCATCTATAAAATGGTAATATCACCATTCCTGTCTACCTCACAGGATTGTTCCAAGAATAAAGTGAAATAATGCTGGAGAGCATCTGAAGAGTCTAACTGTTTTCTTATGCACCCATGTGTACATCAACATGCAAACAGATCCTTCTTAATACTTTCAAGGATTTGGGGAAGTTATGAAGGGCACTGTACAAAAAGTTAAATTAGTCTACATTAAGATTAGTTTACAAATGAAAATAAAGGCCAAATATCATGGTCTTTAACAATGTGAACTGAAATCACAAAACATGGGCATGATTTGGTAATGTGAAGACTGACAAATCTAACACATTTTTAATCAAGGAAGCTCTGAATTAAAAACAAACAAGCAAACAAAAACCTTTGCAATCATCCTAAGGCCAGTGATACTTTCACTTTTGAGAATGATTCAGCCCAATTTAGGAATTTCATTATTTCTAGTAATATACCATATTCAAACTTAAAAGTTCAATTATTACAGGTAAGAACACATTTAAATCTTGGCTTTATCTGCAGAACATGTGGAAGATGACATTGTCTTGCTAAGTTGCCAAAGGACCCTTCTTACAATGTCTCAAATATGTGTGTTTATGAATAACAAACATTTCCAATATAATTAGCATCTTAGACACAAGTGAAAAAGAAAATTGGCATAGAATTCTGGGGTTTTCTTACTTAATTTCCTGATGTCTTCACTAGAAAATTGTTTGGAAGTAAGTAGATTTTTTTTTTTTTTAAATAATTGAGAATAAAATCCCATCTTCCAGTTTCACTTACTCTGCATTATTTTTTTTAAGTACATGTGAGGATTTAAATGTAGACATCACATTGCTTGGAACACAGAAATATAGCTCCTATTATTTTTCTACCAAATGCATCCATTAATTTGAACAATACCTTAATTTCAGTAAATATGACCTCTAACTAATTTCTCATCTATCCATAAGACATCAAAGTCAATATTTTAAGTTTGGTATTATATAATCTTTGATCAAATTCTTTATCTTGAATTTTTCAGTAAACAGTTTGTGTTAATTAATTAACACAGTTCTTATAGCCCTTAGAGATGTTATAATGGATCTCTAAAGGCAGCTGGAAGTAGAGCCTTACCAAAGAACTCTAGATAGTAAAATGTATAATATCTTCCGTCAGCAACTGGCAATCTTGGGATTTATAAATGGTATTTTATGCTATCAAAAATCCAAATGAATGCCAAGGGGAATCAAAGTAAGCTGAACAGAAAATAAGAAAAGAAAAAAACGTAACTTCGTTTGGGCTAATCTACCCAATTGGCTATTCTGAAGAGAGATGAGATGCATATTACTTAGGACAAACCAAATACCCTCCTTTCTTCAAAGCTGACAAAAGATGCCAACATTTTTTTGTTTTGTTTTGCTTTGAAAACTAAATACACTTTAATAGAAAATAAAATACAAAATAACTCTTTTCAGAAAACAAGTATTTAATCCACTTTCCACAAATTAGCACTTGCTCTAGTCTCAGAGCAGTTTCATATGTGTGTGTACTTAGGATTTGCTTCACAAACTGTTCATTACCGGTACTGCAGTGGAGGAGGGGGGTCAGGGTACTCTCAGGGGCAAAAGGGGTGTGGAAAAGTTACATCTCTGAATAAACAGTCATTTGGAAGTTTGATATTTTCTAATTCTGTCTTGTGACTTATAATTTCAAATTATTCTCATTTCATTACCATAATCATTCTTTTCAGGGGAGATAATTACTAACAGAAGTGCAGCCATGAAAAGAATCTTTCTTTTTCACGGTCACTGCAAGATCCCCAACATTTTCTCCATCAAATCCACTCACCTGCTTTTAGAAACAAGTCTGCCACAGTTATTAATCTGTCACCCAGAAATTTTCCTTTTCTCCCAAAACACTGTGCTACCAAATTTTTTAATTTCCCTGAACCTCAAAATTCCAAGTATCACAGCCAGTGCCAGGAGTCAAACCTGAAAGATAAAAGGAGAGAAAGTAGCCTCTGCCAGTGCTAGATTTCCTCTTCTCAATAATAATAATAATAATTATTATAATAGCAATAATAAAAAAAAATCCTGTTTCTTTGTAATTATGGAAAAGGAAAGACTTTTTTGCCAGGATTATCCCCCTTCCCTTTTCCTCATTCCATCCCCTGCATTCCTAAATCAATAAGGATATCCCTTCAACCAAAGTGATCGATAATACTTAACATTTGTAGCACTGCTTATCTTGAAAGTGCTTTGCAATCATCCTCTAATCAAATCCAGCACCCAGATGAGGTAAGTATTATCTCAGTTTTACAGACAGGAAAGATGAGATAGAGACACTAAGATACTTGCACAAGGTCATAGTGGGGTCTTTGTTAAGAACTTGCCATCTGACCTTCCAAGTACCTTAATTCTTGTTCTAATGTGCACTTATCATCACCTCTCTTCTCCCACTTCAGTCCTTCAACATGTGGGGGAGCTCAATGAAGGTGTGGTACAGTAAGGATGTCCGTCAACAGGAAAAAAGGAAGAGTAGGGAAGTGTTTTTCACAGTCAGTCAGTGATTTAATCTCAGTTTGTAGTAAGACTTGTAATCCTGAGGCCTTCTACCATTGCCTCAATCCATTAACATAAAAATAAAAAATTAATGTTCCTGATTTTCTTGTGTAATCCCCGTCACTAAAAGAAGGTTACAGGCCATAAACTGTACACTCAGCACATTACTCATCTGCCCGGTGTATACACCCACAAGTTCACTGGAGGAGCCATCAGCAGGAGCACTGCAGTAAGTGTTCCTGATGTCCCAAACACGAACAGAGTTGTCCATGGAGGCAGAGGCAATCAAGCTGCTGTCCGGGCTGAATGTAAGGCTAGTGATGTTGTCCGTGTGGCCTCTCAACTCTTTATAAAGGGTTCCAGATGCCAAGTCCCAGAGCTTCAACCTCTGGTCCTCGCCAGCAGATGCCAAGTACTTACCGTTGGGAGAAAATGCAAGAGAAAGCACAGGACCTCGGTGGCCTGTGAAGAGCCTCACAGAGTTCCCCTGTTGAGCACTCCACAGCCGAACGGTCTTGTCAGTTGAACCAGTGGCTAAGTAGTTAGAATTAGGGTGGAATCTGACACAATCCACATCTGCCAGGTGCCCTGCATATATTCTCAGTGGGTAAGTCCGGTCAAATGACCACAGCCTTGCAGTGCGGTCGTGGGAGCCACTGGCAAAGTACAGACTATAGGGGCTAATGTCCAAGTCCCATACAGGGTAGGCATGTCCTTGGTACAACACAGTGTTGGTGAAACTTCCAAGGTCCCAATATCTAATGGACATGTCTTCAGAACAAGAGAGTAACCCTGAGCTGTCTGACAGGAATTTTGTTCTGTATACAGGCCCACAATGTCCTCGCAGTATCTTCATTTCTGTGCCTGTGCCATCATCCTCATCATCCTAGAAGAACATCGGGAGTGAAGATAAGGGTGGACGGGAAACAGACAAGAAAGAAAAAGTTTAGTGGACTGACACGGAAAATGAGAGGGTGGGGAGAGGGAAAGGAAGGGGGATTGCTTAGGAAGTAGCATCTACCTAGTAAAGGACAGCGGCCTTACCCTTAAGGTGACCCCAGGAAAATAACTCATAATTGAAAGGAACAGGAAGTCTTTTGGAACTTACAAATGGTTTTCTTTAAATTCACCTTGCAGCTAAAGCTGTATCAGATCAAAAGATACAGAGATGCAAAGTTGTTATTATAGAGTAAAAACTATGGATCTTACTCTTAGGTTAAGGATAACATGTATTTTAAAAGTTGATTAAAATGTAGCCTCTGGTTGTTTTCTTTGTTAATTCTGATACAAGTCATTTGAAAAGATTTACTTCAGAATTTATGTTACCATCTTAGATTCTTTGGTAGCATAGTGCCTAAGGCACTTGACTGCTAACCAGAAGGCTGGCGGTTCAAACCCACCAGCCACGCCTTGGAAGGAAGGTTGGGCAATCTACTTCCATAGTGATACTGCCTCTGAAACCCAAAGAGGGGTCACTATGAGTCGGGGCCGACTCAATGGCACGTAACAACAACTTAGATTCTTTTATTCCATGGGTATATCTTTATCTGAAGTTTCCAGTTGCTTTATAAGCTATGACTCACTTCCATGTCCATTCCATTTGAAACAATACTGACAAGTTTATTACTCCCATGACTGGGGTTAACGAAGAAGGTGGCAATACATGAAACAAAGTGGTGTTACTTAGAGATTAATACAGAACTGTTATGTGAGTTTAGACAAAATACAACCCGGAAACACTAGAATTAATAGTAAGCTAGAAAGGTATAGTATTTAATAAATTAAACACATACATTGTCACCAGCCATAAACTGCTGGTGGACACAAAGAAATAAAGATGACATTTTAAAATAGTGACTTTCTGAAAGGTCTTAAATATTTCTCCAAAGTAACAAAAAAGGGCATGGATTGAGAATTGTTTTAAGGAAACCAAGTAACTCATGTGATTCTTGGAAATTATTTCCTTGGATGGGGGTCAGAAAGAAGAAAGCCATCAATGGTACTCCGAAAGAAAGGCCCCTTCCTCTCTTCTTTCCCCACAAGTGTACTAACTGGTTTCAAAATTCATTTCCCTTTATTCTCTCACAGACAAGCTCCTCAAAACTATAGCTGTCTTTAGCCTGGAATTTATAAATTAAAATGGATTTTAATTAAACTCTAGAAGTAAGACAGGCAAGATAAAGGTTCTTGCAGCAATTCACTTAGTTGTCTTAGAAATAAACACCATGGGAGGGTACCCTTTTAACATCAATTTGAAAACCCACTACATTAAAAATTAAATGGATATTTCTAATGTGTACATATTTGAGAAAAAGTTAAGAGAAAATAAACATTCATGTCCTACAGTATTCAAAATGGCTATCTCAGACACTCAACATTAAAAATACATAAGCATTTTGGAGCTTAAGGTTTGACTGAGTGCTAATAAGAACATTAGTCATTTTCCTTCTCAAAGAGATTATAATACTTTAAAATTTCAAGGATAACTCATTGCTCTACACCAGAAAGTTTATATAAGAACTGTGGGGGCAAAAAAAAAAAAAAAAAAAAAAAGATCCAGGATGAATTATGCAAAAATCCTTTGAAAGTTAACTGTGAATTAAAGGTCATCTTATTATCTTTATGGCTCAAGTGTTCTTCATCTGGAGTATGAAGTTATGGAGTTAGGAAGTGGGACCTAAACTTTGGTGCCCAGAGATGCTGCAAAGGGTTGGATGGAAGACGATGCCACTTGAACTGGAACTCAAGTGGGTCTTTCAGGGATGTAGATACTTGTCCCAATTCTATGGGAAAGTGCCTGGTTACCTCTGTAGATCAAGAAATGGGTAAACTAGGACTTTCCTGCTGGCTATCACTATCAGCTTTTTGCCAGGACCAAAACCTAAAATAATCCAGCCATATTTTCATGGGTCGCTTAGTCCAGTTCTACAAGGACCTGCTATAGAGCTGACACCTTGAAAGAGCAGTTTCTTTACATCTGTTCATTCATACAGACACTTTCCTGCTCTCAGGCTAACAGCATAACACCCAGGAATTCCCTGGATTTTTGACTGAATATCCCATGGTAAATAAGCATGCATCCTAAGTCAGAATTTGTAATTTGTAAAGCATATACATGTAATAATAAACTATAATTATAAAACATACATAAAAATAGTCTTACTCCCTTCCTAGCCCAGCAAATATCGAATGTCTTTCAAATCTTAGAATTACTCATGGTATTCTTTACTTGTAGATCTTTAAATGCACTGCTGCCAATGCCAAGAAACCTTCAAAGGACAGAGCTAGTTTTCAGTGGTGACCAGGCTAAAATCTTAACATTTTTACTTTTAGTCTAATGTTCTAAGATACCATATTGCCATCTTCCTTTATATTAATTTTCAATGCCTAGAATAGTCTCCAAATTTGGTATCCCAAAGCTAATAAGGTCAGGAGGAATAATCTCTTCTTTTTTGCATGTATAGAAAATTGAAGTAAGTTAGGGCAGTATCCCTCACTGTATGTGAAGTATCCCCAGTTAGAATAAGCTCTAAGAACAAGAGAAGTGTGATAATTCAAATAAAAGTACACTGAAAATTACTTTGGAAGGTACTATAAACTTCTAGAAATCAAATTTGTACATGGGATGCTAGACTTTCTACTCCTCATAACAAATTCTGTAGTGATATGGTCTCAGTTGTAAGAATCAAAATTTCAAAGCCATATTACTGGAAGGTCCTTGAGAAAATAGGAGTAAGAAAGAAAGGTCTTAACTTAGTGCACTCAATGTTCTTGATATTCTTATCAGCAACTATAATTCAACTAGAGTGATCCTTCACTCCTTCAGTTTTCAATCTAGTACAAAGAATTTTCCATTAATCACTTAAAGCACATGCTTGAACTTTGATGGTAATATGACAAATTTATTGTGGCCCACAGCTCTTGCTGGACCACTCTCAGGAAAGTTAACTCTGTGAAGTTTAATCTCTCCTTCCCTTTGCCCACATGTTTTCCAAGGTAGTGATTCTGTATGACAAGAAACTCAGGCCACTGGGCTTTCCCTTTTCAATAACCAGTGTAAAACAGACAAAATAAGACCTGATGACAGATTACATTTCAACCATACTTCCTGGGTGCTTTTCAAATTGGGGTCTGGGAACATCCTGGGGTACACAAAGGAGGAGGATGTGTACCTCAGAAAGATGGTAACACCAGTGTTCATGAGGAGCAGGAAAACCTCACTTGCTTTTGTTGAGACTATAAAATGGCACAACCAGTTTTTGTGTGAGAAGTAATAATTTGAGAACCACAATTTGTTTTAAAACACACAGACCCTTTGGCTCAGTAATACTACTTCTAATATTTATACTTGCACAAATGTGCAGATATAGATATATAAGGGTAGTTACTGTAAATCTCAATCAAAGTCAAAATTAACTGAAGGTCTTTAGTTAGGCTTAGTGATGTTATCCACATTTCACACACTAAACAACGGTGACTACCCAATTACACTATTAATTAATGTTTTTAAAAATAGTTTTTATCTCTTCCAAGATTAGGAGCTCTGATGGCATAGTGCCTAAGGCATGTGACTGCTAACCAGAAGGCTGGCGGTTCAAACCCTCCAGTCATTCCTTGGAAGGAAGGTTGGGCAATCTACTTTCATAGTGATATTGCCTTGGAAACCCAAGGAGGGGTCGCTATGAGTCAGATTTGACTCGATGGCAATGAGTTGAGTTTTCCAAGATTAGGCATTAACAGGAATTCAATGGCCAAGGGTTACATGACATTAATTTGGTTTTAATTATACAATGAGGGAAATAAGTCCATTCTCTGTGAGATCAGTCATGCTTGGTGGGGATGTTCTAAGCAAATTAGTAGGGCAAATGTAGGGAAGAAAAAATGATACTCATACCTCTTCCTCGAGAATATCACAAGCCAAGTGGATGCGGGACACGTCTACTTGGTGAGGCTCGGACTTTAATTTCTTGGATCGTAAACTCCAAAGTTTTACACAGGAGTTGTCAAACCCAGCAGCAAGCAGCTTACTATCTGGGGAAATTTCTGCAGTGTTCAGCAGCTGCTCTGTATTATAGAAGGCATAGAAACAGATGGTGGTAAGTGAAGGAGGCCCATCCTTGACTCGCTTAATGCTCTCCTGTAAGATCTCCAGGGCAGCCTCATTCTGCAGAATAGGGGTGGGCATGTCAGTGGGCTCTAAGCCGCTGCTCTCACTACGTGAGGAGCTGCCACTGGCATAGAGTTGGTAGTCTGTTCTCTTGGTGGGCTGCACATCAAGATGAATATGCAAGGAGAGGATTTTGCACAGGGCAGTATTGTTGTCACTTTGGAGGTAGCGGATAAGGTAGTTGTAGCTGTCTTCTTGGAGACGGATCACATACTTGTTATCTAGGAATGCACGAAGCGTGAAGTTAGACAGGATGTCCTGGATGGTTTGAGTGGTCTGTAGCTGCTCAATGACATCCTTCTGGCTAGCGTTCTGTAAAAACATTCCATGGAAGCGGCTATAAAAACTTTCCACTGTGCTCTTCGGACTGTTCTGGACCAGGCTGAGATGGAGGTAGACAAAGAGAGGATAGAGGAGAGGCATCACTTCGTGGCTGTGCTGGGAATCAGAATCTATAATGGAAACAAAACCAAACCGGGCAGCTTTATAATCAGTATAATCTCATAGAATAATGTGACTCCTCATGGGAAATCTACTGCTATATAACATTTGCTTGTCAGGACTGAATTTTTTGAGACTAATGATTAAAATAAGTCCAATATAGATTTTCAGAATTTCAAAGCCCACACCTTTTAATGGAAGAAGGAAGAGCATTAACTATGAAGTAAAGCAAACCTGGCCCCGATTTCTACCACAAATCAGGAATCTGATGCCCAGAAAAGTTAAATCAC
Source organism: Orycteropus afer afer (assembly GCF_000298275.1). Taxonomy (NCBI): domain Eukaryota; kingdom Metazoa; phylum Chordata; class Mammalia; order Tubulidentata; family Orycteropodidae; genus Orycteropus; species Orycteropus afer. The sequence continues at coordinate 14,775,577 of NW_006921637.1, read as the reverse complement.
TTGCATAAGTTCTTACAACAGTTCAGTAGCAGGGTCTTATCTTGTACTCAGGTCTTCAGGATTTACTATTTTTTTCTAACAATTTAGTGTTTCTCAAACTGGGACCTTCATCATCTGAGTCATCAGACATAATCTTGGGAGTCTGTGCGTTCTTCACACACACACAAAATTAACTTCATAATATCTATAAAACAATGATTTCAAATATATTCAGAATTACCTGGATGACCACTTGGCAAGTAAGTACTGACTTGTGATTTTAGTGCTCTGATTCATTTTGTGATTATTTTTGACACCTATCCCTAAAGTAAAATCAAAGTACTTATTTTAATGGGCTCATTAACATGAATGGTTATCCAGAAGGAGATCTGGTGGCACAGTAGTTAAGCACTTGGCTACTAAAAAGTTAGCAGTCTGAACCTAACAGCTGTTCCACAGGAGAAAGGTATGGCAGTCTGCTTCCACAAAGATTACAGCCTTGGAAAACCCTATGAGGCGCTTCTACTCTGTCTTATAGGGTTGGTATGAGTCACAATCAACTCAATGGCAATGAGTCAATGGGTTACCCACACTGGCATATTCTAACATTAAGATACAACATTCACCCATAATTGTCCCATAACTGTCAATGTACTCATTTGGATTTTGTTGGTTAAAAGCAAAACTTCTTTTGCAGTGATAATTTACCAACAAGGCATTTTCATGTCATTAAGACTATTTACTAATTTGAGACTTTAACACCATGAAATGACGTGACAAAGAATTTTCAAAAAAGAGCACAGCTTTAATTGTCATGGGCTAATGAGAAAAGAACAGATGTTGCATCTAATGCCTAAATAACTGTTCATGACAAGTGAAGGCCAAATAACACGATGGATGGCATGCTACAGGAACAAAGGTTTTGTAGTCATTTGAATATAGAAAAGCATTAAGAGAACAGAATCATCACAGGACACAAACATTAAGTTGTTTCTAGTTGCCACCAAGTTGATTCTGATTTGTGGGGACAAACACTGTAGACAAGATGAACTCAAAGTAACCTGTGTGACAGCCATCAGTGCATGTTATCTATACTTCCATTTTGTGCAGCAGTTTAGTTGTGGCAAAATTCATCATTACACTAAATTGCTGTTAATTTGAATTTTATTCCTTTCATGATTTTGTTTGTACTTTATCTATAAACAAATTTAGGATTCATACAGAAATATGAGAATAAAGATTTTACATCTGCTTTAATTCATATAAATAAATAGAAAATGCTTTAAGTCAGTGCTTAGGTTCTACTAGCATGTTTTTCATTAAAAGTAATTCACAGAGGGCTCAAGATTCTGCAACTCTGCATTATATAATCCTGCCTCTCTAATTTTACGATAAATGATAGCATACTATCTCTGTCCAATTCTCTATTTTACTTCATTACAAAATAAATATGCATAACATTGTATTTTAGAATAAACTTTTCTCTACTCAAATACTCATTCTACTCATTATTCTTACTCATATGTAAAAGATAAATTATAAACTGAAACCAAACTCACTGCTACTGAGTTGATTCTGACTTTTTTGAGACCCTATAGGACAGAGTAGAACTGCCCATAGGGTTTCCAACGCTGTACATCTTTATGGAGGCAGACTGCCTCATCTTCCTCCTGCAGAGTAGCTAATGAGTTTTAATCACTGAACTTTTGGTTACCAGCCCAGTGCTTTAACCACAGTGCCACCAGAGTACTCTGTAAATTAAAAGGCAGCTATGTCCATTATAGAAAATAAAACTCAAACCTTATCTATTAGACTTTCAATATACTCTACTGGGACAAGAGATTGTTTTCAATTCTTTAAATCTTAGTTTTAGGTTTATTTTCCAAAAGAGAAGCATTTTTTAAGTCTAGAAAAAAATCTGGCCACCAAGGCACAGGAAAGCACCACTTTAAAAATTACTGAAATTTAGTGTTGGCTATAGGTCATAGTTTCCAAATTGTTTTATTTGTTCTTTTTTGACTGAAGAGAACAAAATGCTAGGAATAAAACACAATTTTTATAAAAATATTCTACATGTAGAAGAAGGTGAAATTCACAGAAGTCTTTACTCTTTATACATCTTTTTTTTTTTTTTTTTTTATCCTGTTCTCTTATAATTATGACTTACACTTTATATTTTACAGAAAGTATACTCACTTAATAGGGGCTCTGGTGGCACAGCATATAAGGTATTCGACTGCTAACCAGAAGGTTGGTGGTTCAAATCCACCAGCCACTCCACAGAAGGAAGATGGGGCAACCTATTTTTGTGAAGATTTACTGCCTTGGAAAGCCAATAGTGGTTGCTATGAGTCAGAATTGACTTGATGGCAGTGACTTTGGTTTTGTTTTTGTATATTCACTTAAAGCATTTTTTTCTACTTCCCTAGTGATGCTGCCTTGGAAACCCAAGGAGGGGTTGCTATGAGTTGGGTCCGACTTGAGGGCACATAACAACAACAAACAATTAGAAAAGTAACATATCCTCCAGAAAATGTGCTTACTGAATATGTAATGAGTACCTACTTGAGCCACTCTCTGCTAAGAGTAAACAAGAGTAAAAAGGAGTTTTTAATGGAGTTCTTAGCAATTAGTAGTAAAAAAGACACTAACCAAAAACTGACCTTGTTAGTACTCATTCTCCTCTACCTTCCTATAGTGTCTGACCCCACTGACTGTTACATACTGTCATTTCCTCTGAAATAACACTTGACCTGGCTCCCATCCCTCTGTTTTTGGCTCCTTTTCCTCTGTTCATTCCTCAAACGCTCATTTCACTTAAGAGTTAACATTAGGTGTATGCTGCCTGTGTGCTGAATATCTGCAGTCTTGTTTAAGAGTCACAGCTTTCCACTACACCTCCTGAAGAAAAGGGCTGACAGCCACAGGTGAGAACATCATAGAAGCTCACATCTATAGATAGTTTAACCTTTGGAGGAAAAAATGCATTCAGGATGGTAAAGCCTTAGATATGCTTATCTTTCCTTATTCTCTTCCTTTGAGATTTTTTTATTTCTTAAGGCTTTATTTTGTACCTCCAGATGTAGGTGTTGCAGAACTCTTTATCACAAGTCTGTACTTTTCTCTTAAATTCCAAATTTCTATTGTAAGCTGTATAGCAAGTTGCCACAATTTCAATCATATAACCCTTCTGACTTGTTATTTCAGTTTAATACACGTTAATTGTCCCAGTCTCAAAACCTGAGTCACCCTTATTTGGAATACTCCTGTTTCTGCTTTCCTACTAAAATCTACCCTATCCTTTAAGTGCTAATTTAAAATTTTATCTGACTACTCCAGTCTAAATCACTTTCTTCTTTCAGTTTCAAATACAATTCCTATAAATACACAATTTGTCAACTGATCTCATACTGGTCTGTGAAGACATTTCTACTGTACTCAAATTTTAACTAAAAATTTTTACTTTTAACCTTTTATGTTAGTATTAGCTTCTAAATTAGATTAATGATTGTATTTTATACTTTATTTTGGTGCTCAGGCAATACTTGTCCATTTGGTTTGGCTGACTGTTCCTGAGAGACCTAAGAATAGAAAAAAATCTTCCAGGGAAACCAGTCCTTAAGTGAAAAGAATGTATTTCAACCTTTCTCCAGATAATTTGTAACAGATGGAATAAACAACCAAACTATATACAATGTAACAGACAACTGTATCAGTTTTGGACCAAGATAAAAAAAAATCACAAAGGAAAATGAAAATGTAAAGTTTGGGCAAAGGAAAACATGAAATGAAAATGAACAAAATAACACGTATTAGGGAGAAAAAAACCAGTACTATAAATAAAAGAAGCGAACAGCTAGTCTATGTTTAAATACACACATACACACACACACTCACCCAAACAGGTACTTTTGAGTTAATTCTGACTCACATACACCCAATGTGTGCAGAATAGAGCTGCACTCTACAGGGTTTTCAAGGCTGTGATTCTAAGTTAAGAGCCTGTCAAATATTTCAGAAAAAGTCAAGGCCCCCAAGGAATAATTGGGAAAGGGATTTGAACAGAAACATTTGCACTAGGGTAAATCACTTTGTTGTCAGATGCTGCTGAGTTGATTCTGACATGTGACAACCCCATGTGTGCAGAGAAGAGCAGTCCATAGGGTTTTCAAGGCTGCAGATCACTAGGCCTCACTTCTGAGGTACCTCTGGGTGAGTTTGAACTGTCAACCTATTGGTTAGCAGTCTAGCGCTTTATCGTTTGTACTACCCAGGGTCTCCTTAAATCACATTAGTTTTCAACTAAATATAGTAATTCTGTTCTGCAAGAAATATGTAGCAGTTTAATAACAACAGAATTATTTCACTGTCTATTTTATTATATGCCTATGATATATAAAGATATATAAGCAAAAATCTACATAATGTCACTAGGGTCATCTTAGCATTTTTCATAATGGAAATAAGTTATGCTCACGAGCCATCTCACAGGCATGAGAAGACCAAGTAAATCACTAATATAGTTATATATTTGGGTAACTTTTTTGTCTGTTTCCCTTATCACACAGTATGCTCTATAAGGGTAGGGAACCTATCAATAAACCCTATTGGAATATTGAGCCTGGCACACAGTAAGTGCTTATATAACATACAGGTTGAATGAATGAAAGACAGGTTCTCTACAACTAGAATGGTGAGGTAATCTATCACAAAGGGATAAATATAATCCCATTTTAAGCGAACAGAATAATTTCTAAAACCTAACTTAGATCCGTTGGTAGATCCAATGGATCCAACAGATCTACCGACTCAGGACCATAGTACAGGGGACACCAGACTCAACTGGCACAAAAAAATACATAAAAGTCTTGTTCCTCATCCTACATTGGTGAGTAGTGACTGGGGTCTTAAAAGCTTTCAAGCGACCATCTAAGATGCAGCTAATGGTCTCCTATCGTCAGAAGTGAAGTAGAGTGCAAACAAAACAAAACAAAACAAAAAACAAGGGCATTTGGAAGCAACAGGCCCTAGGACATGAAGGCCCTTGAGACCAGAAGAACTAGATGGTGCCTGGCTACCAATGCCAACAACTCAGGAAAGGATCAAATCTGGAGATCCTGGATAGAGTGGGAAGAAAAAAATGGAACAAAAACCAAAAACTCAATAATGACCAGATTACTGGTTGAATGGAGTCTGATGAGACCCCCAATACTATGGCTCAGCATACATTCTGGGCCTGGAATAAAACTCACTCTCAGGGGCTGCTCTTAGCCAAATAGTAAACAAGATGTACACTCAGACCACTCAACCCAGGGTGACACACCCACATACTCCATGGAAATGCATCCCTTGGAGCAATCAACCACGGGGCATCAGAGGGGCAACATTCGCATGAAGGAAATGCAGGACACACAGGAGTGCTTAACTATGAGGGGCACAGGGCGGGGGTCTACTGGGCAGGGAGGGGAGGAGACTGGGTTAGGGTTGGGGATGGTAAATGGGAAGTTAAACTAAATGTACATGGAATGTTGAATGTAAAACAAACTATTCTGTAAACTTGCACCTAAAGCACAATAAAAAATAAATTTAAAAAACCAAATAAATAAAAACTGACTTAGAAAATTAAAACCAATCCTAGTGATTAAAAATAACTCATTCTCTCCAAGTTCTTGTTTACTTCTGGATAAAATCCTTCTTATTATAAATTCATGTTTTTATTTTTTCCTCTATCTTTAGTGGAAATGGAAAGCAAATGATCACTATTCTGAGATACTTAATGTTCATATGATATGAGAATCTTAATAGAGTTACTTTTTTTTTCCAGTTTAAACAGTTTAGACTTCTTTTGGCTAAATCTTTAATCTATATGATTTTTCATTTTTCTAACTATTTAACAGAATATTCTCTACTTATCATTCAACAACTGTGAAAACTGATAAATTCCTCTTGAGTTTTATTTTTTAATGTTTATTTCCTATAAGATTTTTTGATTTTTCCCAACTTTGTTGTTGTTGTTGTTATTTGCCGTTGAGTCGGCCCCGACTCATAGCGACCCCTCCTTGGGTTTCCGAGGCAGTATCACTACAGAAGTAGGGTTGCCCAACCTTCCTTCCAAGGAGTGGCTGGTGGGTTTGAACCGCCAGCCTTCTGGTTAGCAGTCAAGAGCCTTGGCACTATGCTACTAGAGCTCCTGACTTTAGACTTTAGTAAATACAGATTCTTTTCTTTAAAATATAACCAACATGGTGATTAGTTACAAATAAGTAAAATTAAGACAATTTTAATTGTATGTGACTAAAGCTCAGTATATTTCCTACACCTCAAGGCAAAACACAAGGTAAAATATAGAAAGTGCTCAGCAAAAAGTATTCATTAATAATCTGAATCAGCATGGTTTCCTTTAGTGCAATAGTTTTTCCAACATTAAAATTATAATCAGTTCCCTTACGACTAAAAGAGATCAGTTGGTTTAGCCTACTAACTGCCTTTTTACTTCACACGTGAGGAAACTAAGCAACCCCCCCGGCCAGGTTAAGTGACTCACCTTTTTTTAAGTAGCTCATTTAAAAAGTTACACAGTGAGTTAGAAAAACTGAGGAGAACTCATATATACTGATTTCGTGTTTTAGTGTTCATTCTACCACCCACACACTAGTGTAAACCACAATTTCTAATATTTTTACCTTAGAAGTTTTATCTTGCTGATTTGTAAGGACTATTACCTTGCATTTTTGGAATAAGGAGAAAAGACTATTTTAAGATGTTACTACTGTGTTATCAGTAAGGAGCTCTGGTGGCATTTTCTTTTTTTTTGTTTGTTTTTATTATCAATCGAAATATCAATGCATATTTCAAAAGTGCCGCATTTAAGGATGTTTCTCTATCTACCTGATTTAACACTCACTTACTTAGTGCGCGTTTACTGAGTATCTACATGCCAGTCTATATGTGTTGGAGGCTATCTATAAAACAGTGAATGAAACACACCAGAGCTCTTGTAAATTTTAACCCTGTGATTTAACTCTCTCTAGAATTTTAAGTTCTTAATGCAAGGATTGTGCTAAATTGCCTTTGAGTCCCTAGAATCTAGCACCATGCTTGGCACAATGTAGGTTCTGAGAGAAATTTGAATTAATCTTTCTTAATAAGGAAAGGTTCCTAGTACTGAGTACTTACCAGTGAGAAAATTCCGTAGTCGTCCAAACTGTACTTCATATTGTTGGGGTTCTGCCTGGCAAGGGGCTGCAGACACAATGTTGGCACAACCAGATTCTGATTGGACTAGGGGGAGAAAGATATGTAAGAGTAGAGAAGGGGAGAAACAGTTATTAACCCAAAATATGGCAGGATGGGGTGGGGTGAAGGAGGGTGTTAAGTACCCCTCAAAAGCAACTGATATTTCAGTAGATTTTCAAAGTATGCTGGGGTTTCTGGTTAATTATGACAGACTGAGGACACATGTTTATTATTTTCTCCCTCCTGATATTCAATAACATGACTGTGGAGGAAAGAAAGGTATAAACTACAAGGATAAATATACTAAATGAAGGCAGGTAGGTACAAACATTGACAAGAGAAACCTTTGACCTTAGTGTTCTGAAGTTCACAAAATGTGCCTGGGTGTGAATTCATCTTCATCCACTGGGCTAGGTACCCACTTGGCCCTTTAATCTGGAAATTGTTATCTTTCTGTTCTGAGACTTTTCCTGACTCATTTTGTTGATTGCTTCTTATTTTCTTTCTGGTACTCTATTTCAAGGGAGGACCTCTTGAACTGACCCTTTAATTTCCTCTCTTAGCTTCCATTTCTTTTCCTTTTTGCTCTTTCTTAAAGGCTTCCTCAATTTTCAACCCTTCTACTGTTTTTTTTGGGAGCTCTGGTAGCATAGTGGCTAAGGCACTTAACTGCTAACCAGAAGGCTGGCGGTTCAAACCCACCAGCCACTCCTCAGGAGGAAGATGGGGCAATCTACTTTCATTGTGATACTGCTTTGGAAACCCAAGGAGGGGTCACTATGAGTTGGGTCCAACTTGACGGCACATAACAACTGTTTTTTTTTTTTTCTTTTTTCCTTTCATGGATTTAATTTGCTAAATTTTTTTTTTTTTTTTTTTTTTTTTTTTTTTAATAGTACTCTATTTTTGTTTCAAGGATATTACTGACAGTATTTTTGAATTTTTCTTCTCTACTGTTTGTTTCCTCCCAGTTTTTTTTTTTAATATTATTATATTGTATTCTCAGTGAAGGTTTACACAGCAATTTAGATCTCCAATCAACAATTTCTACACAAGTTGTTCAATGACATTAGTTACATTATTCACAATGCATGAACACTTTCATTATTTCTGTTCTGGTTCCATTCCCATTGATCTAGTTTCTCATCTTTGTTTCAAAGTAATTGTTGATTGTTTAAGAAGCTGTGGTGGTACAGTGGTTAAGGCATTTGGCTACTAACTAAAAGGTCAGCAGTTGAACCGACCAGTTGCAGAAGACAGATGAGCAGTCTGCTTCTGTGAACATTTATAGCCTTGGAAACTCTATGGGGCAGTTCTCTTCTGTCCTATAGGGTTGCCATGAAGTTGGAATTGACTTGATAGCAGTGGTGGTTGGTGGTTTGACTGTTTGGTTTCATATGTTTGTTGCTGTTGTTGTTATGTGCCGTCGAGTTGGACCAGACTCATAGTGACCCCTCCTTGGGTTTCCAAGGCAGTATCACTACCGAAGTAGATTGCCTCATCTTCCTTCTAAGGAGTGGCTGGTGGGTTTGAACCACCATCCTTCTGGTTAGCAGTCAAGTGCCTTAGGCACTATGCTACCAGAGCTCCTTTGGTCTCATATAGATGATTTTTTAAAGGAGTATAGCATTCACAGGTGATTTCCTTACATTTTTTGTTTGTTTTACATTCAACAGTTCATGCACATTTGATTTCATGCCCTGATTACCATCTCCAACCATTAAAAACTCTCCTTCCCTCCTGTCCCTGTGACTACCCCTTCCCTGTGCCCTTGTCTGTCCAGCTTTCCATGTGAATGTTGCCCCTCTGGTGTCTCATGGCCGATTGCTCTAAGGGGTACATCTCCTTAGAGTAGGTGGGTGCATCACCCTGGAGAAGGTGTTCTGCATGTAGGTCTTTCTACTGTTGGACTGAGAGCCCATCCATGGGAGTGAGTTCACCTCTAGGGCCAAAGGGTAACCCAGGGCCATAGTCTCAGGGGTTCCAACAGTCTCTATCCAACCAGTAATTGTGGTCATTTTTGTGTTTTGAATTTTGTTGCACATTTTCCCTCCCACTTTATCCAGGATCTCCAGTTGTGATCCTTTTCAGAGTGTTGGCACAGGTAGCTGGGCACCATCTAGTTCTTCTGGTCTCAGAGTCATGAAGGCTGAGGTCCTCGTGGTCCATCTTATCCTTGGACTAATTGTTTCCAGATGCCTTTGATTTTCTTCACTCTTCTTTGATTCAGATGAGAGGAGACCAACAGTTGACAAGAGAAACCTTTGACCTTAGCGTTCTGAATTTCATAAAATGCACGTGGGGTGAGTCCATTTTCATCCACTGGGCTAGGCACTCAGTGGGCCCTTTAATCTGTAATCATGTAGACTATTGGCTCATTGCATTTTGAGCCAATTTGTTATTTAGCTACAAGGTGACCTCAGGGGCTAGTTTTAGTTTAACATTTGAAGAGTGTATCAGGCCAATAGTCTCAGGGAGTCCTCCAGTCTCAACCAGTCCAATAGGTATGTTTTTTTTTTTTTTAACTAGGTATTTGACATTCTCTGTTCCATATTTTTCTCCTGTTCTATCAGGGTCCATCTACTGTGGCCCTGATTAGAATGGTCGGTATTGGTAGCCAGGCACCATCTAGTTCTGGTCTCAGAGTAGATGAGGCTGTAGTTCACATAGGTTATTTGTCCTGTAGACTAGTTTCTTCTTTGAATCTTTGGTTTCCTCTTTCACTTTTGCTTCAGATGAAGTGAGACCAATAGTTGTATGTTAGTTGGCCACTCAAGTTTTTAAGAACCCAGACACTACTCATCAAACTAGGATGCAGAACATACATTATAAACTATATTAAGTGTGGTGGTTATGTTTGTGTGTCAACTTGGCTGGGCCTAGTTGAGTGGCTGGGCAGCTAGTGGTAGTTATTCCCCATGATGATTCTGATTCTGGCAATCAACTCCATGGTGGGATCTACCACAAGTAGCTGAGTAATTGCTTTGGGTATGTGGTCTGCTTCGTGTATATAAGGAGAACCCTTGGGAATGGTCTCTAGCTTATGGCACCTTGAACCCTGCATGTAGCCATGTCGTTGTTCAGCAGACTGCCATGCTCTGCTGACCTTGGGACTCACAATGGACTTGAATTCATGGCCTGCTGTGTGATTTGGTAATATTGGGACTGTGCCTTTTTTTTTACTTGTCAACCTTGGGCTTGGCAGCCTCAGCAGCCAGCAGCTGTCTGAGTGAAGAAAAGCCTCTAGCTTCAGTAAGCCTCTAGCTTCAGTTGGCTGGGAGATGGAGGCAGAGCTGAAGCCCAGGGCTGAGGGGCTTTCATCCAGCCCCTAGAGCCTGGCACTTTGAACTTAGACTTAAAGCCTCCAAACTGTAAGAGAATAAACTCCTGTTTGTTAAGGCCATCCCATTTGTGGTATATTCTTGTCAGAGCAGCACTAGGTAACCAGAACATTATGTAATTGACTGAGATGTTCCAGGAGACTATGGTCTTAATCCTTCAAATCCAGAAATTTAATCCCACTAGGTATTTGGTTAAGGAGCTCTGGTAGCATAGTGGCTAAGGCACTTGACTGCTAACCAGAAGGCTGGCGGTTCAAACCCACCAGCCACTCCTCGGAAGGAAGGTTGGGCAATCCTACTTCCGTAGTGATACTGCCTCAGAAACCCAAGGAGGGGTCGCTATGAGTCAGGGCTGACTCGACGGCACATAACAACAACAAAAGGTATTTGGTTATGTCTAAGAAGTATCTGTAACTGTGCCCCCATGGACTTTATTATATATATGCACATATGTACATAGTCATATAGATGTATATATTTACACATAAGCCTATACACACACACACACACACCCCTAAACATATATATGCCTACAAACATACATATATAACTTCACATATATTTTTTGGTTGTTTCAAAATAATATATGCCATAGCAATTATCAATAGGCCCTTTCAGTGATATTGTTTACCTTTGTTAAACTGTGTACACTGCACCCTCATTCAGTGTTACTTTTCCAATCACTAAAGTAAGTGTCTGAAAATAAAAATAAGTGAACCCCTCCTCCCATCTCTGGTAACTAGTAGTGAACATTAGCTTCTATATATTTACGTGCTCATGTCATTTCATGAAAATGAGAACATACTTGTTTTTTATCGTGTGTGATTAACTTATTTCATTCAACAAATGTCCTCCAGGTTCATCCATATTACAAGCTGTTTTGGGAACTTATTTTTCTTTACTGCTGAGTAGTATTCCATTGTATGTATGTACCACATTTTACTTATCCATTCATCTGTTGATGAGCACTTAGGTTGCTTCCATCTTCTTGCTATTGTGAATAGTGCTGCAATGAACATAGGTGCGCATAGCTCTGTTTGTATGCTTCTGATGTTTTTCTGTCTCTATCTTTTGTATTAGGTACACTTCTTTCAGTGTCTGATAATCCCTAGCTATCGGTTCATATTTAAAAGTAAAGTATTAAAGAGTTGATGGCGAACTCTGTGCATGTGGATGCAGTTAATCAATTATGATGACCTATGTTTTTCATGGGTCAGTATTTTCCAATGTCAGTATCTGTCAGTCTTTTCTCCTGGGCCGGTTAGGCTTTCCAGGGAAGAATCTTTTAATCCTCTGTCTGAAGGATACATGCCCGACTGCTGGTGTTCTGGGTAGCTGAAGTTGGAGAAGACCAGAGTCTCAACATTCAGTATGTAAACATACACTTAATCTCTATTATGTGAGTTTGTGCTTTTAAAGAAAAAAAAAAAATTCCCTTATTCTTTCATGGGTGGGGGTGGAGTTGGGGGTGGGGGCTGAGGAAAAGTAGCTAGAGACTGAGAGAAGCCATCTTTTAACAGCAAACTGGATAAAATATGAACATATTTTTACAAGGTGGAATATGGACAGAGAAATGGTAATTAATGCAGAAGGACTGAGGAAGACAAAACATAGAGTGTATATAAAAAGGGACATGGATGAGAGTAAATTAACCCTAGTAGAACTCAGAGAGGTCCATACATGGCAGAAAGCAGAGGGGAGGTAGCCAGAAGAAGGGGTATTTGCTGGACGTTTGCACATGGAAGAGTGGAATTCTTCTCATTTAATCAGTCACTAAGTCCCATAAAAACCAGAACCCACTACCATCAAGTCTATTCCAACTCACAGCGACCCTATAGTACAGAGCAGAACTACCCAACAGGGTTCCAAGGCAATAATCTTTACAGAAGCAGACTGTCACATCTTTCTCCCATGGAGTGGTTGGTGGCTTTGAACCACCAATCTTTTTTGGTTAGCAGCTGAAACTTACCCATTGTGCCACCAGGGCTCCTTACTAAGTCCTACGAATGCCTAAAATCTATTCTTTCCATTTCTATTACTAATTCCTTAACTCAGTCTTTCCTCACTTTTCATGTAGATTGTCACTATTCTAACTAGCTTCCCTGATTCTAATCTGGGCCCTCATCAATCAACATTGCCACCAGAGAGATCTTTCTAAAATTCACATTGGATAATTTGGATACTCTCTTTCATGTCACTCCATCCCCTGGTAAATTTCTAGTGGCTCCTTTGAATTTCAGCTCATTCCTTCTATTTACTGACCCCCTACTACTGCTAGGAACCGTAAGACCTTTTGGAATTTTCACTACCTGGTAGTCTAATTTAGATGAACATCTTCTTTGCTCCTATAGAGCCTGAGGCATATTTTCTTCACAGAACTTATTACATCCTATTCTTCTATAATCACTGGTTCACTTGCCTTACTAGATGCAATTAAGACCCTCAGTCACTAAGGAGCTAGGATCAAAACTTCATTATCTCTAGGATTTATGAGCACCTGGCCTACAACAGCTGTTCAATAAACTGCTTAATCAATACATGATTATTCAGATCATTCATTTAACTGAAAGACCTAGGACCAACTCTTATGATAATCATACTTTGTGTTCCTCACTTTTCCTGGTGGTTTTCCAAAAAAAGCAATGGATCTCCTAACAAACTATCAGTATAAGACAACTAAGAAGAGTAAAGTTTTTGGAAGATTGTTTAGTCATGTTCACTCCTACTTGCTATCAACAACAGCATATGCACACAGGGCAGCAGGAGATTATCAATATGCATTAAAAGTTGTGAGAGCAAGTTTAGAAGAAATTACTGTAGGGTGAGACAGAGGTCCTATAAATTGGATACCTTATTAGAAACAATAAGGCACCTATTAATTTCTGCTAGCCCATCATCTGGCCCTGTTTTGTGAAAGGTAACCAAATGCAGTTTGAAGGAAAGAAAAGAATGTGTGAATTTGATCTTAATGAACAAGAAGGCAGATGTGCAACTATGCTGCTTCTATTGTGTCAGAGGGAGTAAGGAACCACTTTTTTTGAAGACATTCTCAGATTTGCACTCTTTTCCTATAGCAACTACAATAAACTTTATTATGAATTAAATTCTTACCCTGCCCCCCCACCATGTGCATTAGGATCCTAACCACTATACTTTGGAGTAATTCCACTTGGGAATAGGATTTTCTTTGTTCTATAAATGAGGTCATATCAGAGTAGGGAGTGTCTTAAACCTGAGGACATTTGAGGTACATAAAGAGCAGATTACACAAAGAGAGATGCAAGCAAAATGGGGGAAAGAAAGATGCCATGTGAAGATTGTCAAGGAACTGAGGAATGCTGAGGTTACAGAAGCTTAGACAGGGATGTTCCTTGAGAGCCTATAGAAAGCCTTCCCCGAACTTGGACTTCTAGCCTCTTAAACAATGAGAAAATAAATCTACATTCTTTAAAACCATCAACTTACAGCAGCATTAGCAAACTAAAATAAAATCTTAAGGCAAAAAGAGCCAAGCTCCTTGATTTTGAAGGTAGTAAGAAAAGAGGCAGCTGAGTTAATTGTTGCTATCAGTATGAAGGTTGAAGCCATTAAGTGATGAAGCAGGTGGTGACAGATCCTTTTAAGACATGAAGGAAGTCCAGGAACAAAGAAGAGTGAAGGATGTAGTCTGAGCAGCTAAGGAAAGGAGCCAAGGCTCAGTTAGAGAACATAACGCTAACTCTAACTCCACATTATAGCCATTCAAGTTGTTCACAATCACCCTAAAGCACTGCAGCAATTTTAGTTCAAAATCTCCAGCACATGAATTCAATAAAAGAAAATGATATCAAATAAAAGCCTGAATTCAAAAAGTAATTGAGAATTGTTATTCCAGATGGATTCAAAACAAGTTTTTCTAAAAGAAAATCCAACTTCAAAGCATACAAAAATGGTAAATGTTAAGAACCTCAGGAACATTATCTAAGATATCTATTTCCAACTATTGGTCCCCAAATACTCATTCACCTAACAACTGATTTCCATGGTGAGGTTGCACAAGAGATGAGATCTTGGTGAGACCTTGTCCCCAAGGGTTTTACAGGATAATAGTTTACAGAAGGAAAAAGTTGCACATAACATCAGGAAATTTCACTGTTAGCCAGTAGAATGAAAACAGGTTTTTAGAAGTGGCATTTGAACATGGGTTTGAAGGACAGCTCTCTTCTCTGAGCCGGCAGCATGCACTGGACGCTGTTCATTCAGATTTGGGTATTCTGCTTTTTCAGTGCTATCTCAAGAAGAAAAGCAGTTGTCCTGCAGAGACATTACTTGGGTTCTTCTCATACCACAGGAGGAGAGCCCCCATTACCTGTGAGATTAGCTGCCATCTCTTCAGCAGTCTGTGACAGTCGCAATCCTTGTTTTAGGGGACCTTCTGAATCCACGTATTGTCGGCGTTTGAGGTAGCAGGACACTGCCATCTGAATCTGCTCTGTACGTACTCGTTTCATGACCTCCAAAGAGAGAGACAAATACTATAGAGAAAGAACAACAACACACACAAGAGGTTTTAAAGATCATTAAAACCTACCCATAATATCACAGAAGGGTAAAACAAGTAGTAGAGAAAGATTAGTTACATGGCTAGTTCAGTGGTCTAGTTAAGGAACAAAACTAAGTTCCCTAACTACTAACCTAGGATTCACTTCCATTTTATCAACATTTCCAGTAACACAGCCAAGTCCAATATGGAAAATAGGAATAGCATGGATAACAAAATGCCACAGAACCTCAAACACCAAACATTTAATACCACAACTTCTATTAGCTCTGTGAAATTTTTCATACAGAGGCTAACAACAAATAAACATGAGCAGTTTGAATTTTGGGGCCTTTAATTTCCCTTGCTTTGCTTGGTGAGAAAGGTGTTAATTAGCAGTGAAAAAGCCAAAAAAGAAGGCAGGAGGCAGTACAAAATCAAAGATCTAAACAATTCAGAAACTTCATAATTAGAGATTGAGAAGATGAGAAATCAGTAATAGGAAAGGGGAATATTGTAGTTTTTCTTCTTTAATAGGAAAATGTTACCAGGACTAAGTCAAAGATTTGAGTAATGTGTTTTCATTTTCATCATCGTATTTACTTCTTCCACTTTTTATTTGTAACTGCAGGTGTAGAAAAAGATCAAAAGAGTAAGAGGATATGTGTTGGAATATGTCTGGTAACTTCTTGTAAGAAAAAAAGGAAAACAGTAGGAAGTGAGTTAAACTGTGGTAAATTACTTTTGAAAATTCAAGTGAATTTGAGGGTTCACAAAAGAAAGGATTATTTTCCTTGAAAACTAAACTTATTATTAAGAATGATAGGAATCTCTAGTATTGGCATGAGCTGAAAACACCATTTTGCCTGCACTCCAGATGAAGCAATGATAGTTGGATTAATTTTCTAGGTTCTGTCATGTAAAAAATATTTTCCCCTTCAAGATTAAAATACAGTGTCCAGTTTGGAATGTATGCAATGTTACCCATGTACATGTGATTGCCCTCATCAAAATAATGTTCTCTAAACGTCTAAATCAAGGATTCCCAGTTGTTTTGTATGGTATAGCTATGTTTCCTTTTCTATTTTAAATTGTAAAAATACAGAGAACACATTTGCCAATTCAACATTTTATAAGTGGTTCGATTCAATAGAACCAATTACATCAATCATGTTGTACAACCATCACCAGCATTCATTGCCCAATTTTCCATAAACAAAAACTCTATGCCACCTAAACAATGATTCCCCCCTTACCCTTTGCCTCCCACCTCTGGTAACCATTATTAAACCCTAATTGTGATTTCTTTCTTTTCTTTTTTAAGATTTAAAGTTGCCCTTTTCCAGAAATCTGGTAATGACTTTTTTCTTTAAATATTGTTGAATGTTTATATATATCTAATATTTATGCATCTGCAATTTCTGTTAGAGTATGACGTGTGGTGCATAACTAAATGTATGTTTGATCTCAGATACAGTAACAAACAAAATGTCCCAAAATAATTTGTAAATAATCCTTTCCTTTTGAACTGATCTGTGGTACCCTCTTTAAAATATACTTGGAAGACATACTTTTCAATTCAATTCTCTAAAAATCATACAACAGAACAAATAGTGAAGGAGATGCACACATACATACACAAATATACATATTTATATATATATGATACAAAGTGTTAGGACAATATATATATTTTAAATGTATATATGTTATTTTAATCTATGTGTACAGAAAGATTATATTATCTATGGATTCAATTTCTAGATTAGCAAAGAGTAAACCATTTGTTAAAAAAAAGAGGGGTACTGGGTCTGATACAGTTGCGATTCAGTGACATAATGAAACATAATAAATTTTCCATCTTTTTGCTTTGTAATTTGCCTCACTCATTATAGTGTATAGGCAGTCCCTGGACACGAATGAACTCCATTCCTATCTGCCTTTCAGTCGAATTTGTACATAAGTTGGAATAGGTAGGTAAGGTTTGTATCTAATGTCAGTCAAACATTTGTCTTAATATATAGTGTTCCTTTCTAGGCACAAAGAATATTAAAGAAACCCTTCCAGATATAGTAAAACATTTTTAACATAGTAATACAATAATAATAATGACATTGTAATGCATCTCACAAAAGAGCTCCTGGTTGTTACTATGAACCACTGTGTGTATTCTGGGTTTTTAATATAATAGGCTTTACAGGGATTAGTTCATTGTACCTAAGTCAGCTATTCGTAACCTGGTGAATGCCTGTATTATTCTCCCAATGTGTCAACCTCATAGGGTTTCTAGGGCTGTAAATCTTTACAGAAGCAGACCGCCACATCTTTTTCCTATAGAGCAGCTCGTAGGTTTGAACTGCTGACCTTTGGGTTAGCAGCCAAGCACTTTACCACTGCATAACCAGGGCTCCTCAGATGACTTATTTATTTATTTACTTTTAAATAGCCATTATAGGATTTTCATACTTTGAGAGTAGGGAATCCTGCATTCATCTGTCTATCAATAAGGACAAATAAGTCTTTTTTTGTAGCTACTAGTATTACTCTATCAGTTTGACTGGATCAGTGGTTCTCTATGGTACTCCAATCTGTCCACAAATATTGGAGTATACATGTCTGTGTATAAATAATTTCAGCCTTGGAGATTGATTCACCATCATACTTAGAGAAAAAAAATTTAAATGCACACAGAAGCTGTGACAGTACTGCCTTTTCCCAGTTTGGCCCAAAGTTAAGATTGGTCAATCCAACTATCTGTACCACAATATCCCACCCCCATCCCCCAGTTTGCTAAAGCTGCTTTTAATCTAATTTCAAGGGCTCCTTGTCCCAAAGCTCTTCCAAACCAGTCTACAATTCCTCAAATTATAGCTGAGGCTAAACCTCTTCCAGATTTCCTACCTCCAATTTCTTGCTTGACATGGAAATACATGCATGTATCAATATGAATTAATTAGCATTCAAAATTAGATAAGAGTAAGAGATAATCTCTCTGACAGGAAAATACTCTGTATGCAAAAGATACATGAGTGCCTGACAGGGAAATACGTTACAAGGAGAAGATATTCTGTAATGATGGTGTCCCCAAGGTGCAATAGTATACATGCATGTGTCTGTGTGTAGGGGAGATACAGAGGAGTAAGCAGAAAGGAGTGAGAACGAACAGCATAGTAAAGTCTGGCCATACTTAGGATTGCCAAAAACTAATTTATAAATACCGATTTCAATGAATTTGCCTAAATTAGCTGCCCCAAATAAATTTCTCTAGATCAAAACTACCATTTTATGATAACAGACCTTCTCTGAGGTTACAGAGTTATCAAGTTGTAGGGTCAAGGATCTTAAGGGCAGGAACCCTTTTCTAACTACTCTGAACCGACATACCAAAGCCATGATCCAATCAACTTAACTTGAGTTTATTCCAATGTACACATATTTCAAGGGAAATTAATAATTAATGAAAGTTCTCCAGAGAAATCAGTTTTGCTCTGTGGTACCAATAGCCATAAATGGTTCACACACACACACACACTCCTTAAAATAGACCTCAGTCTTCTAACGCTAAGCCATGAGACTAACATTGCAATTTAAAGTTATCAGCTTAGCTTTTCCCATAATTATAAAATCTTTTACATTTAAATTAGGCTTGGATATAATTATATAATCTTTAATATGTGATATGTGATATAGTTATTCTCCATGATGACATTTCACATACTTTTCAAATTATGTAAGATACTTTAAATCTTAAAAACAAGTGAGCATATAGACCCTTCTCCTTACAGCACATAATTATCATTTCTAGAAATTAAAATGAAGATTGAGACACAATGGACATCTATTTCTCATAAATCAATAGTTGCCTACTGTTCAACTACTATGCCAATGAAATTGCTATATAAAATCAGAACATGACCATCTTGGTGTCTCAAAGTAACAACTGTGCCAAAAAAGTCTCAGCCATACTCTTAATGTTTAACTATAAAAATATGGGGATGCAAAGGTACAGAGAATCCAGGTACAGTCTTAAGATGAACAGGATAATACTGGATTATAGCCAACTATATCTGTTCAGTGGTTACGACTGCATCCCAACCTCACCCCGTTATATTCAAATGTATATGGCTGGTTAGAGGGGCATTTGAGGAGGCACCTCCACAAAATCACATCTCAGTTTGTGTACTACCCAATTCCACAAAATGTCAGTAGAGTATGAATAGTACTATAGGAATAGGTGGCAGGTTTGAGTATGAGGGAGTTTAAAATATATCTAGGCAAACTCACCCCTGTTACTCTCAAATCAGCTCCTCAATGGAAGTACTCAATGGAACTACTGATAGTTGGCCTTTTTTTTTTTTTTTTTAAAGTAAATGTATTTTTTCCAATTGTCAACTTATGCTTAAGAACAGATGAAAAAATTATTCTGTATTTTTTGTTAAATGAGATTTTATACAAAGTGCCTACTCAATTATTATTCTCTTTACTTGCAGTAGTCTAAATGGTTGCAATATTTATTAAAAGGTCATTCAAAGTAGGACCTAGAAATCTAGCTTTTGCCATAATCATCACAATAAAGTGTACTGAATTAGCTTTGAAAAAATAGAAACCATAGCTAAACTATAAATGAGCTATACTACTGTGACATAGTTTCAGTCACACAAATTTAAAATAATAAGGCCTTTCATATTCAATCTTTACTCAGGCACAGATTGACACTAATACATTTATTTGAATTAGAAGTTGTACTTTCCCCCATGTTGTCCTAAGAACTAAACAGCACATGTGTAAGGCACATAGCTTGGCCTCAGGATTCATTGTAGAACCTGGAATTTTAGGGGGAGTAGTAGTCACACAACCAGCCAGCCAGATGCCATTGGAAATTTACTTTCTTCAAAATTGTCTGGGACCTCAGGGATAGTCTCATCAACTACTTTCCCTATAGCTTCAGATGTCACTTATTCCAAATAACTCACCAGTCCCCTTACCCAAACACACTTCACCTCTGGCCCTCTTCCAGCTGGTTTCATCAGCCATGCCCCTGCACTGGGGGCCTTGAGCACAAGTGATGCTGGATCAGGAACAAAAAACCAAGGACCACAAAATCCAATTTTTGTTCCATTATGTCTATATTATTCAAGTCCACACACCTCTGTCTGATATTTCAGTGTCTTTGTAGTCACTGAAGCCACTATGTATCATCAAGTGGCATTTTCTAGAGTACATCACCTTCACATCTACCAAACAGCCCAAAATAGAATACTTTTGGGATGCACAGGTGATGGTATCATTCAAAATCTCAACCTGTGCCATAAGCACCCCCATTTAGGTAAGTAGAAGTAAATTCTCTCATCATTTACTGTATATATATATTGGTGATGTGTAAAAGCTGTTTACAATTATAGATAAAACCTGTACTTTGTGAGACATAGGGGAGGAATAGCTACCAAATCTTTTCTGTTGTTTGCTTGCTTGTTTATTTAGCTGATTTGGTAAGACTGTATAGCTATCTCAACTAGCTCTGACTGAGGTGGTTTCAGCCTACTATGTTTTTCTCAAAATAAAGTAGTTGAGAGAGTGCCCTGCAATATGAGAGACTTGAATATGAGGTGATACCTTCTTTCCAGAGGGATACTTTTGGGGAGAAATCTTGCCATGTAGTCATGCCTATACAGCATATACTCGAAGAGAATTTTTACGAGAGGTTACCTGGAATGATCTAAGATTTCTTCATGCCTCTGTAAGTCCACTCTAACCAAGATTTGGACTGAAATGCTTGTTTCTGATAAGAAATCATTCTCCTTTTGGAGTTACAAGGCAGACATGAAGTCATAATTACAAGTACATGGGCCTTGCCTACTTTCAATCCAGTCTCCATACTACTGTAAATGCACTTGTTCAAAAAACTCACCTGATATCCTCTGTGCTCAGCTCAAAAACTTTCTATTGCCTCCATTAGTATTAAGTATGAACAAAATTCAATCGCCATTGCATCATTTTGGAGTTACTCTAATGCAGCCTTTGCTTACCTATCAATACCAAACTTTTTGTTCTCCTCCCTGTACTAGTTGGTCCCAAGCTACCTTCTCACCTTGGGGGCTTTGGTAATGCCCTAATGCCCCTCCATTAAGTAGAGGAACACCCACACTGGCACCTGAACCTGTTTTTGTTAAATTCTACTCACACTTCACAGCTCAGCCCTCTCTCCTTTCCAAAAGCCTTCTTGGATCATGGCCCCATCCCCCACTGCATCCAGGAACAAACCTCTCACACAGAGCTCATTATACTGCTGTTTCTTATACTACTACAACTACTACCCATATTTACTTATACACCATGAATAAGACATCATTTTAAATGCTTTACACAGATTATCTCCTTTAATCCTCATAACAGCCTATGAGGTCCATACTGTTATTCAGATGAGAAGGCTGAGGCCTAAAGAAGTGAGAAAATTTGTCTAAGGTTATACAGTTTTGGAACTCAGGCAATTTGGCTTCAGTGTTTGAGCTTGTACTCTTCACAGAATCCTGTTGCTCAAAGGATCCTACTGTAGACCAAGGGCTTCTTGGAAGAGCACAACAATAGATGTTTAACAGATGCTTGTTGAGAGAATGATTGGAACAGTTACTATCTGAGAAACTGTCTAGTATGTGGAAGAGAGGCTGGGCGCTTCATTTCTAGTATTGTCCACTAAGTACTACTGGTTATGCAGATGATTCCCCGAATCCCCTTCCAACTAAAACAAATTAACAACCCCAAACGTCTCCTTGTCCCTAGAGATGTCCTCTAAAGGTGCTAACATACTGTTTGCAAAAAGAAAAAAAAAAAAAAAAAAGAGAGAGAGAGAGAGAAAAGGAAAAAAAAGTTAATGAGTAGTGAAGTGAGTCCTTTACCTAGTTTCATAGTCACAGAAACATACATAAACCCTACATTTAGAGGTGTTGTTGTTGTTGTTGTTATGTGCCGTCGAGTCGGCCCCGACTCATAGCTACCCCTCCTTGGGTTTCCGAGGCAGTATCACTACGGAAGTAGGATTGCCCAACCTTCCTTCCGAGGAGTGGCTGGTGGGTTTGAACCACCAGCCTTCTGGTTAGCAGTCAAGTGCCTTAGCCACTATGCTACCAGAGTATTCAGAGACACTAATCTGATTTATTTGTTATGAAAACGAAGAACACTCAAGGCAAACTCACCTTTTTTTCTAGTTAACACTGATTTTCAAAATAGGAAGGATATATAATCATAAAGAAAATCAAAGTCAGTATGCATCACATTTAACACAAAAAACTTATGTCTACAAAGAAATCTAGAAGGTATTTTGCCCAACAAGTAATCTGAGAAGCTGGAGTATATGAAGAACATGGCATCAGGATTGGAGGAAGACTCATTAACAACCCGCGATATGCAGATGACACAATCTTCCTTCCTGACAGCAAAGAGGAACTGAAGCACTTATTGATGAAAATCAGACTACAGCCTCCAGTATGCATTACACCTCAACATAAAGAAAACAAAAATCCTCACAGCTGGACCAATAAGCAACATCATGATAAATGGAGAAAATACTGAAGTTGTGAAGGATTTGATCTTATTTGGATTCACAATCAATGCCCACTAAAGCAGCAGTGAAGAACGCAAAGATGTATGGCACTGAGCAAATCTGATGCAAAAGACTTCTATAAAATGTTAAAAAGCAAAGATGTCACTTTGAGGACTAAGGTGCACTGGACTCAAGCCAGGGTATTTTCCATTGCCTCATATGCATGTGAAAGCTGGACAATGAATAAGGAAGACCGAAGAAAACTGATGCCTTTGAGTTATGGTGTTGGCAAAGAATATTGACTATACCACAGACTGCCAAAAGAAGGAACAAATCTGTCTTGGAAGAATGCTGCTTAGAAGCGAGGATGGTTAAGACTTTATCTCATATACTTTGGACATGTTATCAGGAGGGCCCAGTCCCTGGAGAAGGCCCTCATGTTTGGTGAAGTACAGGGTTGATGAAAAAGAGGAAGACTTTCAATGAGATATATTGGCACAGTAGCTGCAACAGTGAGCTCAAACATAGCTACAATTGTGAGGATAGCACACATGGGCAGTATTTTGTTCTGTTGTGCATGGGATTGCTATGAGTCAGAATTGACTTGATGGCACCTAACAACAAACATGTACAGTATCTTATATGTTAGGCATTTTCTCTCTCTCTCTTTCTCTCTCTCTCTCTCTCTCTCTCTCTCTCTCTCTCACTCACACACACACACACACATATATATTTTGGTACCTTTGAAAAAGTCCACTTTTAAGATATCAGGCATTCATCCATTTTGCAGGTGAGTAAACTAAGGCTCTTAAGGAGCCCTCATGGCACAATGGTTAAGTATTCAACTGCTAATTTAAAGGTTGGTGGTTCAAACCCCCAGGGGGCTCCGTGGGAAAAAACATCCTGCAATCTACCCCCATAAAGATTACAGTCTAGAAAACCCTATGAGGCAGTTCTATTCTGTAACATGAGCTACTTGTGAGTAGAATCTACTGAAGGTACCTAACAACAACAAACTAAGACCCAGAGAGGTCACAAGGATAGCTACATAGTTTCAACTCCTAAGTCTGGTAACCAAGCTGCATTCACTGCACCAACCTTCTCACATTTAAAGATTGGCCGGATACACTTAACTATAAACATAAACTTCCTACTCCAGTTTCCTACTCCAGTTTCAAGCAAATCTGTGACCAAGGCTGTCGAGCCACCGTGTACTGCCCCTATCCTCCCTCAGGTACAAACTTTATCACCTAACAGGAAACAAACTCCACCCTGTTTCTCTCAACACAGCGCCTAACTGCTTGCTAGCGGGAGACATCATTCAGAGATTTCAATTTGCAAGGTCAGAGCTTAGGTAATTTAAAACAAACGCTAAACGAGATTGGCAGATTTACTTTTTGATCTCTCTGAACAATGCAAGCTGTGCAATATTATAACTACACTTTCACAACTGATAGGAGAATTGCATAAAGCTTGTCTGTACTCCACTTCCGCTAACTCTAAAATGTCACCACTATTTCTAACCATCAACTCATTTCAGACTGTTTTATGTAATGTATTTTAAAAAGTCTTGGAGATTGGTGAGTAGAGGGTGGTAAAGTAAGATTTTCTTCTAAATGCACAAAGTTTATCTAACTGTCATGCGTTAAATAACCTAAAAGGTAGCCCTGCAGGTCAGTATTCTCTAACAAAAACTAGTCTAACTCGAGATCTACATGTCACACGCGGGAGGTGGGTTTCGCATCCATCTCGCGCAATTACCATGTGCTAAGTTTCATCTTGAGTTTGTTCAAAAGACATTTCGTTTTCCCCGAAAAGAAAAAGAAATCTAGACTCCCATGTGCGATGCTGCATGCTAGGCTGTCGCAGCGCCGGGACCCGGTCCAGCGTCCATCACCTCCCCCTGGGTCCCCAGAGCCAACCCGCAGGAGCCACCCTGGTGCAAAAACACCAAGCACCTCCAGCAGAATGCAGGCGGCTGCGGCCGGGCCAGAAAGCGGCGGGCAGGGTGCAGACTCCCGGTTGTCGAGCGGAACGGCCGGGCCGCGCCTCCCCACCCCCACGGGGCGGGCGGCAGGCGGCGCGCCCCGCGTAGGCCTCACGGCTCCGGCCCGGGACACCGCCCGCCCGCGCACCCCGCACTCACTGAACATCCCAGGTGGCTTCGGCTCCTCCAGCCGCCGCCGCCTCCGGGATCGTGCTGCTTCCGCCTCCGTTGTCTCTGCGACAAGTCCTCGCTCTGACCGCTGGCTCAGCCTGGCCCCCGCGCCCCGCTCCGCGCCGTCAGCGCGGCGGCTGCGAGCGGTCGCTCCATGACTGACTGACACCGAGCGGGCCAGCAGGGCTGGGCCACTCGGCCCTCAACGCGCAACCATCTCCGCCAATGGGCGAGGTACCTCGGCGCTCGGCTGGCAATGCCTGGCGTGCCCGACGTCCCGCCCCCGCGCCGCCCCAGCAGGCGTCCGGGCGGAAGAAGCGCGGAGCCGGGTCCTCACGTGGTGCTGCTGGTGGAGCCGGGGAGTCGGGGGTAGGGGGGTCGGCGTCCAGGTGAGTGCTGATACACGGTATCCCGCAGCGCTGAGGGGGGGGGGCAGGCGAGATTCGCTGCACCTCACTTTTCTCCTGTTTATGGTGATTCCCTCTGGTATTGCTGTTTCGCTTCATTGTGTCCCGTAGGGTGCTCGCTGGGGCTCTGTCTTGCCGGCCTTTGCAAGGATGCTAACAGGGGTCGCTGTCGGAGCTGGTCTTCTCTCCGTAACCTTGTAAAGATCTACCACCAGAACTGACCAAGTGTTCAGAGTCCTGGAGTGCAGCTCGGGAATCTTTGTAGCCAGTGAAGCAAACATTCATTAGGCACTTTGTAGCCGTTGCAGTATCAGTCTAATGTATTGCTCTTAAAGGTTAGGTAAATAGCTCTTGAATTGGTGTTGATCATTTTGACAGAGTAGGGAAATTGACAGGATTGGGTTGCTTGTGTTCTCTGTAAGTGAAGCATATACTGTGTAGAACCTAAGTGTCAATCCAGTGTTCACTGATTCATTACATAGTTACTTACTGAGAATACGTTCTGAAGGTAGGTCTTTAAGATTTCAGGACCCGTTGTTTTAAAAAAATGCTAGCTAGATCCAGCCAAATTCTTTTGGTTTGACATAACTTAGATTAGGATCATAGGACTGTACTATTTTTTTGGTATTTGTGATGCCCCCTACTTTGTTTTTATTTATGATAATTTTATTAGGTATCACGAAAAATTTTCTCTCTTAAACGGGCTTGTTTACTGTTATGTAATGAACATTGTTTCACCTGATATGTTTCCATTTTAACTACGATTTTCAGGGAACTCAAAGCAAAGTTTGGTTTGAGTGCAGGTGCTTGGTATCTTTGCTTTTACTTTTTATTCATGATTTTGTTGCGTTATACTTTTTACAGTTTTTAATAATGTAAATATCTTTGCGAGTCATTTAGGAAGTAGTGCATGTTGTGTGTGTGTGTGCTTTTAAGTGTATACATAATTAATAAGTTTATACTGGAAAGTTACTGTTGCAACTGAAAAAAAAAATTCTATTGGGATTAGGTTAATATTATTTCTTTTTCACCTGGAGAACTATTTCAGATTGGAGATAAATAACCAATAATTGGGAGACAAAATAGAATGCAACAAAATCATGAATAAAACATAAAAGCAAACATACCAACTACCTGCAGTCATAAAACTGAGGCATATTTTGCTTTGAATTCCCTGAAACCAAACCAAACTCACTGCCATCGAGTCGATTCCAACTCACAGTGACCCCTTCTGGGTTTCTGAGGCAGTAAATCTTTATGGAAATAGGTTGCCCGATCTTCCTTCTGCAGAGTGGTGGGGGAGTTTGAACTGCCAACCTTCTGGTTAGCAGTCAGATGCCTTAGGCACTGCCACTGGAGCTCCTTTAAGTTCCTTGTAGTTAAAAGTGGAAATGTACGAGGCACTCTGGTGGCTTGGTGGGTCAGGCATTTGACTGCTCATCAGAAAGTTGGTGGTTCAAACCCCCCAGCTGCTCCATGAGAGAAGGATGAGGCAATCTGCTTCTGTGAAGATTTGCAGCCTTGGAAACCCAATGGGGTCACTTTGAGTCAGATTTTTACTTGGTGGCAGTGGGTTTGGTGTTTGGTTTGGTGCTAATACGTAATAAAACCAACCCAACCAAACACACTGATGGCAAGTCGATTCTGACTCACAGTGACCCCTATTGGGTTTCTGAGGTGGTAAATCTTTACGGAAGTAAAAGTCTTGCTTCAGCAGAGTGTCTGGTGGGTTTGAACCACCCACATGGTTAGCAGTCAGATGCCTTAGGTGCTGTGCTACCAGAGCTCCTAATACATAATGTATTTTAGAAGATTTGTGTAGAAACAATGTTTGTTTTAAACGTAAAACTGTAATTGACAGATTTCTTTCCACAGGTAATTGGAACTCTGATTTTTGCACAGCTGAATTGTTGAATACTCATCTCTTGGGAAACTTGAGTTTAATGACAGCAGGAATACTTACACATGTGTATGTAATCTATTTTTGCCTGCTTTAGTTAAATTTCCAAGAAAATTTATGGGTTCAGGTATCTTATGCATAGGTTTATGCTCAACGATTTTGTTGATATGCTTTAATTCATTAATATATATATGGTGTAAACAGTAGGATACACAGTGTTTGTTTTCTGATGCCTGTTGAGTTTGACCATATATACCACTTTTTCCATTTTTTAAAAAAATTGTGTTTTAGGTAAAAGTTTAGATTCCCATTTAACAATTTTTATACAAATTGCTCTATGACATTGGTTACAATTTTTACAATGTGTCAGCATTCTCATTATTTTCATTCTGTTTGTTCTGTTTCCAATGGTCTAGCTTCCCTTCACCTCTTGGCCTTCTCATCTTTGCTTTTGGGTAAATATTGACTGTTTGGTATCATATAGTTGATTGTTCAAGGGAACATGTTACTGATGGGTAATATTGTTTCTTTTATAAGCCAGTCTCTTATTTGGCTGAAAGGTGACCTCCAGAAATAGCTTCAGTTCTAAGTTCAAAGGGATCTTAGGCATTACTCTGGGGATTCCTGTAGTATCTATTGGCTCAGTAGGTCTGGAATTTTTAACTCAACTCAAAACTCACTGCCATCGAGTCAGATCTGACTCATAGTCACCCTTTCTTGGGTTTCCGGGGCAGTATCACTACGGAAGTAGATTGCCCAATCTTCCTTCTGAGGAGTGGCTGGTGCGTTTGAACCGCCAGCCTTCTGGTTAGCAGTCATATGACTTAGGCACTCTGCCACCAGAGGAATGTGAATAATTTTTTCCTTCCATTCTATCCAGGACTTTCAATTGTATCCTGGTCTGAAGTGTCTGTGGTGAGTGCTATCTAGTTCTTTTGATCTTAGATTAGACTCTATTTCTGTAGTGATACCTCCTCAGAAACCCAAGGAGGGGTTGTTATGAGTCGGATTCAACTTAACAGCAGTGAGTTTGGTTTGGTTTGGTTAGCCTTGTAAGCTAGTTTCTTTGAGGCTTTGATTTTCTTCCTTCTCTATTGCTCTGTACAAGTACAGAACTGCAGTTGTGTCCTAGGTGGCTGCTTGTAAGCTTTTAAGAAACCAGATGCTGCTCACCAAATTAGGATGTAGAATATTATCTTTATGAATTACGTTATGCTAGTTGACTGAGTTGTCTTCGGAGGCTGTGTTTCTATGCGCTTTAACCCAGTAAACCAATCCTTCAAGTTGTTTGGATGTGTCTAGGAAGCCTCTGTAACGTGCCCCTATGTGCTTTGTTATAAAAATGGAAATGTGTGCAGCACACGTAAGCGTGTGTATACATATGTCTGTAGATACATCTATACCTGTGTGTGCATTTACTAACATAAACCTTTATACATATATACATATGTATCTACCTGTTTAATTACACATATTTTTGGTGGTTGTTATTATTGTTGCAAAATTGTATATGTTACAGCATTTACCAAAATTGGCCCTTTTTCTTTTGCACTTCTTAGTATCTTTATTTACCTTGGTCAAGTTGTGCTGACTTCACTCACATTTGGTATTGCCTTTCCCATCACAAAAATAGTGTCTACTATCTAGGAGCTCTGGTGGAGTAGTGCCTAAGGCACTTGACTGCTAACCAGAAGGCTGGCGGTTCAAACCCACCAGCCACTTCTCGGAAGGAAGGTTGGACAATGTACTTCTGTCGTATTACTGCCTCGGAAACCCAAGGAGGGGTCGTTATGAGTCGGATCTGACTCAATGACACATAACAACAACAACAACAACACTAGAAAGTAATTCCTCCTCCTTTCCCTTCCATTCTTGGTAGCTATCAAAGAATGTTGCTTTCTCTGTGTATATCTGTTCTTCACTTTTTATAATAGTGGGACCATATAATATTGGTCCTTTTGTGATTGAAAGAAGCTCTGCTGGCACTGCAGTTATAGCATTGAGCTGCTAACCAAAAGATAGGTGGCTTGAATCCACCAGCTGCTCTCTGGGAGGAAGATGAGGAAATCTACTTCCATAAAGATTTACAACCTTGGAAACCCAATGGAGGTTGCTATGAGTTGGAATTGACTTGGTGGCAGTGGGTTTGGTTTTGGTTTTGGTTATTTCACTCAGCATAATGTCCTCCAGATTCATCCACGTTGTTTCATGGACTCTTCATTATTTTTTATAGTTAAATAGTTTTCCACTGTATGTATATAACATAATTTGTTTATCTGTTCTTCCGCTGATGAGCGCTTAGGTTGTTTCCATCTTTTTGAGTTGTGAATAATGGTACAATGAACATAGATATGCATATGTTTTATTCATATGACTGCTCTTTTATTTCTTGGATCTATACTTAGGAGTAGGATTACTGGATCATAAAGTATTTTTATTTGCAGCTTTTTGAAGAAATGTCATACCATTTTCCATAGTTGTTGTGCCATGTGATCATGAAGTATTGTTTTTTTGATAAGCTGTTGATGTTTCTTGGCTAGAATTTTGTTGGGAATTTTTATGTCTCCGTTCATAAGGGATGTTAGTCTGTAATTTTCTTTTTTTTTTTGTGATGTCTTTGCCTGGCTTTGGTATCAAGGATATGCTAGCTTCATAAAATGAATTAGGAAGTATTCCTTCCTTTTCTATGTTCTGCAGTAGTTTGAGTAGAATTGGTACCAGCTTTTCTCTGATTGTTTGATAGAATTCTCCATTGAAGCTGTCTGGGTAATTGCTTTTTTTTTTTTTTTTTTTTTAAATGACAACTTCCATTTCTTCTTTTGCTATGGTCCTGCTAAGATTTTTCACCTTTTTTTGTATTAGTTTTGGCAGGTAGCTTGTTTCTAGAAATTACAGGTTTGAAAAACTGTTAGACTACAGTTTTTCATAATATTCTGTTATGATTCTTCTTATCTTAGTTGGTTTTGTTGGGATGTCACCCATCTTGTTTCTTATTTTGGTTACTTGCATCTTCTCATTGTTTTCCTTTGTCAGTTTTGTCCAATGGTTTGTTAATTTTATTGATCCTCTCAAAGAACCAACTTCCAGTTGATTCCAGTTGATTCTTTCTATTGATTTTCTGTTTTCTATTTCATTTATATTTGCTCTGATATTTATTATTTCCTTTCTTCTAGTAACTGTGGTCCCATTGTTTTTAATTATAGGTATAGTGTAGCAATGGCTGCTGTTTATTCTGGCATTTCCCTTAAGCTTAAAAGCAAGACAACTTCCTGGGAAGATAAACTAAAACTAGCTCACTTTGCTTGGATTTCCCACCAGTGCTTTCTTCCAAATAAAGAACAAGTAAGTTTTAAGTGAAACTTATGTATTTATCTTTTTTAAACATTTTTAAAACCCAAAAGAGTTACTATATGTATAAATCTGTATTGACATTTAATGAAAAAAAGAAAAAGATTAAAGAAAAGGTTGGGAGAGGAAACGTCTATGGAAGTTAAAAATAATGTCAGTGGAAATAAACAATGAGTCAGCTATTTCTTTAACAAAGTTTTTCTGTTATAAAACCTTATTTGGCATTTCTTTCATGTTGGAAAATATTACTTATATTACAAATTAAATATATGTATTAGTGAAGAATATGAATTAGGCTATAGAGGTTCAGTTCTGAAAATCTGTAAGTAGTTCTATTTGTTTATAAATCCAAAGTGATGCTCTGTAAGTGATTGTTTATTGGTGGTTTGTTAAAAATCATTGGAATGTGGTAAGTTGAAAGTTTGGAAGTAGAGAAGCTACCAGAAATAACTTGCTCTTAGTTAACATTTCTCAAGTTTATTTGGCCAAAGATCACTCTTATTACAATAGAGATACTAGGTCAATAAGTTCATGAAGTTGGATTAACATATACCTACATACTTATGTTAAAAGAAGCCAGCACAAAATGTATCAGGTGTCAAAGATGGATTGTATATGTTAAATGATGATGAAGTACAGCATGGTCAACTGTCCTATCTAGTGTTTTCTAAACCCTGCTGCATACATGAGAATCATCCTGGCAGTGTAACGATCACCTTGTAAGTGTTTCATAAGAGTAAGACAGAAGAGGAAGTTAGTGACAGGCCATTTGATCAAGGCTTCCACTATGCTTATCCTGAAAGTTTTATTGTTTTTCTTTCTAGGATCTGATTTCTACTATTACTACAGTTCTGATTGTGTGAGTTGAGGCCTCACCACTTTTCCCCAGTGTTTTTTTTTTTTTTTTTTAATTTTTATTGTGATTTGGGTGAAAGTTTACAGAGCAAATTCATTTGCCATACAGCAGTTCACATATATATACTTTGTCTCATGACATCGACCGCAGTTCTCCACAATGCAATAGTTTTCTTCCCACTTCTTCCCCATAGTTACCTCCTCTCTGTGTCCTTCCTTGCTATGCACTCCTGCTCCCCAAGCTATCTGCCCGTGCATACACAGCCCTTCTATTCTCCTGTGATTAAGCTCTCCAAGAAGTGTATCTGCCTAATGTAAATGTTCAGCTCATATGCCTGTCTTTTGTTAGGCTGGAAGCCACAGGAGTGGGTTCAGTTCCAGACTTGAAGGGCAGCTAGGGACCATAGTCTCAGGGATTTCACCAGACTCTATCAGACCAGCAAACCTGGTCCTTTTTTTTTTTAATGATTTTGAGTTTTGTTCCACATTGTTCTGCCACTCTATCCAGGATCTCCTACATAGATCCCCCTCCAAGTGGTTGACAGTGGTAACTGGGCACCATCTAGTTCTGGTCTCATAGTCATATAGGCTTCCCCAGTGTTTTATGAATAAACAAATTTGTCAAACAATAATGCAAACTATATATAGACAACACTGCTTTTTGTAAAGTACATCATTTCATGTCAATTACCTCTTTTGTGGAAAAGCCAGGACACATGTCCTAGGCTTTTGGGGGCTTACTCTTTTGTCCCTGGCTATTGCTATCATTCAGCAAGCTTGGCTGTTAACTGAAAATTTGGAAATTCAAGTCCATGCATAAGTATCTTGGAAGAAAGGCCTGGTGATCTATTTCCTAAAAATTAGCCATTGAAAACTGTGGAGCATCGTTCTACTCTGACACACAGGAGGTTGCCATGAGTTGGAATCAACTCAATGGCAACTGTTTTGTTTTTAATTTGTGTCTGTGGTTCATTCTGTGGCCATTCTGAGTAACTGCTGTTGTGCTTCTGACTTTTGAAACGTAATATAACTTGAGAGATAGGAGTGAGATGTGCTAGAGTTTCAGCTGAAATTTGTTTCTTGGCCCCAGATAAAGACAAAATTAAAGCTTTTTCTCCACTTTATATTGATCCTTTGATAATACACATTTTAATATATCAAAATATTATGTAATATAATACTACTACAGGTAAGTTTTCAAGGAGAATTTTTTTTTCTGGCAATTGAATTTGATTATGGCTTGAGTGTCATTAAGAATGTGTAAATGTCTTTCACCAAAGAAGTTCCTTTATTTCCAGAGTATATTTCCTTCAAATTCAGGTATTGCTTGATTGGGCAAGACAGTCATTGGTTGCATTTTATAAGAGAAAACTTGAACTGAGGGAAGACATAGTTGAAAGGCTGTGGATCTATATAGATAACATTCTACATAGCAGAAAATTGCAGAATCTCCTCAAGAATGGAAAGACGATTAACCTTCAG
The DNA here is from genome assembly GCF_000298275.1 of Orycteropus afer afer. Lineage (NCBI taxonomy): Eukaryota > Metazoa > Chordata > Mammalia > Tubulidentata > Orycteropodidae > Orycteropus > Orycteropus afer. Next base: position 14,742,815 of record NW_006921637.1, on the reverse strand, counting down.
ATTTCACTAGTCAAGGTAATTAAGTCTTTTATGTGGTCCTGTATATGTTGTTTATGTCTCAGTTCATTTCCTGTTTTTAGCCTCCTGGGAGATATGAGACCTACCAGACTTACTTGAATTTTTACCTCTACAAATGAACGAGATTTCTTCCCTGCATCTCCCTTAGTAGTAGTTTCCTTCTTTTCAGTTTGCCACCTTATAGTTTTACAAAGGCAAATGAATCCTGTTGTCCAAAATTGATTCATTTTAATATTTCAAAGTGCAAATTTAGACAGAAATATCCTTAGAGATTGTAGTTCTTCCTGAATAGGTGATCCACTTGTCATTTTTGAATTAGGAAGTTATATGAAACTTGACTTAGGAAATTGGGTTGGTCTGTTTTAGAAGTTAGAGCTATAAGTTCTAAAAAGAGATTTGGTTCTTTTAAAATAGTACTGTCTTGTTCAAAGGTTAAGCAGTTAGTAATACTGGAGACATTTGTTTTAGAATCAATTATATGAACATGAAAGAAATATTAAGGTAGGGGAGGAGAAGGAAATAATATTTGTTAGAGTGATAGTAACAAATGATATTTACCGAATGTGTACTATATGACCTGCACTGTGCTAAGCACTTTGTTATTTGATATTCAAGAAAAGCTTGCAGCTATTTCATAAACTGGTTGTTGGCTACCTTTTTCTCTTTTCTTTTTATTGGGTGAAAGTTTACAGAGCAAATTCACTTTCTGTTCAGCTGTTCATACACGTTTTGTTTTGTGATGTTGATCATGATCCCCACAATTTAACAGCACTCTTCCCACTTCCTGTGGTTCCCTTTTCCCTGTGTCCTTCTTTTCTTTGCATTCCTACCCTCTGGGCTTTCTCCCTGTGTAAATGCTGCCTTTTGATCTTAACTGGTTGATCAAAGGAGTGTACCTCCCTGGTATAATTGTTCACCTGGTAGGCTGTTGATTACCTTTTTAATTGGAGAAGGTAGCCAGCAAATTATGCTGCTTTCTGATTTTGGTTTTCAGCCTTTCTGTAGAACTTGGAGAAAGATCAAAGGCAAAAATCTAAATAGAAATTTCCTCACAGGTTTTTAACTTGAGGTGATTCTGAAGTCTCAGACCAGAAGTATGAGCTTCATTATTGAACTTGAATATTTTGAAATACCATGAGAATAGCTAATGACAATAAAAAGCTCTACAGATGAGCACTTAGTATGCTCTAGGTACTGTCCCTAAAGTGCTTTTTTTTTTTTTTTTTATTAGGATTTGGGTGAAGATTTACAGAG
>NW_006921637.1:14692987-14707602 GCF_000298275.1 Orycteropus afer afer | reverse complement strand
AAGATTATCTTCTGTGTCTGTGTTAATTGGTTTCCCTTTTCTTTGTTGAAGAGGGTCTGTGCAATCCTTCTGCCTAGTCCGCCATCTTGCCCCGCCTCCTCTCATGGACTTTTAAAAATTTTCTTCAGCTTCAACTTGAACTTATCATATAAACAATTGATGGTCTGTTCCACAGTTACTACTAGCCTTGTTCTGACTGATCATGTCGAGCAACTTGCTTATCTCTTTGCACAGATGTGGTAGATTTGATTCCTGTGTATTCCATCAGTAAGTTCCACATGTGTAGTCACTATTTATGTTGTTGAAAAAAGTTATTTTTGATGAATAAGTCATTGGTCTTGCAAAGTTCTGTCATGTGGTCTCTGGTATCATTTCTACCATGAAGGCTCTATTTTCCAATTACCAATCCTACTTTGTTTCCAATGTTTGCATTCCAATCATCAGTAATTATTAATGCATCTTGATTATATATTTGATCAGGTTCAAGCTGCAGAAGTTGGTATAAATCTTCAGTTTCTTCATCTTTTGCATTAGTGGTTGGTGTGTAAATTTGAATAATAGTTGTATTAACTGGTCTCCCATGTAGGTATTATCCATGTAGATATTATCCTATCACTGTACTATCCTATCAGCATTGTACTTCAGGACAGATATTTAAATTTGGATGATGAATGCAACACCCTCACTTTTCAGTTTCCCAGTATAGTAGACCATAGGATTGTCTGATTCACAATGGCCAATACCAGTCCATTTCAGCGCACTAATGCCTAGGATATCTATTTTTATGCATTCTGTTTCATTTTTGATGACTTCCAATTTTCCTGGATTCATTCTTCTTGCATTCCGTGAAGGTTTGTAGCTCTTTTTTTTCTCATTTTGTGTTGTCCCACATCAGCAAATGAAGCTTTACTTCATCCACATCAATAAAGTCAGCTGTACTTTGAGGAGGAAGCTCTTTCTCAGTTGTAATGCCTTCCAATATGAGGGGGTCATCTTGCACTGTATCAGACAGTTTTCCACTGCTATTCATAAAGTTTTCACTGGCTAAATATTTTAGAAGTAGATCACCAGGTGCTTCTTCCTGGTCTGCCTTAGTGTAGAAGCTCTGCTGAAATTTATCCACCATGGAAGACCCTGCTGGTATTTGAAATAATAGTGACACAGCTTCCAGCATCACAGCAACACACAAGCTCCCACAGTACAACAAACTGACAGACAAGTGGTGACATAGTCGTATTTAATCCTTCCAATATCTTATCTCCATTTTATAGATGAGGAAATGAAGCTCATAGAAGTTAAGTTGTTTAAAATTACATAGCTTATAAGTGGCAGAGTTGGAGTTTGAACCTAGATTCACCTGATTGCAAAGCCTACATTATGAGCCACTGCACTGCCTTACCTACAAGAGAGTGGAGGCAGAAAGTCAAGAGCAGTTGGTAATAGTGAAGAATTAAATACTTTAGCTGCCTGATGGGTCAGAGACTTTAATGAGTCTATAAATTATGTCACTTTTTAAATACAGTAGATCTGTGGTCATTAAAGTAAGTTACTCTAAACTATCCTTTGGAAACCTAAGCAAACCAAATTCAGTGCCATGAGTTGATTCCGACTCATAGCATCCCCTGTTGGGTTTCCCAGGCTGTAAATCTTTATGGAAGCAGGCTGCCCCATCTTTCTTCTGTGGAGCAGCTGGTGGGTTCCAGCCACTGACTTTTTGTTTAGCTGCCACATGCCTTAACCACTATACCATCAGAGCTCCTTATCCTTTAGAAAGTGAGAATAAAATCTTAGACCACCTCTTTATACTGAAAACTTGTTGTACTTATTTAATTTTAATTTTTATGTTTTATTATATGTGTAAAATATTAGTTCTATAATACATACTTACAGGTTATAAGCAAGTTACATCTACTGGGTGTGAATGTGGAAAATTTTGGAGACCACTATAGTGGTCTGTTGGCATTCAGGGACTTAAAATTGTTTGTTTCAGCATTTCCAGAGTGACTAAAAGGTCCGTTGACCAGGAGTTACTTGCACAGAGATACTAATACCTAACTCATTGAATTACTGATAACTTAGCAATCAGGAAAAAATTTGATTCTTAGATGATGAAAGTCTGGAAGCAAGTTGGCATGAGTGAACTTAGGAAGCTGCCCTCTGTCATAATTTCTGGTGTTTATGAATTTGGGAATTTTGGAAGTGGTAGACTGGGTCTACTGCATATTAAGTAGTAATTGGCAAAATTCACTCTCTCTTTCAAGGGTGCCTTTTGCTTTTGCAATTGAAAAAGTATAATTAAGTGTAAAATTATATTTTGGTCATACTCAAAATACCATTCACTTGTTAGCATCTAAGCTGAATTGCAGGTTTAGGATCTAAGAAGAAATAACTGTTGGAATGTAAACCTTATAAACCTCAATTCTTTAGTGAGGGACAGTAAATTTACAAGGATTTGGTCTCGGCCCCCTTTTATTGCTAGGAGATTGATATAAAAAGTAATTAAAAGAGGTGCTTGCCTTCCCTTCAAGAACTAAGCAAATGTCAAGATGATTTAGATGTGATAACCTTTTCATTAAGCTGAGGGCAAAGAGAGTTCATAGTCCTATTGTACTTTTCTTAGGTATGTGTGGGTTTAGGGTAATGAGTTACTAATGACCTTTCTTTATTCCTTAATTTTAGATAATAAATGAAAGAATAGCCGAGTTCTCTGTTTTGGGATCCCAGAGAAATATCTGTGCTGTCCTGAGTTGCTGCCAGGGCATCCTCTCAACACCTGCCCTTGCTGTCATTTATGTGGCCAAGCAGGAGCTGATGGTGACACTTCTGAGCCAACTGTGCCAGTTGGCCTACAGGCAGCCAGAAGGAGCTGTGGTAGCCCAGTTGTTTGAAGTCATCCACCTGGCCTTTGCCCATTACCTCTTGATCCAGCAGCAGCAAGTCAATCCAAAACGTGCCTTTGGGGAAGTGATTGGGCACCTATTCCAACCCTGTCTGGTCTTACGGCACTTACTCTTGGTGGGCCAGTGGACGCAGGCCAGTGAAGGACAGCTGCGGCAGGCCCTGAGCCGGGACGTTAGGAATCAGATAGAGGCCGTGCTTCGAGGTGGAGCTTTTCAACCTGAGCTGCTTTCTTCCTATAAAGAAGAGCTTTTAGAACAGCAGCAAGGCAAAGCAAAGATGGGGGCCATGAAAAGCCTTCTGATGCCCATTGATACTATGATTGCCAAGCTGGTGGATCCTGGTTTCTGTGAGCCATTCCTTCATGCACCCATTGTGGCCAGTTCAGTAGCCTTGCTATATAAGCTCTTTTTAGAGTCTTACTTTAAGGAGGAGAACCAACTGCTCTGCTTTCATGTGCTTCCCAAACTGTTTGGTTGTTTGAGGATTTCATATCTGCAGGAGGAACAGATAAAAGTCTTATCCACATCAGATTGGACCACAGAACTTCTGGTTGTGGAACAGCTTCTAAATGCAGTGGTCAACAACAATATCTACAACATTGCTGCTGACAGGATCCGGCATGGAGAGGTTCAGTTCTGTTTTTACCGCCGTTTGGCTGAGTTGCTGATAAACCATCCACAAGCGTCTGTGCCAGCCTGGTTCCGCTGTCTTAAGATTTTGATCTCTCTGAATCATTTGATTTTGGAGCCAGATCTGGATGACCTGGTGACTTCAGCTTGGGTTGATGCAGAAGTAACAGAGTTTCGAACCAAAAAAGCTCAGGAGGTGCTTATTAACACTTTATTCCAGACCTATGCCAAACTCCGGCAGGTGCCAAGGTTATTTCAGGACATTCTCAATGTTATCTGTCGTCCTGCTGCTGAGGAGCTGAGGCAGCCCATTCTGTCCTCGGGCCCTTCCATGGTGCTCTGTGAGTGCCTTCTGGAGTTGCCTCTAAATCAGATCTTGGACACATGGTCCCTCGTGCTGGAGAAGTTCCAGTCTTTGGTCTTGCCTTGTTTGCTAGATGATATTGACATGGCCCTGAAGTCACTCTCACTGAGTTTGGTGCTACACTGTGTCATGTTCAACATGAAGAGCCTGGACAGCAGTACCCCACTGCCTATGGTCAGACGGACTCAAAGCATGATGGAGAGCATGCTTCATGAGCTTGTGAAACCCTTGCTACACCTTCTCATTGACGCCCAGGGCCCAGCGCTTGGCCTGTGGCAACAGAAGGTCAGTGACTCTGCACTCTTGCTTGCTTACACATGGACCCAGGTGGATACCATGCTCAATTTAAACTGTAGCCAATATCAATCTGTATCTGGGCCCCTTAGAGGTGTTGCTCTGGAGATCTCAAACCTCCCTTCATTGCTCCCAGATGTAGAAACAAAAGTTTGGAAGAAGATAGAAAAGCTTACAGCTCAGTTTCACTCTCTTGGCAGGTATTGCCTAGCACAGCTCTATCTGCAGAAGATGAAAAGGACTTTAATGCAAACTAGCTTCCAGTCTGAAGAAGCCCTCCAGACCCTGAGGTGTGATGCTGCCTACCTTGTTCGTTCCGGCAAAGATAGCTTGAGTCAAAAGATAATGGCTTCCTGGGATAGCCATGTAGGGACAGTAAATACTCTTACTTACCCTGTAGCACATTGGCACTTGATTGCCTCAAATCTCACAATTTTGATACCCTATCTTTGTCCAGATGATGTGAGACACCTAGCTAATGTCCTGCTAAGGAATTTGCCAATGAGCAAAGCCCAGGAAAACTCAGCAGGTGAAGAGCCTTGTATCACCCTTGGAAAGCTGTCCAAGGCCATCCTTCACAGCCCTCTCTTTCTGGAAATGCAATCTCTTCATTCTGCTTTCTTAATGTGCATAATTGCAAGATGTAGTAGCATTCTGATTTCTGGTGCCCAGAGTGACATGGGCCTTCTCAGTCAGCAGCTACCCTGGCTTTTTGAAAAGGACCACACAGTTGTGACTCATTGGGAAAGCAGACTTGCAAACATTGGACCTGAGGGTATAGAGCCAAGAGCAGAAATTGCCCAAAATTTACTGTCATTGGTCGAGAGTGACTTTCCCATCAAGTTGGATGAAGAACAATTGGAAAGCATTCTGGAACTTTTGGAAATTATTTCTGCTCTACAACTGGACAGTCTTTTGGCTCCCTATCACGTGCACTGCTTTCTTTTGTTACTGTCCATGGCTCTTACCAAGCTGGCCAGTGTTTCCTCCTCACTGACCCTCAAGTTTTTGATGACCTGCTACCGGCTTTTGGATTACCTGCAGAGAGGAAGAAGTGCCCGTGCGGTGTTCAAGATCATGTATGCCAGTGATATTTTTCAGATCATCCTGACCTCCTTGTTCAAAACCAGTAGTCAATTTAATATTGATATGGATGACCCCTCTTGGTTAGAATTTGTGCAAGTGATAGGGACATTCTTAGAAGAGCTAATGCAGATGCTCATCCAGATAAAGCTGAGTTTGGTGCTCAATTTTGGGAAAATCATTACTTTTCTTTCAAGCTGCAAACTGTACACCAAGGCAGCTTCTGGAAAACAGCTGAAAAATCAGAGTTGTCTTGGCAGGCAGCTCCTGCTGGTGTCTTTAACTAAGTTGTGCCAAGTCTTGGGGCCTTTTGTCAGAGAGTGGAAGCAGCAACGGGAACCCTCAGAAGTGCTGCCTGAGCTGCTGCAACAGGCTATTCTTCAAACCGGGGCCCTGCTACAACTCTGCTCAGAGCCTGGGGCCGCCATCTGGTGTCTACGCTCAACCCTCCTCTCATCAGTCACCACACTCCTTGAAGTGGACATGAATCAGCCCTCTAGGAACAGAGACGCCGAGATCTCCAAAGAGAAAGACAAAGTACCACTTTCCCATGCCACCATATACCAAATTGTTTATTCCCAGATATTATCAGAGTTGCCAAGTCTAGCAGGAAACAGTCCATCTTTGCAGGCAGGCTTGCAGTTTTTAACTCTCTTCTTTTTGGCCCCAGAGCTCCATCCCAAGAAAGACTCTGTTTTTACCTCCACGTTTCATTCTATAAGAAGAGTTCTTACAGGTATGGTATTTTCTTCTGAGCAAATTTTGTAATGTAGTATTGTTGATGAAAATCATCTAAGGGGCTTGCATGATGAGTTTCTTCACCATCCTCCCATTTTTGGACCAGGTAATTAACGTATGGAATGCATGTCAAAAGGTACAAAAGAGTAAACCATGAAATCTCCCTCCAAGTCCTGACTCCCAGGAATTAATTTCCAATATGTATAAACATTTTATATGCAATTTCCCCCTCTTTCTATACAAATGGCTGCATTCAATGTATATTCCTCAGCACCTTACATTTTCACCTAATAGCATTTTGGAAATAGTTGTATATAAGTCTGTTCTTTTAGTCTCTTAGTTGTGTTGGTCTTGAATGAGTAACACAGATAAAATAGCCATTATTTTATATTATTATATCACTGATGGTGAGAGAGCTTCTACATTAGTAGTAGGTTCTTCAGTATCAGATCTTTTGTACCGTAACTTGACTTAAAAGTTATGACTTAATCAACCACAGAAGGACAAATATTGTATTAGTCTGTTATTGTAAAAAGTCAAGGAAAGGCTTATATATGGAAGGAAATTTTCTTTGTTGGTTACCAGGGGTGGGAGGGGAGGGAACATTGTTAGGTAGAGACAAGTATTGATTTGGGTGAAGAGAAGGGCAATATACCAAATGTGAGTGATCAGCACGGTGGCGCTGAGGAAGAAGACATAGTGCATGGGAGGTATAGACAACAAAGATGAACCCTTTTGTACATACAGTACTGCATTGTCAATGAAGGCAAACATTGATACATGGGTGGATAGATGGGTGGACAGGCAGAATGATTATATGTGTCTGTGCAGGGGGCAGTGTGCCCAAGACCATCTGTAGGGTTGGCAGACACTGTTTCTACAAGTGTATTTGTACTGTAAGAATTCCCAGGTATATAGTAGAGTTGACAAGGGGCAAGGTTGTAGTCACTTCTTGGCCACAGCCAGCTACCCAGAGGAAGCAAGTAGTTGGACCTGTGGGCTCAGGACCATAGTTGCAGGAGACATCAAGCTCAGTTGGCACAACATGCTAACCGAAATATTGTTCCACATCCTACTTTGGCAGGTAGCAACTGGGATCTTAAAAGCTTGCAAGCAGCCATCTAGGTGTAACAATGGGTCTCTCCTTATCCAGAGTAAAGAAGAATGAAGAAAACCAAAACTTCATGGAAACAATTAGTGCAAGTGACTGGTATAGTATTTGATCCTCAGCCTATACAACTATGAGACCAGAGGAACTAGATGGTGCCCAGCTACCACTGTCAACCTCTTGGAGGGGGGATAGCTGTAAGAGATCCTGGGTAGAGTGGGAGAACAATGTGGAGCAAAACTCAAAATCATTAAAAAAAAAAAAAAAAAAGGACCAGGTTTGCTGATCTGATGGAACCACTGAGGCTGTGGCCCCTAGCTGCCCTTCCTGTCTGGAATTGAACCCACTCCTGTGGTTTCCTGCCAAACAGGCATATGAACTGAACATTTGCATTAGGTAGATACAATCCATGGAGAGATCAATCATGGGAGAATAGAAGGGCTGTGTATGCACAGAGAGACTTCTTTTGGGGGCGGGGAAGCGCATAGGAGGGAAGGACACAGGGAAAAGGTAAGTATGGGGAGGAAGTGGGAGGGGAGCTGTTGCATTGTGGGAAATTGGAGTCAATGTCATGAAACAGTGTATGTGAGCTGCTGTATGAGAAATGAATTTGCCCTGTAAACATTCACCCAGATCATGATAAAAATTAAAAAAAAAAAAAATGACTTAAAAGGTTTAATCTTAGGTTAAATTAAAAAGATGTGAAATCTGACAACTTTTGTAAAATGCAAAGGACATAGTAATTTATAGGGAATTTAATAAAATTCTGTGAGGACAGAGATGTTGCCTTATTCTGTCAGTAGTCTTTGCTCTTGGTAACTGGCTGTTCTCAGTGCCCAGTGGTGTTAATTGTCAGAGCGGACAGTGTGTTCTGCATAGGTGCAGCTATGATTCATCTGCAGTCAGATGTCACCCTTCCAGGGCAAACTATTTAGGCTCTTCAATATAGTAGTACTGTCTTTGTACATTAAGATTCTATCTTAGGTTAAACATTAATAGGTTGGGTTCTTCCCTGTTTAAAGATAGCACAGCCCACAATTGGTATGTTTATTTTTATTGTTTGTTTGGATTTTTGGTTGTAAATGACGAGGATTAGATTTACTACAGCATTTTGAGGAAGGTTGGGGTCCATCAGCCAACCCTAACCGTTAAAATACATGACTGTATTTTTGCTTCCTTATAGATTGATAGGAGCTCTGGTAGCATAGTACCTAAGGCACTTGACTGCTAACCAGAAGAAGGCTAGCGGTTCAAACCCACCAGCCACTCCTTGGAAGGAAGGTTGGGCAATCTACTTCTGTAGTGATACCGCCTTGGAAAGCCAAGGAGGTCGCTATGAGTCCAGTTTGACTCGACAGCAGTGAGTTTGGTTTTTATAGATAAGCTATACTATGATGCAATAAACTATGCTGAAATGACCTATGTGCTCAAATTTCTTGACTGAGGGACCACAGGCCATGCTTCACATATATAAGAGTTAAGTAATACCTTCTAGAAAGAAAAGCTACCTGGTCTGCCTCAGTCAGAGCCAGAATTTAAGTGCTGTGGCCTGAAAAATGTGTCTCCCTTTCAGTAACTGTTCTGTCTCTCTGGCTTGATTGGGGGTTCATTTAAAGACTTTGGTATCATATTGTTTTACTTTATTCTATCAGCAACTCTTGTTGTGTGGTGTTCACCTTTTTAACCCACTGCCACTGAGTTGATTCCAAATCATAGTGACCCTCTAGGACAGAGTGGAACTGCTCGATAGGGTTTTTAAGGCTTTAAATCTTTACAGAAGCAGACTGCCTCATCTTTTCTTTTGTGGAGTGGCTGGTTGGTTTGAACTGCTGCTTTTTGTTTAGCAGCCCAGTGAGCTTAACCCCAGCATTATCAGAGCTCTTTGCCTTCTTAATGGGGGCTAAAATTTAGTCTTTGATTAAAGACTAGTTACAGAGCTTTTAATGAATGTTCTAAGACATAATAGCTGATGGTCTGATGCTCTGGCTTCCCTGCTCCTGTTTTAAAGACAACATTGTCTTCCCTTTTTTCTCTCCTACAGTTTGAGTTTAAATAATTTCTCAATCTCATCTGTATCATTCCTGACTTTGGGTGGTTCTGATTTATGGCAGAGTACACACAGTTGTGGTAGGTGCAGTGGAAGCATGGAATCCTAGACTGAGCACAAGGCCTGGCTGCTGCACTGTTCCTTCAGGCCACATGCCTAGAACTTTGCATGTGGGTCCAGGCCTTGTATATCTTAGTAGTGACACTGGTCTATTAGACTCTGCCTAGGAAAGGGTAACCAGAGTAATGAAAGATCTAGACAGAACACAAGTGAGGAGTGGCCAAAGGTTTTGGGCAGGGAGAGGACATGGTCTAGTCCCTTCTATAACTGAGGAGCAGCACACAGATGACCCAGCAGAGCTATCTCTGCACCCTCAGGACAACGTAGAGGTAGATTTCAGCTCATAAAGACAAGTTTTTATAAAGAATGCTTTCTGATAGAATAGGCTACTTCAGTTTAATTTTGCGGAAAAAAAAAAAAATCTTAAAAACTTTTTATTTATGTGGAACTATATTCTACTTTGGAGATGAATGAGATATGATTTTGACCCATCTAATTAAGCAAACTGAAATCATATAAATCTTAAGCAGAGGAGTGTGACATGCTATGAAGTGAGCAAGGACTGTGTTACTGTGGGTGCAGAGATTCCATGTAGGCAAAACATTAGTAAGCAATGGCCTTTAAAGAAGGGAAACAGCAGGTGGATATGGTGGGGGAAGAGCTAATACCAAGTGCCTCCCATGTGATAAACACTGCCACGAGTGCTGTATGCCTTTTTAAAATTTATTTAGCAGCGCTGAAATCAGTATTATTACACCCATTAACTAATGTTGTCATGTGCTGTCAGTAGGACCTGACTCATAGCGACCCCTCCTTGGGTGTCCGAGGTGGTATCACTATGGAAGTAGATTGCCCAACCTTCCTTCCAAGGAGTGGCTGGTGGGTTTGAATCGCCAGCCTTCTGGTTAGCAGTCAAGGCACTATGCTACCAGAGCTCCCATTAACTAATGAGGGAATTGAAACTCAGGTTGAGGCATGAGTCCTTGGTCTTACAACTTGTAAGTGACTTGAACCTAGCTGTTTATCTTTCAAAGTCTGTTACACTGTCTTCTTCCCCATGTTATAAACAGTAAACAAAGACTGGAAATAGGAAGCTATTTTAGTCATGTGGAATAATCTAATGGGGCTGGAATATTGGGCTAGAGAGATAAGCTGGAGTCAGATTATAAACCCACTGCCATTGAGTCAATTCTGCCTCAGCACCCTATAGCTTTTCTACAGGACAGAGTAGATCTGCCCCATAAGAATTTACAAGGCTGTAAATCTTTATGGAAGCAGGCTGCCTCATCTTTCTCCCATGGAGTAGCTGGTGGGTTCGAACTGCTGAACTTTTGGTTAGTGGCCCAATGCTTTAACCATAGTGCTACCAGAGCTCCTTTATAGCAAAACCAAACCCACTGCCATCGAGTGGGTTCTGACTCATAACAACCCACATTGCATCTCCAAGGTTGTAAATCTTTATGGAAGTAGATGCCTCATCTTCTTCCCACAGAGCAGCTGGTGGGTTTGAACCACCAGCCTTCTGGTTAGCAACCAAATGCCTTCCCAGTATGCTGCCAGAGCTTAGAGCTCCTTTGCAGAGGACCTTAAATGTTCTAACTGTACTTTATTCTGGAACCTTGGGCCAAGGCCCCTGGAAATGTTAGAAGGCTTTCCTGCCCTAAGTGGGAAACAGAACTGGCTGGCTTCAAAAGACAGTCCTGAAAAGTTTGGGGTCCTTTTGATCTTTCAACATTCCTGTCTACTTAAATATGCCACCCATGCCCACACCATTTCTGATCTTGGCAAAAGAATCATAATGCAAATAAAAAAATCTATAAAGAAGAAAGTGACAGTCACCTGTACACCTATCATCTAGAGTTAACCACTATTAGATACTGTCTCTTTTTTCCTGTGTGCACATGTACTCATACAGGTACAGCCATGTGTGTTTGTGAGATTAGGACTGTGCAAGAAAGGCTGAGGTGTGTCCCATTCCTGGCATCCAGCACTCAGGAGTATTTTTCACACCCTTCAAACCTTACTGTCTGTGTACATTTCATCACATGGCTAATTTAACCTGTCACCTTTGGCTTCTTTTCCACACAGATCCTGAAGTTCCTGTTCAGGTTATTCAGGACATGGAACCTCATTTGGTAGCCTTGTTTACTCAGATGTTAGCAGTTGGGACAACTGAGGACTTCAGGATGGTGATGCAGTGTGTTCTTCAAGGACTAGACATCAGTAATGTGTGGAAAGCGGATCTGCAGGTGGGGCTTTTCTCGCCTGCTATGGCAGGCACAGGAATTTTGTTTGCTCATGTGGGAGCACTTACTGGAAAATCAAACCAACAAACAGAAAAATCAAACTGATAATGACTGTAGGAGTTGTTTATGGATGGGTGAGATCTGCAAGCTCTGGAAGGGCCTGGGCCTTGGAGTAAAGATGCCTTATTTTTCAAAGGAGAACTTTTCAAATTACAAACACATGCTTTTATTACATGAAGTGCTACCTATTACATACTCATAATGTTAACACATAAAAATGATAAATTCTCTTCCTTTGCTTAGAACTTCCCTCATCATACTTTGGAAAATTTCACTTGACTTGGTCATACTGCCTGAATCCCATCATTTGAGAAGCATTTAGGTTAGCAAGTTGTCCTTCACTGAGGTAATTACTAATAAAACCTTGTGCTTGCATTTGGTCTTGCATATGTCAGAGTGCTTCTGCATGTGCTTCACACATTGTAAACAGCCTCATGAAGAAGGCTGGTCAGATATTATCCCAGTTTTCAGATGAGGAAGTGGATGTCAGAGATTAAGGAACATGCTGATGGCCACAGCTAATAAAGGGCAGACCATGAATCAGAGTCAATGTCTTCGGCATCCAAGCTTTTTCAGCCTCATGAGTGGCTTCTTGGCTTCTAGTTATAATCAGCAAGCAGGGACTGGGTTTTGATTTGGATGGGAGGAAAGCAAAAGAGTAACTTGGGAGTATCAGTGGAGAGCAGATCAGAGTGGGGCAGTAACAAGAACTTATTTCTACTTCATAAGAGCGAGAGGGCCTTGGGAGCTAGGGAGAAGTTCAGCTGCTCTGTGCAGCCTTCTGTGCCTCTTAGCCCACCCCTTTCCTTGAGCTGCTTGCATGTCTTTCTCTGGAGGCATTCCTTGTGCATGTCTGCAGCACAAGAGGACCCAATTTTGAGTGAGTTTCTCTTTAGCAAGCCATAATTTGTGTTAAGAGCAATCAGATCACCCACCAGAAGGAGATTTCTGTAGGTAAGACTTGAGCCGAGCATTGAAGAGTGGCAATGATTCAGATGGGAGCAATGAAAAGGAAGGGAGGACATTGTTTTGAAATAGATACTTTCAAAGACAGGTGAGAATTTGGGGGGTGTGTGTGTGTGTGTCTGCTTAGAACTGAGGCTCTGTGAATGTGAGAAGATTAACAGAAAGAGGAGGTGCTAGGTCATGGTTCTGGGTGGATCAGTGCATCCTGCAGGTGGTTGAAAATATAGGGTTAGACTTCAGGTGAGAAACCAGGGCTGGAGGTGGGAATTTCAGCGTTATTAAGTGTGGATAACCACAGGACACAAGAGGAGAGGAAGAGCGGAGGGTAGAATCTAGAATTTTGGCCAGGGATATGGATATGCAAAGAATCCTGAGGTGGTGTAAGCAGTTAAGTGCTTGAGCAGTCCAGGTTCTCTAGCTAACCCTGCTTGCTGCACCAGTTTACACTGTCAGACCAGTCCAAAGGGTCTGAGATCATCCCCCTCTGATGCCAAATGTGTGGTAGATAACAAATCTCACTTCATGTGCCAACTGCACCCTGTAGAAATCTCAGCTTCTCTTCCCTGGTCGATTCAGGCCCCAGCTGCCCACATAGCTCTTCTCTTTCTCATCCTCATTTACTTGGGGCTAAGTATGCAGGTACCAGCCCCTTCTTTCATCCTCATTTCTCTGGCACTAGGTCAGTGGGCAATGGCCCCTTGCCTTTCTTACCCTTATTCACCCATTGCTTGGTCAACAGCTACTGGCCCATTCTCTTTGTCATCCCCATTCACCTGGGGCTAGATCAGCAGGTATCAGCCCCTTTTCTGTCTCATCCCTTACCCAGGGCTAGGTCAGCATTAAGTCAGCATCCCCCCCACCCCATTCATTGGTCTTGGGTATGATCTGACTCTCAAGAACCAGGACCAAAGGGCAAATCGTTTACTACAAGGGATTCCACACCTTGCAGCACTTGACTACTAACAGAGAGGTTGGTGATTTATGTCTACCCAGGGGCACCTCAGAAGAAAAGCCTGGAAATCTGCTTCTAAAAGTCCACAACCTTGAAAACGCTGTGCATCATGTGGGGTCACCATGTGTTGGGATTAACTTGATGACAACCACTTTGGTTTTGTTTGGTAGATATGCACTGTTAGAGGAGGAGGAGGAAGCTGGCATGAGGCTAAAATTGTTCCTATAAAATACCCAACCACAGGATCAGACTGTAGCATTCAGTAAGTTAGTTCTTTTCCCACATGTTTTCATAGTTCAAAAAAATCACTTGATCATAGCACCTAATCCAGTTATACTTTGTGTGTTTCTTTCTAGCCCCTGCTTTATCCATAATATATGGGTTTTTGCCCAGTTAAGTCACAGCCAGTGTCAGCTTTATTGATAGAATCTTAATGAGATTGGATCTCCATTAAAAAGACCCTTCTTTTGTCATAATTCTGCTCGTCTCATTCACTTTTTCCCTGTGTAAAGACTTAACATAAACCAGACCCTATCCATGTTCCCTGACTTCAAAGTCTTCAGGGGATTCTACTTTGTTACTTTGATACCAGTGACCAGGCTTCTTCTAAGAGAGAATTTTTCTTGAGAGGTGGTTATTCTTGCTGTTAAATTTTTTTTTTTTCTTTTTTGCCTTAGGCTGTTTTGTCAGCTATTACATTGATCAAGTTGCTACTGAACTGCCCATTAAGTGGAGAGAAAGCAAGTCTGTTCTGGCTTGCGTGCCCCCAGATAATCACAGCTCTCACTGTAAGTATCCTTGGCAGTCATGTATTTTATTTGTGTGTCCTCCTTCTCTTTGTAGTTGCCTGTACCTATATGGGAAAAAGTTACATTTTTTGGTTTTGCCTTTTCTGATTTTTTGCACTTGTGTACCTGACGGCTGTTTCTTGAAGATGACTGTAAAGCAAAATGTTGATTTTGTGTACTTTTGTCTGTTTGAACATACTTGGTGTCTTCAGTCTAAATGGTCAGAGGTGGTATAAAGGGAGACGTAGGAGCATATGGAATCATTACATACAAAATGACGAAAAGTGGTGAAAAGATAAGACTGTCTTTGGAGGCTTATTATTATTATTATTGACATACCTACAAGGCTAAAATTCTATGCTAATTTACTTTTTTTTTT
>NW_006921637.1:14654054-14690272 GCF_000298275.1 Orycteropus afer afer | reverse complement strand
TTCTCTTCTGCTGTTGGTGCATTTTGAATTATGCTTGGTAGTCTATTTATACCAAATATTAGGGCCCTTAAGTTTGACCCTAAATTTTCCTTGAGCAACTGTATAGTTCTAGGTTTCAAATCTTTGGCTTTCTTCATTCTTCTTTGCTCTGGACAAGGAGAGACCCATCGTTGTATCTAGATGGCTGCTTGTAAGCTTTCAAGATCCCAGTTGCTACTTGTGGAGGCCTATTATTAACAAGACAGATGAGAAAGAACTCTGGGGCTTCTTTGTCTCTTTCCACAAGAGATTTTGTGATGAGTTTAGTGCATGGATTCATTTGTAAATGGGTGGGTGGATGGGTGTTTTTTTAGGCCTGTGGTACAATGAGAAAAAAATGATTTTATAGATTTGGGTAGTAGATATAAAGGCACTCTGGTGGTACAGTGGTTAAAGCATTTGGTTGCTAGCCAAAAGGTCAGTGGTTTGAACCCACCAGCTATTTCATGGAAGTAAGATGAAGCAATGTGCTTCTGTAAGGATTTATAGCCTTGGAAACCTCATGGGGGTCACTATGAGTCAGATTTAACTTGGTGGCAGTGAGTTAGATTTGGTTTTCGATTGTAGATATGAGGTTATTATTATAATCTTACTCAAATGTAAAATTTTTGCATTGTATCAACATACACAATGGTCACTAGAACAAAAGCCTAGTTTGAATTGAAGATGTTTCTGTTTTTTTGTCCTCTAAAGATTGTGAAAAGGAAGTCTGATGACTCTGGGGTTAAACTATTCAGCTGCTAACCAAAAGTTCAGCAGTTTGAACCCACCAGCCACTCTGTGGGAGAAAGATGAGGCAATCTGCTTCCGTAAAGATTTATAGCCTTGGAAACCTTATGGGACAGTGTTACTCAGTCCTATAGGGTCACTATGAGTTGGAATTGATTTGATGGCAGTGGATGGGTTAAAGATTCTGAACTGAACAGTCTTAAAGAGCAATATCTGTTTTATCTTCATCAGTCCTAATTTGAGACTTTGCTACCTGGGAGGTTCTGAGAAATAAACTTCATGTTCTCTACCATTTTTCTGTTTTGTTGGTTTGTCATTTTCCTGTGAGTCTGCATTGGTAGATAATTAGTAGGTGAGCCATGTTGTCTGTAGCTAGCAGGTGTTGTGAGCATAAGAAGAAGCATGTGGGGTTTAGTGGGGAGAGGGACCCTGCTGGTGTGTGACCACAGTGTTGGCAATGTTCATAACAGGCCCTAGTTGTTATAAGCACAGGGCTAGTAACTGCGTATGTAAGTTAAAAGGGTACAACAAGAAGTCAGCACCACCAGAATAACCAGCACAAAAGTCAGCATGATGAGGCGTAGGATGAGAGTTGAGGGCCCCAAAAGACCTCATGGATGTGTTTTAGTGATGGTAGGATGTGAGAGGAGAGAATCACATGTGGACTTCAAGGTTTTGTGTGTAAGAGTTTGATCTATTTCCTGTCTTGAGTCTGTTCCCTTTATTCTAGAACAATAATTGAGTCTTTAACTAGAGGTGATTTTTAAGAAATTTAACAAATGAAGTGCAATTGTAGACCTTTTGAGGAGAAATATTATTATATATATTTGATGTATAGTGAGCCAAAATTGCAGTTTTCTTGAAAAATTGCATGAATTAATTCTTGTATAAGAAATAGCTTCTTTTCATGGTGGATGAATCCAACAAAAATTGTGAGCCAAAATGCTTAAGTCCCTAGCAGGTAGCCCTGGAGAATTCACATTACTGTTGACCTACATTTTGAAGACTAGACATGTTCACCTCTGTCACTCAGTGTTTCTGGTCTTCCGTCATTTCTTTGGAGAGTCATCTTTATTTCTCTTCCTGTCCTTGTAGCTGCAAAACCGAGAGGCTTGCCAGGAGCGGTCTTTGCTCCTCACAGTTGTTGGGCCTATTTTAGACATCCTGGCTTTGCTGCTGCGGCAGGGGGAAGAGGTCATTTACAACCCTCACCACGTCAGTTTGGCCTTCAGCACTCTCCTGACAGTGCCTGTGGATCATCTGAAGCCTTCGGAGTATGGCAGCATCTTTCCAAGGATTCACAACGTGCTGTTTTCAATCCTGCAGTGTCACCCTAAGGTGAGGGATAAAAGGAAGAAGTACATCAGGCAGCTTTTTCTTTTTAACAGGGTGATTTCAATTTTCAGAAAAGAAGTAAAACTTCACTGCTACAGGATGATAAAAATAGTGATTTGCTACTGGGAGGTGCACAAGAGTGAAAGACAACAAAGGTAAATACCTTTATTGTGTATTACATACACAGTTCTGCAGTAATAGTAGCCACAAACACATCTATGAGTAGATACATAGGTAGACATGCACATTGAACAGATATGGGAAGGTGGATGAGAGTATACTCATGAGCATATATAGGTTTGGCAGAGGATATTTCTGCCAAATTGTATTTGTGTATGCTATAAATATATCTAGGAGCTCTGGTAGCATAGTGGCTAAAGCACTTGACTGCTAACCAGAAGGCTGGCGGTTCAAACCCACCAGCCACTCCTCGGAAGGAAGGTTGGGCAATCCTACTTCTGTAGTGATACTGCCTTGGAAACCCAAGGAGGGGTCGCTATGAGTCGGGGCCAACTTGACGGCACATAACAACAACAACAACAACATAAATATATCTAAGAAGCTCTCTTTCTAGTAGTGTAGTGGTTTGAGGCATTTGGCTGCTAAAGAAAAGATCAGTGATTCAAACCCACAGCCACTCTGTGGAAGAAAAAGGGGCAGTCTGCTTCCATAAAGATTTACAATCTTGGAAACCTAATAGGGGTTGGAATTGACTTGATGACAATGAGTTTGGTTTGGTTTTTGAGGAAATATATTCAAGGATATTGTAGAGCATGTAGGGATAAAGTTAAGAAAATTTCTTAGCCATAATAAAAAACTTTGATGGAATGACTCACTAGGCTTGGGGGACATCTAGGTCAATTGGCATAAAATAGCCCACAAAGACATTATTCTATTTCAGTGAATAGCAACTGGAGCCTTAAAAGCTTATGAGTGGACATCTAAGATGAAACTGTTGGTCTTTCCTCGTCCAGAGCAAAGATGAGTGAAGAAAATGAAAGACTCAGTGAAACAGTTACTCCAGTGGACTGATTGACCATATGAACTACAGCCCCCACAATCCAGAGACCAGGAGAACTAGATGGTGCCTGCCTACCACCACTGACTGCTCTGATCAGGATCATAATAGAATGTCTTGGACAGAGAGGCAGAAAACAAAAATGTGGAACAAACTTTAAAAATGTAAAAAAGACCAGACTTACTAGTCCGATAGAGACTGGTGGAACTCCTGAGACTGTGGCCTTTAGATACCCTTCAAGCCTGGAACTGAACTTATCCCTAGGGAACAACTTTTAGCCTAACAATAGATAGGCCTAAGAAGTGAATGATAACACTGAGGGGGAATGTCCTCCTCGGTATAATCAATCATATAAGATCAAAAGGGCAAGATTTGCCTGAAAACAAAGCTCAGAAGGCAGGAAAGGACGACAAATGGAAATGGGGAGCCCAGGGAGGAAGTAGGAAGAGAGCTTTCAGAAAATTGAGGGGATTGCAACCAAGGTCAAGACACAAAACATATATAAATTGTTGATGAGAAACTATTTTGCTTTGTAACTTTCACCCAAGCTGCAATAAAAAAAAAAAAAAAAATAGTGATTAGCTAAGCAAACTTTTGGTTCTAGTGATTTCCAGGGCCAGAGTGGTTTTCTCAAGCGTAAGAATGCTTGATATCCACACCTAAATTATTGGAGTGAATTCAGCGCTTTGAGCAATGTTGTGTACTAGTTGTACACAAGGAAGTTCCTTAGAAATTGCTCTGTTTTTACGTCTACATGTTTACTTAGATTTGCTTCTGGGTTTATAATTCAAATGTGCATAGGGAGTGAGACACCTTGAATTCCTAATTTTATAGTATTCTGCCTTTTAAAGTAAACTCAGAATAGGAGTAAATGTCCCATAGGAAAGATTCCAGTTCAGCTAACTTTTATTGAATATTTGCTCTGACTCTCATTTCACCCCTATGGCAAGCCTGTGAGGTAAGTGGTAACCTATTTAACTGATAAAGAAACTGAGGCTGGAGCTTAAAGGGGCTAAATGATTTGACCAGTTTTCACCGCGGTACATCTGAATCTTATACTTGTTGTTGTTGTTATTTGCCGTCGAGTCGGCCCTGACTCATAGTGACCCCTCCTTGGGTTTCCGAGGCAGTATCACTATGGAAGTAGGATTGCCCAACCTTCCTTCTGAGGAGTGGCTGGTGGATTTGAACCGCCAGCCTTCTGGTTAGCAGTCAAGTGCCTTAGGCACTATGCTACCAGAGGGCAGCATTTGCCAAGGGATAAAATTCGAAAGGTAGGAAGGGATAGGAAAGAAGGCCTAAGGGAAGTAGTAAACAGAAGGGAAGTGGGAAGAGTGCTGTTTATATTATAGAGATTGCAATCAGTGTCACAAAACAAAATATATATGAATTGTCGAATGGAAAACCAATTTGCTTTGTAAACTTTTACCCAAATCACAATTGAAAAAAAAAAAAAAGGTTGTTGAATTCGCAAACCATTGTTCTCATCAATATTATCATAAAACTAAAAAACTCACTGCTGTCGAGTTGATTCCGACTTATAGTGCCCCTTCCTTGGATTTCTGAGGCAGTATCTCTAACAGAAGTAGATTGCCCAGTCTTCCTTCCAAGGAGTGGCCAGTGGGTTTGAACTGCCAGCCTCTGGTTATCAGTCAAATACCTTAGGCACTACACCACCATGTGTGTGTGTATAAATATATATACACACACATGTATATTCAAATGTTAAGTGCTTTGATATTCTAAGGATAGAGACTTGCCAGCAATGCGGTTTAAAAAAAACTGTGTTCTTATAAATCAAGTACTTACAAAATTGGACCTCACTCCAGTGCCTTCCCCAGTTGGGCCCTGCTCATCTTGTCAGCATCTTTGTTATTATATCTGTCTGCTGATTGTTAGATTTTAATGTGTCCGTACAATATAAATGCTATGCAAATCAAATACAGACTGAAATTGCAGGTCTTGGAGAAGATGCAGGATTTTATGATGTCAATGAAAATAATACTAGAAAGTGCTTAAATCTCCTCCAGAACTATTAACAAGTGACCATTTAGTGGAATTGGACAGTTTAACGAAACAATTGACAAGGGTAGTGACATGGTATTGTAAAAAAGAATGACTTGACAAACAATAGTAGGTTACACTTGTGTATGGAGTTGAATGAGGGAAAGAGACATCATGCTGATGTGTGATACTATGTCAATGATGTTCATAGCAGGTATGGATTCATGTAAATCCCAGGTTAGAAACTGCTTAGGTAAAGGATAAAAGGTATAACAAGAAGTCAGCATAGCCATATACTCAGCAGAAAGATCAGCAGCCAGTACTTTCTAAGCGCTGTGGATGTCTTTACTTATTCAATCTTCTTGAAAATCTATTATTATCCCCATTGGACACATGAGAAAACTGAGTCATGAAAGTTCATTAATTTGCCTATGGTCATGTAATGAGTCAGAATTTAAATCCAAGTATTCTGGCCCTAGGTTTATATACCTTTAATCAATAGGACAGTAAAGGATTAGGAGAGTTCTTTGGGACATTTGATGAAGCTCTTGAATAGTTTTGCAAAAATGACCTCTTTCTCAATATGCTGCAAAAGTCTAATTTGCTATGAATGATATAGTGTTGTGTTATCAAGAAATGTGGTTGGATAAATTATACCAAGGAAAATAATTGCAAGACTTTATTTACTCTCTGTTCCTTCTAAGAATTAGAGCAGTGCTGTTGAGCAGAACTTTTAGCCGTGATGGACATGTTCTATTTCTGTACCATCCAATATGATAGCTGCTCACCACATATGTCTTGAAATATGCCTATTGCAATGAAGAAACTAAATTTTAATTTTTATCTAATTTTAATTCATTTAAATTTAGGCAGCCACATGTGGCTAGTGGCTACTGTGTTGTAAAGTATAGAAATAGTGGGTAGTTGTAACCATTGACCTAACGATAGCATAAAAGAGGTGTCTTTTAAATCTTTTTGTTACTGTTAAATGAGACATTTTGCTCCCCATTTTAGGTAGATTTGCTTCATGTAATCTTTTTTCCTACTACAATTATACTTGCATAAATTGGTTATTATTATTTATTTCACCCATTTTCAGAATGGTTAGAAATAGTTTACAAATTCTAAACCAGGATTGCCTCATTAGGTTCCTGATGTTAGGCTGATGGAAGCCTTGCCCCAGATCCCTAAAACAAGGGTCAAAAAGTGTCAAATAACAAGAGTGGGTGAGCAATTATACTGGAAAGTTTAGGGGGAGAGGAAATTGCTACAATTAGATACAGAAGAAAGAAAAAAGTATGAACTCCTTTAAAATAGAAAAAAATTTAATGTGTAATTATTTACATATTTTTGTATTCCTTTGTCTATTATTGTTACAGGTAATGCTGAAAGCCATTCCCTCTTTCTTGAACTCTTTTAATAGATTGGTGTTTTCAGTTATGCATGAAGGACGACAGAAAGACAAAGGTAATTCAAAGTAACAGTATCAGATACACGGTTTCAGATGTATTTGACAGAGAATGAATGTGTGACTAAAAATAAAATTATCCAGTTGGGCCTAAATAAGAAAAAACTCAGATTACTCAAAGTAATTTTTAAATTTCAAACTGTCACTTTTCACTGTATCTAAAACAAGGAATGTATGTCCTAATTGAAATAGTTATTTTTCTTGAGAAAAAATAATATCTAGACTTAGGAAATATTTATTGAGCATGCACTCTGCTTCAGGGGATATAGAGATGACTACAGCCCACTTCTGCCCTATGGGAGTTTTTAGGTTAGAGGGAAGATACAAAAAAAGAAGTGAGATTAAAAAGTGATTTCAGGGAGGATTCCTGGAGTTCACTATCCCAGCATGACCTTAACAGGGCCATATTGTTTACCAATGACACAAACACTGCCATATGACAACAGCATAACTTATGTTTACAAGTCGTTTTTCAGCTCTAAAATGTTTGGATTCTTGGTGAATTTTTAATTTTCAGGAAATTCTTCTTTTTAAAAAGTTTGCACATAAAGTGAGATTTTATTTATATTTTAAAACTTCTCTGTCTTGAGTTTGCCTACCGTCTATCAACCCCAGTTGTATAGTGTGCTAAGTGCAAGGATAGGATATTTGATGGGATGCTCAGGAACTGATAGCTTAGAGGGGGTCAGCAGAGACCCTGTAAGAAATATCTGAATGGGACTCAACTTCTTCCCACCATTATGAACTAGTTTAATAGGTTCAAACTTAAAGCTTTAAGCAAAAGCTACTTGAACTTGACCCACCCAGTCAATCCACTTTTGCGAAAAAGCATAGTTGGCACTGGACTGCAATTCCCAAATTACTGTATATTTCCCTTTCTCCTATAGCTGGTGCATATCACATGTCTGTTTCATATTGTGAGTATATTTAGGACCAGGATGGGCAGATAAGATTCATCTCACATGTCAGCCCAGTTGGTAGTGGCTGTCTTCACATACTGTGTTGAGGCCTCTAAGACTGTTTGATCTCAGCAAGAACGAGCTTCCATTTGAGTAGTGATGTTGGCCTGGACAAGAGAGGGACAGAGATTGAACTGAGCTGGGCCATGCTGAGCAGTGGCGAGAGGAAGCCCTGGGTGCACTCCACCACAGTGGTGTCCTGCTGCAGCTGGGAACAGTCCTTTGCCACATTTCCTGGGGAAGCCGGGGAGCAAGTTCCACACCTGTGGCTCCATGTCAGCATGGTCACCTCTAATCTACCAAGACTTGGTTCTCTATATGTATTATTTACTTAACTGAAGGGAGTCT
Organism: Orycteropus afer afer; assembly: GCF_000298275.1. Classification (NCBI taxonomy): domain Eukaryota; kingdom Metazoa; phylum Chordata; class Mammalia; order Tubulidentata; family Orycteropodidae; genus Orycteropus; species Orycteropus afer. The sequence goes on along the minus strand of NW_006921637.1, from coordinate 14,682,372 downwards.
TATCACTTTTATTGATATCTAATACTTTTTTTTTTTAAATGACTATACATTAAATATGTGGCTGAAGTAACAACTGCTAGATATCCATGTAATAAATAGCATGAGTATACTGAGAGAGAGCTCTGGTGGCATAGTGCCTAAGGGATTTTACTGCTAACCAGAAAGCTGGTGTTTCAAACCCACCAGCCAGTCCTCCTAAGAGAGAATGGGCAGTCTACTTCCATAGAGATACCACCTTGGAAACCCAAAGACGGGTCGCTCTGAGTTGACTCAATGACAATGAGTTTGGTTTTGGTACACTGAGAGAAGAAATCGTAAATATTAAAGGACATCACTAAAGTGTACTGCCTATTATTGAAATGTCCAGTGAGAATGGTAACAATTTACATAATGTCTCCATAAAATTAAATTGATCTAGAAAAAAATGCATATATGCAAATAAGATATTTGTACGTATATTCAGAGTCTTCAAAAAGGTATTTTGCACTTTTATAAATCATCTTTATTAAGATGTAATTTATGTGTAACAAACCATATACATTTAAAGTATAAAATTCAGTGAATTTTGACAAGTGCATGTGTGAAACCACTACCACTACAGTCAAAATAAAGAACATTTCCATCATTCCCAAAAGATTCCTCTTGCTTCTTTGTAGTCCATTCCTCAGCCCCAGGTAACCACTAATCTCCTTTTTGTCTCTATAAATTAGTTTGCATTTTCTAGAATTTTATAAAAATCAGTATGTCATTATGCTGCATGAAAGCCAGGAATGTGCTCTGATGCTTAATGGGATTTTCCCTCCTGTGCATGATACCCTGGGGCAATGGGGTATATATTGAAAAGTGAGGGCATTTTCGTTATCTAGAATTCTTGGGTGAAGTTTGTCAGGAAGGGCCTGGGTAATCCTGGCATCTTAAGATGGGAAGAAGTCAGAAATGAGAATACAAGAGGATATCTAGTAATGGTAATGTGTCTTCTTTATCTGCCTGTAAAAAGATAACCCGATATAAACAATTTCTGAAACTTAAAGTGGCAAAGACAGAATTAAGGCATCTTATGTTTTTAACCATACAGTATCAGTAAACATTTTTTTTTTTCCTTCAAGGTAATTTCCCATTTTTTCCCATTTTAAGGCTTCCTTATAGAGACCCATCTCTTTTTAAATACAACAGCAGCCCTAGATTTCTTCTTAAAAATTCTTGATTATCTATTCTAGTTAGACACTTAAAAAAGCCCACAGACTCTTGAGTATTTTAAGTGTTCTTTTCTTAGTTATATAGATAAATATTTGGACATATCTTTTCTCCCGTGGGAGCTCTGGTGGTATAGTGCCTAAGGCATTTGACTGCTAACCAGATGGCTGGAGGTTCAAATCCACCAGCCACTCCTCGAAGAAAGATTGGGCAATCTACTTCCATAGAGATACCGCCTCAGAAACCCAAGGAGGGGTTGCCATGAATTGGGATCGACTCGATGGTAGTGAATTGGTTGGGTTTGGTTTGGTTTTCTCCCTTATTGCTATAAAATAGACCAATTAAAGAGTTTAGAAAAAAAATGGAAGGCCCAGGTTAATTTCTATCTGTATTAAAAGTGTAAAATTGGAAAGCATAAAATGCACTGTTTACACTGACCAGTTTGGCAATGTTTTCATGTTGGTAGGAAGCACGGATGATCTGATGGTGGTCTTAGAGTGTGCGCGCCGGGTGGAAAGGATGTATAGCCACATCGCAGCCAAAGCGGAAGAGTTTACTGTGTTTTCCCCCTTCATGGTGTCCCAGTATGTGACAGAGGTACAGAAGGTAAAATCTAGCTTAAATGTCTCTCTTCACTTTTTTCCATCTGTAGTCCTTTGTAGCAGGCATTTTCATCCTCAGCATTCCTACATATGGGGCCAGGTAATTCTTTGTTGTAGGGGGCTTCCCTGTTTGCATTTTGGGATGTTCAGCAGTCTCTCTGCAGGGTTATAAGGATAGAATGAGACAGCATAGAGGGCACAGCAGGGCCTGCTACGTAGAAGGTGTTATCATTGGTTCTGTCTTCCTGCTCCAAGTTTTGGGGCCTTTTTTGGTTAGTCTCATGAGTGATATCCACTGCTGTCAGTTCAGTTCTGACTTACAGTGATCCCTATGGAGTTTCCAAGGCTATAAATCTTCACAGAAGTAGATTGTCTCGTCTTCCTCCCATGGAGCAGCTGGTGGGTTTGAATGCTGACTTTCTGGTTAGCAACGAAATGTCTTACCCACTTTGCCACCAGAGCTCCTTCTCATGAGTGATGAGGGAGATGAAACATTACTGAGATCCAAGAACAGCAGCTCTCTAGGACCAAGCTTATGGAACCTAGAAGGAAAAGTTTTAGATCTCAGGATCCTGGGGTCCCTCAGCAGCAGGATCTATTCTCCGTTCGATCTGTCATTCATGTGACTCAATTACCTTTCTTTCTTTCAACACAAATTTATTGAGCAACTACTTGGTGCCAGACACTGGTCTGTGTACTAAAGTAATGGTGAAGAAAATATGGGCATAATCTTTTCTTTCAGAGAGCTTACACTTTAGTGGGGAAAACAGATAATAAGTGAATATATAATGGAACCTTGGTATTTAATGTTGGGATAGAGAATGATGGCAGTTGCTGTTTTGGAGTGTCAAGAAGAGACTCTGAGAAGGTGATTTTTGATCAGAATCTCATTGAAGCTAGGGAGTGAGCTGTGGGGAAGTCTAGAGGAGAGCATTCTGGGCAGGGACACAGCCAGTGTGAACCTGAGCAGCTGGGAGACAGGTTAGCCAGTGTGGTGCTGGTGAAAGGCAGCCTGGGGGAAGCAGGTCAGGGAAGGCTGGAGGCTACCTCATACACAGCCTCACAAGACCCAATTCTAGGGAGAGTGCGTGGTCTGATTTGTGTCTTTCTGCCTCACTCCATTCATTTCCTTACTTCAACTCTTTCCCCTTCCTCTTTCCCCTTGATCCTAACTCATGCTGTCTGCTATGTGTAACCTCACCTGCACACAGACCTCTCTTCCTCATGATATCATAGTTCCTCCTTGATTTTTAGTTCATACTCCTGACATAGCCTGCTTTGCTCAGTGCACCTTTTGTGCCCATCAGTCCAACATTGACTATTTTAACTTAACATTACTCAACCCTGTTTTAAGCTCTGGGGATCATATAGAGAGACCAAGTTTACATTGTGGTAGGAGGAGACAATATTCTGGTGGGGTGAGAGACCCTGGGTTGGTGACCTTTTGCCAGGCTCCTGTCCCTCATCCTGTCAACTGTGGCCAGGGGTAGGTGGGATCACCTGATATACAGTGTGGTCGCCTATGGGCCTGAAAAACTGTGCTGTGCTCAGACACTCAAAAGTTGACAACAAGGAGACACAGGTAGATTTGTTCATAGAGAGAAAGCACAAACAAATTTGTTCAAGTATCTGGCACGATGACTCAATATTCTGGGTAATACATTGTTCAACAGTGTCTCACTTTGAAATATTGGTGTGTTGTTTTCAAAATTCCGAAGACCCTATGTGACCTTTTACCATAACCCTAACCCTTAACTTTAATGCTAATACTAACCCTAACCTAATCCTATCCCTAGAATTAGACCTAGTTTTAACCCATCCTATAACCATAACCCTGATGTTAACTCTAAATCTAACACTAACATAACCCTAACAGTACCCTTAGTACTAGCCCTAATTCTACCCCTAAGCCTAACCCTAGAAATCATTCTAATTCTAACCCTAACCTAATTCTAATCCTAGACCTACATCTAACCCTAACCATACATCTAACCTTAAGCATACCCTATTTCTGAGCTATACCCTAACCCTTATCTTAGCACCAACCCTAGGCTTATCTCTAATTCTTTTCCTAACCCTAACCCTAATCATAATCTTAGATCTACCCCTGTCCTTAACCCTAACCTAAACCCAAACTGTAGCCCTAGTATGAGAATTAGCCCTAACCCTAACCCTATACCTATCTCTAGCTCTAATTCTTCCACTAAACCTAACCCATACCCTAACCCTAGCCCTATCGCTAGCCCTAATTCTACCCCTATGACTTAAACCTAACCCTGGTGCTTTCCCCAATCATAACCCTCACCCTAGCTTCAACTCTAATTATAACCATAAACCTAACTGTGACCCTAATCATCGCCCTACTTCTAAGCCTAATTATACCCTCAAATCTTACCCTAACCCTGAAATTAACCTTAATTCTACCCTTAACCCTAATTCTAACCTCTAAATTTAGCCCTAACCCTAACATAAACCCTAACATAACCATAATCATAACCTGAAACCTAAACCTAGTCCTAATTCTACCCCAAACCCTAACTGTAACTAATCTTAACATTAACCCTGTCCCTACCCTAATCCTAGCTGTAGTCCTAGCCCTAATCCTAATGCTGAGCCTAACCTTAACTATAATCGTAACACTAACACTAGCCCTAGCTCTCATACTAATTCTACACCTAAATGTAAACTGTATCCCAACTGTAGACATAACCCTAACCCTAGCCTTAGCCTTAATTCTACCTGCAGTGTTGTAAATTACATAGTATGGCTTTTTTTGCCATAGTCTTTGTAAACTGTGGTGGAATTTGCTATGAGCAGCTAAGTAGCTCCTGATGGTTAAAGTTATCCACCTGGGGTATTTCTGTTAAACACAGCATGAAACAATTTTCTGGAATGTTCGCTTTCTCTTGTTGTTGTTGTTATTTGCCATCGAGTCGACCCCGACTCACAGCGACCCCTCCTTGGGTTTCCGAGGCAGTATCACTACGGAAGTAGGAATGCCCAACCTTCCTTCCGAGGAGTGGCTGGTGGGTTTGAACCGCCAGCCTTCTGGTTAGCAGTCAAGTGCCTTAGGCACTATGCTACCAGAGCTCCTTCGCTTTCTCTTAGGTGTGTGGAATTTGGGTGTTGGGCTCTGTTGGTTTTGCCACTCTGCCAGGCTTAAAGTGAGCCCTCCTAGAGGCAGAGAGGAGGAAAGTCTCTTTGACTGCCAGCTGAGAGAGATGTGCTGCTGAGAGAGAGAAGCGAGAGACATACACTGCTAGTAGAGAAACATGCTACTGAGAGAGACAGCTGGCTGCTGAGAGATATGGCTGGCTGCTGAGTGAAATGGCCAGCTGAGAGAGACTGAGCGCATTCCTGAACTTGAATTGTAGCCTGTTGCTTCCCTAATGAACCTCATAATCTGTGAGTTCTGTATGACCACTGCAGCAAATTATCGAACCCAGCAGAGAGGTGGTGAGTGTCGTGGGATGAATGGTTGGTGTCAGGGTTAGTAAGAGGGCTGGAAGGTGGCAGCATGTCTGGCCTCATAAAAACAGGCCTTGGGCTGCTGATGGTGATTCTGTCATCTTGTGTAGTTAGAGGAGGTCAGAAGATGCCGCCTCCTTGTCTCTTTAGCACTACCCCAGCCCTAAGCTTAATCATAGACCTAGTCTTCACGATAGACCTAAACCTAACACTAGTCCTAGCCCTGGTGCTACTCCCAACACTAACACTAAACCTAGCATTAGTTCTAATTATACACTTAAAGCTAAACCACTTAAACTGTAACCTAAACCTAACCAAAATCCAACCCTAACTGGAACACTAGTCTTTACCATAATCCTGACCTTAACTTTAACCCTAACTCTATCCCTAGCCCTAAACCTAACCATAACACTAATTCTAGACCTTGGCCTAGACTTAGTCCTAGCTCTAACCCTATCCCTATAACTAGCCCCAGCCCTAGACTATCCTAGCCCTATATTCTACTCTTAAACCTAACTGTAACATTAACCCTAGACCTAACACTAACTCCAACCCTCACCATAACTTAGACCCTACGTTCAACTGTAATTCTAGCCTGAGTCATAGACCTAGCCCTAACTGTCCCTAAGCCTCCCTAACCCTCCCTAACCCTAACCATAATCATAGCCTTAGTACTAATTTTACCCCTTAACCTAAATTTAATCCTAGACCTAAAGCTAATCCTGGCCTTAACTCTAAATCTAACCCTAATGGTAACTCTAACCCTAATTCTACCACTAACTGTAACCCAACCCTAACCTGATCTGTAAGCCTATCCCTATCCCTAGTACCTAGTTTATAGGTAGAATTAGGGCTAGGGCTGATGCTAGAGTTAAGGATAGAGTTAGAGGTAGGGCTAGGGCTAGTGTTGAGGTTAGTGTTAGGTTTAGGATGAAGGTGAGGGTTAGAGAGTTAGGGCTAGTGCTATGGCCAGGTATGTGACTAGGGCTAGAGCTACAGTTAGGGTTTAGTTTATAGTTATGGTCTAGGGTTAGGGTTAGGTTTAGGGATAGAATTAGGATTAGATCTAGGGTTAGAGAAATGGTCAGGCTTAGGGGTAGAATTAGGGTTAGGGCTGAACTTAGGGTTAGGCCTAAACTTAGGGTTAGGCCTAGGGCTTGGCCAACGTTTAGTTTAGGCATTAGTTTAGGATATGGGCTAGAATTAAGATCAGGGTGAAAGTTATAGTTAGAGCCAGGGCTAGAGTTAGGCTTTCATTTAGGGCTAATGCTAGGGTTAGGATTATGGTTAAGATTAGATCTTGGCTTAAGGTTAGGTGGAAAAGTAGCATTATGGCTAGGTCTAGGGTTAGGGTTATAGTTAGGTTTAAGGTTATGTCTAGGGTTAGAGTAATTATTACATTTAAGGATAGAATTAGGGCTTGAGTTAAGGCAAGGGATAGGGGTAGTTTTAGGGTTAGTGTTAAGATTGGCATTAAAACTAGAGCTGGGATAGCCCTAGGGCTAGGGCTAGGGCTAAGGATAGTGTTAAGGTTAAAGTTAGGGCTAGGGCAAGTGCTAAAATTAGGGTGAGGGTTACAGCTAGAGTTAGGTTTAGGGCTAGAATTAGAGTTAGATCTATGTGTAAAGTTTGAATTAAAGTTAGGATTTAGGGCTAGGGCAAGGACTAGGGTAAATTCACTATAGGACTTCACAGATCTGAAGCTATATAAACCTTATCTGTTTAAATGGTTTAAACAAAGTGCTACATTCTTCTTTGCATGTGCATACATATCTGCTTATGCAAGTAAAGATAAGCATTTATTTTTGTCTTATATCTCTACATAAAATACACACTCCCATTCCCCCACCCCCTGCTTATTAAATCTCAGAACAGTAGTAAAATCACTCGTAAAGTTGTTATGTTAACAATATCAGCATTTCTCAAAGGAGACTAGGCTGAGCAACTGGCATTGTGTCAACTTTCATCCCTGTGTGTTTCAGAATAAATCTATTGCAACTATATGACTTTCAGCCCATTGACTGCTCACCTCAGTTACGTGGACAGTCGGCCAGGTGGCATGAAGGCACAGCTGCCAAGGGCCATAAGGCCAGAGCAGTGCAAGAGTGTGCCCCTCATAGCAGCGGGGGTAACCTGTGTATTGTTTGGTTTCCTATGAATTACTTAATGTTTTTCTAGAATCTTGGTATTTTCCAGGCACTTGAGTCATTAATACATAAGCTTTTGCTGACACAAAACCTGGTTATTTTCTATTTTACTGAAGACTTACATGAGACATAGTGATTTCATTTAACCAAAGACCAAGAAGGGAAGCAAAAATTTGAACACTTAAGTTACTAATTATTATTCTGAGATTTATCTTATAAAGTCACCGGTTTCCTGGCCTCATTATGCATGTCTGATTTAGGCTTATCGGTTTGTTTGTTTGTTTTTGGTCTTATTTTTAATCTTAAAAACTAAAGGGTTTGGGAATTACCTAAGTCTGAAGCATCCCAGAGCCCATTGACAGTGAAATCTATGTTTTATGTTTCTTTCTTTTTTTTTTTTTTTAAATTAACTAATGAAGAAAATATTCCATGAACATTAGAGGCTTCTGCTGAGAGCATCAATCTCTCCAGACCAGCCTTGCTGAGTGTGTAAGCTGGATGACATTTATAAGTTTAATTAAATGCTAGATAGTAAGTGCAGCAGAATAAATCTCCTTTGAATTTCCCTTGGATTTTTGTGAAAGAGGTATTGGTGGCACGGAATCTGTCAGTCATTGTGGCCGGTACCATTGTAGAACAGGTTTTATCAGGAGAGGTAAGCATGTGTTGTTATATACATCCCTTTTGTCATGTGCCTGCCATGCAGTCATTTGTCAGCAATGGAAGTATAACACTGAAATTACTGTTGCTCTTCTCTTTTACCTCCACATTAAAATTATAACCGTTTTTATGTATCAGTAGAGTAAATAATTAGTACTACTCGTCTAAGGTCTTTTTAAGCTAGAGATGTTTTCATTCATTGGATAATGATCATAGTGTTGTAGAATCTTACTTTTTGGTTGTTTTATAAATAAATTATCCAAAACATGAAGTTATGAAGTGATTATATGGTATTATTGCTCCTGGTCTACCTTAGTACCAAACCAAGCTCTAGGGTCTAGGCTATTTTGCTCCATTTTCAAGAATGAGATACCCTGTAATGTAGTTGTTAAGAGTATGAGCTCTGCACTTAGACAAATGGGGTTCAAATCTATTGTATCATTTATATCTTGTTTACTTTTGGCTATAGAATATTTGTTCAGTAAGTGATGATTGAATGAATGATTGAGAAACCAACTTACAAATTCCTCTCTTAGTAAGATCAAGGTCTCTTTTGTTTTGTTTGTTTGTTTTGTTTTACTTTTTTTCCCTTACTCACTGCCTTACTAGGAAATCACAGAGGCCTGCCAGCTTTTGGCTGTGGGTGTTCCCATTGTATATAAAGCGGTAAAATTTAAGATGATTACCTGTCAAGAAATGTTTGAACTATCACATGAAAAGGACCATAACTTTGAAGAATAGCATCATCTTAGTGACAGAAACAAATTGTTTCTTTAGGAATATATTTCCCAGTGATTGCCTTCATGATTTGAACTTCCCATTTATAAAATACACCTTCATTAGGAGCTGTTTGCAGAAAGGATTAACTCTTTCAAGGCGTTAGACATTTATAAAGAAGCAACTCAAAATTATTGAGTTAGTAAGGCCTCCTTACTTACATGGCCTAGAGAAGCAACTCAAAGTTAACAATTCTAAGGCAATTAAGAATTTAGGGTCCATTGTGCTGTTGTTGATAATTAATTAATCACTTCTAATGCTGGTTAGCATGCTATGATCTAATTACTAATATATGCCTATTGATGTTTTGAGAGCTTTTAAGGCTGCATGTCTGCCTTGTTCTGGGGTGAGATAGAGATTACAATCTTTAGTAAACACTGTTGCCATCATCCCAGAGTTAACGATACTGCTGAAGTGACTGACAGTATGGAAGATTTTCACACAGTATACAGTTGGCTGTTATAAGATTTTTAAGTTAAAAAATTCTAGTTTTAAAATGCCCTTGGAAACATGTCAGCATCAATGAATAGCAAAGTTACTTCAGTAATTTCATGAAATTCTATTCCAGGTTTTTCTTTGCTTGAGTTAGCTTGTATTTCTCCAAAATATAAACTTTCAAATTATAAGTATTTATTTTTTTTAATGTGCAAAATTATATTTTATAATTGAATATCTTGTCTTTTCTCAATTTGTTGTCTGAAGTTGAAATTACTTGTAAGTTCTTCCAAAGAGATTAGGATGTATAATCTCTTTCCCCGATTTGTTCTTCCAAAGATGTGCTTTTCTTTCCTAGGTGACTTTGTATCCAGCTGTGAAAGAACTTCTGCAGGAGGGTATTTATCTCATCCTGGACCTTTGCCTTGAACGGGACATCCAGTTCTTAAGGGTCTCATTGCAACCAGGAGTGAGAGACGTCTTTAAAGAGCTATACAATGATTATTTGAAGTATCACAAAGCTAAACATGAAGGAGAGAAAAGATATACTGTCTAAGCTGCATTTCAGAGTACTGTCTTTAACTCTTTAAAAAAAAGGCTTTGGGGAAGTATTGGAGAATGAAAGACTTTACAAGTTATAATTTGCAATGTGGAAATAAGTGGAAAATCATTTGGAGTTTATGTATTTTATAATCATGAGTTCCATTGAGTATTTTTTTAAATATATCTTTTTATATAGTATTACAATAAAAACCTGAAAAAAGACCCTGAAATGAAATTAATTCAATAAAGAAAAAAATTTGCTGTATCTATCTTATGACCATTCCAAATGTGGTTCTTTTCTTGGTTCCATGGTTTGCTGTCCCTTGTCCCCACTAGGATCTGTAAAGAACTTGGATTTTTTACTTCAGGTGCTTGAGTATATAATTTAGTCCTGTTTTCATATCTTTGCATTTTAAATTCTTTGAATAACATGGGAAGTATTTGTGAAATAACCACTTTTCCTTCCTTCTTTCTGTTTATACCTTCTGATCAACCTGGGGGAGAATTAGTGCCTCATGACTCCCTGTGAACATAGAGATTCCTGAGCAGGGTGGCAGCTCCTGTCACTCAGATGGAAGGCTTTCAGTGGAGGTACTGATGCTTAAGTCTCCTGCCTGCTTCTCCTACCCCAGCTCTGTGGAGTTCATGTCAGAATGTTTTCCTGTTTAGCCTAAGAAATAATCTTATCTTATTTTTTATTATTACCTAAGCAGTGTATTTTCAGTGTAGCAACCTCAGAAGATAAAACCAAAATGGAAAAAATGGCTGTGGTGAAAGGAGTTCCTTTTTGTGGCCTTTTGCCTTGGTTTCTTAAAAAGACAATTTGAGAGATTTTTTTTCCCTAAGACCTGAGGAGTTACCTTTGCCATCGTTTTCCACCCCAGATTGTTTGTTATTTTTGTCCACTTTGATTAACATTTCTTTGATAAGCTGTAAACATCTTGGTGGTTTGATGCTTTTTGTCTAGTCTGTGCTGTGACCTGTCCTGCTGTGATTGGTCTATTTTACGCACCTTAACAAGAATTGGTCAGTATACTTATGCAAATGAAGTGCCTACCAAGAGGGGATTGGTCAGGTCTGGTGGGAGGGCCATGTCTTGAAATTAACTAAGAGTTTGCTTATATATGCAGCCAACTTCATAGAAGTTTGCAGACAGAAAGAGAAGACGGAAGAAAGAAAAGGTGAGAGAGGCAAGAAGAGAGAAGAAGCAGAGAGGAGGTGAGGAACCAAAAGATCTGTAACATGGGCAAGGGCTCTAACACTGAAAAGAGATTTCTAGGAGGTAACCTGTGGAGTGCTGGTGGTGACAGGCTCAGGAGGGGCCCTCTGGCAGAATCAGTAGTGATGGCAGAAACCTGCTGGTAGGAACGCAGCTAAGAAAGCTGACCAAAACTGCACTGGCTATATAAGCTAGGTCAGCTGGCAATGGAAAGGCTGATGGCATGGAGGCTGTAGGCTGAGAGCCAAAAGGAAGCCTGTCTTGAAGGTGCCAAGAGGAACTTGTCCTGAGGGGTCTGAGAGAAGGCCTGTCCTGAGGGGGCTGAGGAATCCTGTCCTGAGGGTGCTGAGAAGAGGCCTGCACAACTGAGAAGGGGATGTGCTTCACAGAGAGAAAGGCCTCCTTAATTGCATGGCCTAGAAAAGCTGCAAGCAAGTAGGACCCTGCACTGAAGAAGGGAGGAGTGTGCTCTCTACTTCAGGGAAGCCTTCCAGACTTTGCCTACATGCTTTGTGGTCCTGAGTTGTACTCTAAAAACAAACAGACAAACAAACTCACTGCCGTTGAGTTGATTCCAAATTATAGCAACCCCTTCTTGGGTTTCTGAGGCTGTATCTCTGTGGAAGTAGATTGCTCAGTATTCCTTCTGAGGGGTAGCTGGTGAGTTTGAACTGCCAGCCTTCTGGTTAGCAGTCAAATGCCTTAGGCACTATGCTACAAGAGCTCCTTGCTACTTACTTAATAAACTGCTTAACTGTAAGTGTGGTCTTGAGTTCTTTGTGGCCATTGAAGTATATTGTGGAATTCATTAAAAACGGAGTAGTGAGTGCTGTGTGGAGAGACGATGGCTGGTGTCAGAAGTGATTTTTTGAAAAAATATTGGAGAGTGGAGGTGTGGTACAGTGAATTGTTTGGTATGGCTCTTCTTGCGTTGGTCTTTGTGACTCCCACCAGATTACTGGGTGGAACTATGCAAGTGTAAGGTGCTTGTGGCCTGCCAAAGAGATTGGATAAACTTGCTAACAATAATGTAAATAAGGTACTTGGCATCCTTCTGGGGGTGGGACCATGCAAACAAGGTGTATCTAATGTGATGATTGCTTACTTTTGCCATCTTACTAGGCTTAAAGTCTCAGAGTCAGAAAAGGGGCATCTCACTACCATTAAGACAGAGATGACCTGGGACTGCAGCATATTCTTAAACCCAAGCTCCCTGTGCTGAGAGAGCAACAAAACCAAGAAACTGGCATGAGACAGAGTTGCAGTCCTGCTGGCCCACAGAGCAAGAAAGCTGAGTGCCTTTGGGCAGGAGCCTTGCTGGCAGAGTGGGGTGCACCTATTGGCAGAGCTTAAAGAGCTTTGTAACACTTCTGTGAGCAGGGCAGAGGCCAAGGGTAAAAGAGAAGGCGTGCCTGCAGGCATGGCAGAAGAGGAAGCTGTCCTGATTGAAGAATTGTATCCAGAGGTTCCTGAACCTGAATTGTAACCTATTGCTTACCTCATAAACCCTGTAATTGTGAGTATTATCTGTGAGTTCTCTGTGGCCATTGCAAGCAATGATCAAACCCAACAGAGAAGTAGTGAGTGCTATGGGACGGTTGGTGTCAGAATTGATAAAGTGTTAGAAGATGGCAACATGCCTTAGTTCCACCTCATAGGAATCAGCCTTAGGCTGATGCTGCTGATGGTGTTTTTGTTTCCCCCTCACAAAGTTGGAGGAAGTCAGATGATGACACCTCTAGGTCCTTTTTGCAGGAGGTGTGTCTGACTGTCACCTCATAGGAATCAGCTTTGTGCTAATGGTGATTCTCATTGTCCTCTGTGAAGTTAGATTGTGATGCTACTACTACCATTTTACAATAAAAGCCCTTTCATAGTCTTAGCTACCCAGACAACCACTGTTACCACCTTGAAGTATGTTGTTTTAATACCTTTACTGTACACATTCGTAGATGTACATGTAAGTAAATACTTGTCAAATTGGGTTATAAATACATATTTTTGGTTACCTAATTTTTTTCTGTGTAATATTTCCATAACATGTTTGGGTCAGTAAAGATATCAGCATCATTTCTGTTGGCTGCAGAGCAGTCCCTTGAGTAGCTTTATTTAAGAAATCCCCCCTAGTGTTCTGGTTACCTAGTGCCACTCTGACGAATGTACCACAAATGGGATGGCCTTAACAAACAGGAGTTTATTCTTACAATTTGAAGGCTTTAAGTCCAAGTTCAAAGTGCCAAGTTCTAGGGATTGGGTAGAAGCCCCTCAGCCTTGGGCTTCAGCTCTGCGTCCAGCTTCCAGCCCACTGGAGCTAGAGGCTATTCTTCACTCAGACAGTTGCTGGCTGCTGAGGCTGCCAAGCCCAAGGTTGACAAGTAAAAAGGCACAGTCCTGATGTTACCAAACCACACAATAGGCCATTAACTCAAGTCCACTGTAAGTCTCCAGGTCGGCAGAGCATGGTAGGCTGCTGAATGACACGGCTACATGCAGGGTCCAAACATGCCATAAGCTCGAGACCATTCCCAAAGCTGCTGCTTACATACGGGAAGCAGACCACATTCCCTAAGGCAGTTACTCAGCTGCTCACAGTAGATTCCACCATGGATTTGATTGCCAGTTTCATCATGGGGAATAACTTACCACCAGTTGCCCAGTCACTCAACCAGGCCCAGCCAAGATGACCCATAAACATAACTACTACACCTAGAGAGCAGATTTCTCCTTTCATATGGTGCTTGCAGCCGAATCTTTGTTTTTGTATTTAATTATTTCCATAAGATGTATTTCCAAAAGTTGAATTGCTGTGTCAAAAAAGCCATGTTATTTTTTAAGGATTTAGGCAGAATATTACTAAATCACCCTCCAGAAAGCCTACTATACTAATTTATTTTCCCCACTAGTGAGTCAACTTTAATATTGATTTTTTTTTTAATGTATGCTTCCTGGTAGGAGAGGAATGTAATTTTGTTTGAAATTTCTTTGGTTACTAAGAGATTAAATATTTTTTATATTTACCATTTTTATTGCTTATGTAATTACATTTCTTCTTATGTAATATTAGACTGTTTTTCATTTGGGGTATTTGGTTCTTTTTTTTTTTTTTTTCAATTCACTATCTTTGTGGGTTTCATGTTGAGCTTCTCCTGATACCCCTCCCTATTTTGGACTTAAACATTTGAATAATTATCCCTAAGTAAAGGCATTTTTACACTGCTTTTTCAGACACATGTGATCCTAAGAAAAGTAGCTCACTTTTCATAACCTCAGTTTGATTTGGTTTCCTGTACTGGCTGGCTGGGTTGGGGTGATAGTTCTGCCTGTATGTATCACTCATCTTTCCTCCCTTGGTCTAGTCTACAGAAGCCTCCTGAGCTCTGGGACCCGGAAACAAGCTCCAGTGTCTGTTTGTCTTTGCCTTCTGCTGGGTACTAACAGTTTCATTTCCGTGTTTAATGTCCTGTAGAACCCTTTCAGGGAGGTTGCAGCATTGTTTCACTCCTGGAGATACCATATGGTGAGAGCAGGTGACCTGTGCAAGATTTGGACTAATCCAACCTGACATTAAAACCAAGTTCTTTGTGTGTGTCCTTTTGGTCACATGCCCAGACAAGGGGACCACCAGTCTTGGAGCCCCTCATGGAGTTCTGTATAGTTTTTCCCTGTTAGAAGCTCAGGAAGCTCACAGGTTAGCATCATCTATGTTTTCCCCTGCTCTTGGAATGTTGCTGGAATGCAGACAGACATGGAGCAGTTCCCCACATGTCCTGAAGGTGGCCATGCAGGGTCACAGCTAGAGGTTTGAGACTGCTTTTTACTTTAAGATGTAAGATGTCTGTTTATGATAAATTTCAAGTCTGCAAGAATGCAAAGGAAGGAAAAGAAGACCATCAACTTTGTGTCCTTGCACTGTTACATTGTGTTGTCTCTGCAGTATTCCCATCCCTAGGAAAGGCTGTTAGAATTTTCACATTCAACCTTTCTCTGGAAAGAATAGTTTTCAACTTATTTGCTGATTCATAGGGAAGGGGATGCATTTTTCTTGGTAGTAATAATGGAAGCTATGCCATATTCATTTTAATTTTATTGGAGAAGACCTCATGGGCAAAGGGAGGTGACCTCAGCTGGTCTCCCATGCAGGCAGAGTAGTGTAGCTGAAGGGGTGAAAATGGAACCTTGGATAGCCAGATTCTCCCTTCACACCGCCCAGGCACCAAGTTCCCTACAGTCAGTCCACGCTATTCATCAACTCACCAAGTGTGTTAATTACCTGTCTGTTCCATGTTGGGCATTGTGCTAGGTGCTCAGGACTCAGGCCCTTGTCCTTGTGGAGCTTGCTTCTAGTAGGTGACAGTGACCACAGCAAGTAAATAAATAAGCATGGTCCTTTCAGAGGGTGGTCATGAGTGATAAGCAAATAAAACCAGTGCTGTGACTGGGAAGGGGCTCATTAGACAGTGGGGGAAGGTCTCCTTCAGGAGGTGGTACTGGAGTTAAGATGAACCTGAATGCAAAGGCTACTGAGTTCCCTTGTCAGACTGGTTTGGGCAGAGTGGGCACCTGAAGAAAGGGAGATAGGTGAGGTGGGACACTGGGAGGAAAGAAAGTGTGCAACACTCTTCCTGGGATGCTGCTGTGCGAGGTCCTGGATGTACTACATTAAGTGTCCCTGAAGAAGACAATAACCAACAGTCAAGCTCACACCATTGCTTGTAGTGGCCCTGAGACATGCTTTTCCTCAGTTCTCGTGGGCAGTTCTTGGGTACTATGGGACAGGTCTCTTGTACAGTCCAAACTCCATCGCAACTTTCCAAACTCAAATTTTCCAGATTATTTCACCCTCCTTTCTTGTCACACACTCCCTGGCAACTCTTTGTGGAAACTGCATGATGCCAATAAGTGATGGCTTATGAAGAAAAGCATGTCCAGGAATGTGTATATAAGAAAAGAGTTCAGGTCCAACATTTTCAATTTTTCTGGTTTCTAATTTTGATCTTTAAAGTAATACTTAGAGGAAGGACAGGGTGGCAGTGTAAACAGTTGCTCCCTTATGTCCTCCTACAGTGAAGCCAGTAAACAACAAATAAAAATAAGCATAGATGCAGATTTCAGAGCTCCTGTTAGTAGCTGGAGAACAGAGATGAGTACCAAATCAGGAGAGAGAGCAGGAATGGCAGAGAGACTGAGATTTGCTGATGTAAGCACTCTACTTGCCTGCTCAACTCTGCAGCTATTTTGGTATGTGGACAGGTATCACCACTGATAAAGAATCCAGGTTGGGACTTACGTTGAGGACACAGACTGGCTCTGAGATGCTAGGTAAAAATAGCCTTGGAAGTGTCTGACAAAAGGAATGAAGATCCTTCTCGGTAGGGGTAGAACTGAGAAGCAGTAGCATGTCAGCACAATGTGTATGTGAAATTCAGAAGAGTAAGGAAAGTGCCATCTGATTAAAGTGCAGATTAGTTTCGGGAATTCACAAGCGGGAAATAGGGATGTGTGAATGTGCACTTGGGGAGGGGTGCAGTGAAGGTGAAACACTGCAGGTGAGTGCAATTGAGTTCCACTTAGACAAGAGGTGGAAGGGCAATAGGACCTGGATCCACAGAAGCGCTGTGGGACCCATCCTTCAGCCAGGATTAGAAAATATATCAAACAGGTAACCCAGTGAAAACCAGTGAGCTCCCTACCTAAACAGTCACCACAAGAAAGACTGCTCAGAGTTGCCTGTGTGGAAAAGACACAAAGCACTCATCCCCTCACTTTGGGAAAGCCATGCCCACTCCTCTACCCACAACCAGTGGAAAAGTCCATCACATACGCAATAGCCACATTCTTTAGATGGAAAACAAGCTGTATCACACTCCCACAGATAAACATCAGGGAAGACTGTCCCTGTGTTGCAGTCATCTAGGAAAAGACACACTCAACGTATAGATCCCAGAGAAAATTTTATATCCCAGTAACATCAGCCACTTTGGAAAAAACACCAAGAGTTATCACCTAGAATCTTAAAATTTCACAAGATGCCTAAAATCTTTGGAGCCACATTAGAACCTATATTAACAAAGAAAATGCCTCAGACCCCACCACAGAATAGCTGAGTCAGCACTGGAAGAACCGGCAGGATAGAGTGCCCCTTAGTAGAACTTAAGGAAAGAAGGTGGAATTATAGTGGAAAAAAAAAAAAAAATCCTGGAAATACAGAAAATGGTGAGTTCCAGATTTTCACAGTAAGACATTAAAAGATGTCCTATGTTAATATATATATGTATATATATATATATTTCGGGAGCTCTGGTAGCATAGTGCCTAAGGCACTTGATTGCTAATCAGAAGGCTGGCGGTTCAAACCCACTAGCCACTCCTCAGAAGGAAGACAGGGCAATCTACTTCTGTAGTAATACTGCCTCGGAAACCCAAGGAGGGGTTGCTATGAGTTGGGTCTGACTTGAGGGCACATAACAACAACAACAAGTATATATATCATCACAGGATAAGATGACCCAATCAAAAGAAAACCACAAAGCAATGGAAATTTCTCCAATGGACACCAGGTTAATAGGAAGAATAGAACACCTCCAGACAACAATGTTAAATATGTTCAAAGAAAGCAAAGAACATTCAGAAAACAAACTAATGGAGATTAAGAAACAATATGAGAAACTAAGGAGATTTGAAAACATTAACAAACAACCAAAGAGAAATATTTGAATTGGAAAATAAAAGTATTAAAAAAATAGAAATATTCAACAAGCAGACAGAAGAGAAAAATAAGGGAACTAAAAGACACAGTAACTGAACTTACAAAGTTTCAAGAGAAAAGAACAAAGAAAAGTGAACAAAGCCAAATATAATTTTGGGATTCAATTAAAAAACCCAATATTAGGATTTTTGGGATTCCAGCACAACAATATAGTAAATAAAGACATAGAAAAGATTTTCTAAGAGATAATCATAGAAAGCTTCTCAGACTTAAATAGGAATTGAGACTGCAAATCCTGGAAACTAGATGAAATCAAAGCAGAGGGAATATAAAGAGGTCTACACCACTCCTCAGAAAGAAGACTGAGAAATTTACTTCTGTAGAGATATTGCCTTGGAAACCCAAGGAGAGGTTGCTACAACTTGAAATTGACTTGATGGCAGTGGGTTTGCACCACTACACAATATAATAAGATTCTTGAAACCAAAGACAAAACATTCTGAAATGGAGAAAAGCACAGTATGAATTATCAAGTGTCCTTCGTAAGAATAAGGTCAGATTTCTACTCAGAAACCACAGAAAGCCAGAAAACAGTGGAGAGACATATAAAGTACTGAAGGAAAACAATTGTCAGTCAAGAATGCTTTACCTAGCAAAGATGTCATTCAAAAATGAAGGGGAAATGAAGACATTCCCAAAATAAACAAGCTCTGGGACCTACTGTAGACCTGCTCTGCAAGTGTAACTTAAAGGAATTCTTTAGATGGAAAAGAAAAAACACCAGACAAATAGTTGAATCTACACATGGGAAAGAAAAGGGAGTGTGTTAGACTGGGTTCTCTAGAGAAACAAAAACCAGCAAAGCTTATGTATATATATATACATATATATATATAGAGAGAGAGAGAGAGAGAGAGAGAGAAATTTATCTTAGGAAAATGCCTCCAAACGTATGGAAGCTGTCAAGTCCAAAGTCCCTGGAGGAAACGTTGGGCTGGAGGCAGCCTTAGCTTCCACAACTGCAGGGGGCTGAGAAATTCAAGGCTGGCAGGCAGTACACTGGTTGTTGACTCCAACGAAAGACAAATCCAAGATCTCCAGGTCGAGTGGTGGGCTGCTCACTCACGGAAGGTTGTGGTCAGCACACCAGGGTCCTGATCCACAAAAGATTGTCTCTCTTCCCAGGATGTCCCTGGATATCCTGGAAGCAGGCCACACCCCTAGGGAAACTCCCCTTGGGCAGATTGGCACTCAGAACACTCAGAACACAGTCATCCGATTCCATCATGGGAACAACCACATAGAACTGGGGTCCAGCCAAGTTGACACACAGCTCCAACTATCACAGTCTACCCTTTGTCAATGTGGCAGTTGTACACATCTTCTTAACCATATATAATCTCTAAAAAAGGCCAATTACAGATTCATATTTGTGCCTAACATGATACGTTAACACACATACAAACAAAATGCATTAACCTTATTTACATTTCACAGCTCATAACAGAAGGAAACAAAAATATTTGATGTACATATACAATGAAGAAATACAACAATCACAGTCCTCGTTTCTGCAGTGGGTCACGTGGTCGTAGCTGATATTCAGAACTGCCTTCTTCCACCACCCATTCTGTATTTCCCTTGCCCTCAGCAAGCACCTCAGCTGGTCGTGGTTCTTTGCCTGGTGGGGTGACCCAAACCTTCATTCCTGAAGGGTCTGTGCCGTTAGCAGTCATATCAGAATTGGGTTGCTGTAATTTTCCATTGACTTTAATCACAGGGCATGGTAGTACTAAAAGACGTCCTAAAGAATCTCCTGTATTCCAGACATATTCGTCTTTACCTCCATTATGTAAAGCCAACCCAATTTCCTCTTGGTAATCAGGATCTATCACACTAGATAGCACAGTAATGCCCTTCTTTGTTGATCCAGAGGCAAGAGGAAGCCAAAATGGCCGGGTGGCATTCTTAATTTCTAGTTCAATGCAATCAGTATTGTGTCTCCAGGTGGCAGTGTTCCTCCCTTTAGGACTAAGATCTCCAGACCTGCAGAGCATAGGGTAGCAGGGACAGGAAGCAAAAATTTTTTGAGTGAGTCACTAGAGAAAATAATGAGTGGTACCACTCCTGTTTCCACCCTCTGGTTCCTAGACCCATGAATCCTGGCTATTGGAGAAACAGAACCATATATTGGACGCTGGTTTAGAGCATATACAGCCTCCTGGAGAACATTGCCCCAACCCTTCAAGGTATTGCCACCTAGCTGGTGCCGTATTTGTGTTTTTAAGAGGCCATTCCATCGTTCTATCAAACCAGCTGCTTCAGGATGGTGGAGAACATGGTAAAACCAGTGAATTCCATGAGCATAAGCCCACTGCCACACTTCATGTGCTGTTAAATGAGTCCCTTGATCTGAAACAATGCTGTGTGGGATGCCATGACGGTGGATAAGGCATTCTGTAAGTCCACGGATGGTAGTTTTAGCAGAAGCATTGTGTGCAGGGAAGGCAAATCCATATCCAGAATAAGTATCTATTCCAGTAAGAACAAAACACTGTCCTTTCCATGATGGAAGTGGTCCAATGTAATCGACCTGCCACCACGTTGCAGGCTTATCACCCTGAGGAATGGTTCCATATCGCGGACTCAGTGTTGGTCTCTGCTGTTGGCAGATTGAGCACTCAGCAGTGGCAGTAGCCAAATCAACCTTGGTAAGCGGGAGTCCGTGTTGCTGTGCCCATGCATAACCTCCATCCCTGTCACCATGGCCACTTTGTTCGTGAGCCCATTGAGCAATGACAGGAGTAGCTGGGGAAAAAGGACGGCTGGTTTCCACTGAACGTGTCATCCTATCCACCTGATTGTTAAAGTCCTCCTCTGCTGTGGTCACCTTTGGTGGGCATTCACATGAGACACAAATATCTTTACTCCTTTGGCCCATTCAGAGAGATCTATCCACCTGCCTCTTCCCCATACATCCTTATCACCAATCTTCCAATCATGCTCCTTCCAAGTCCCATATCATCCAACTAAGCCATTAGCCACAGCCCATGAATCTGTATATAATCGCACATATGGCTATTTCTTGTTCCATGCAAAGTGAACAGCCATATGCATGGCTCAAAGTTCTGCCCATTGGGAGGATTTCCCTTCACCACTGTCCTTTAAGGAAGTCCCAGAAAAGGGCTGCAGTGCCACTGCTGTTCACTTCCAAGTGGTGCCTGCATATCGCGCAGAACCATCTGTAAACCAGGCACAAGTTTTCACTTCCTCAGTCAACTGATCATAAGGAACTCCCCATGAGTCCATAGGTGCAGAGTGGGATAAGGAAGGTAATGTGACTGGAGTGGAGACCATAGGCATTTGGGCCACTTCCTCATGCAACTTGTGCCTTCAGGAACTGCTCACCCTATCTCTGATATACCACTTCCATTTAATGATGGCGTGCTGCTGTGCATGTCCAACTTTATGACTCTGTGGGTCAGACAACCCTCAGCTCATGATGGGCAGCTCAGGCCTCATGGTGATTTGGTGTCCTATGGTTAGGTGTTCAGTCTCTACCAAAGCCCAGTAACAAGCCAAAAGCTGTTTCTCAAAAGGAGAGTAGTTATCTGCAGAGGATGGCAGGGCTTTGCTCCAAAACCCCAAGGGTCTGCATTGTGATTCACCAATAGGAGCTCTGGTAGCATAGTGCCTAAGGCACGTGATTGCTAACCAGGAGGCTGGTGGTTCAAACCCACCAGCCACTCCTCGGAAGGAAGGTTGGGCAATCCTACTTCCGTAGTGATACTGCCTCGGAAACCCAAGGAGGGGTCACTATGAGTCGGGGACGACTCGATGGCACATAACAACAACAACAACAAGAGAGAGAGAGAGAGAGAGAGAGAGAGAGAGAGAGAGAGAGAGAGAGAGAGAGAGAGAGAGAGAGAGAAATTTATCTTAGGAAAATGGCTCACAAATGTATAGAAGCCAGCAAGTCCAAAGTCCCTGGAGGAAACATCAGGCTGGAGGGAGCCTTTGCTTCCACAACTGCAGGGGCTGAGAAATTCAAGGCTGGCAGACAGTACACTGGTTGTTGACTCCAATGAAAGATGAATCCAGTATCTCCAGGTCGAGCGGTGGACTGCTCACTCACAGAAGGTTGTAGTCAGCACACCAGGGTCCTGATCCACAAAAGAATGTCTCTTTTCCCAGGATGTCCCTGGATATCCTGGAAGCAGGCCACACCCCTAGGGAAATTCTCCTTGGGCAGATTGGCAACTCAGAACACAGTCATATGATCCCATCATGGGAATGACCACACAGAACTGGGGTCCAGCCAAGTTGACACACAGCTCCAACTATCACAGGGAGAGAGAACTCTAATAAGGGTAATGGTATGGACAAATATGAAGATCAAATATTTTCAGGAAATAAACTCGTTAATTAATACAACGTGAAATGCCTAAGAAATAAGTACAAATTAAACCTATTGGATATAGGATGTATAATGATTTGACTGGAGATTCAACAACAGAAAGGAGGAGGGACTAAGACTTCCAGTAAGATGGTGCAATAGGCAGACAATCTACCCAGACCTGCTGCAACAAAGAAATGAGAAACCAATTGAAACAGATACAGAGGATAATTCCAGAATCCTGAGCTTTGAAAGGAAGATAAAAAAAAGTGGATTAATTGCCAACCAGTGGAAGCAACTGAATGAATACAGTGAATAAGGTGACAAATGGAGCTGTGGACTGTCAACTGGCCCGACAGCCTGGCCATCTTGAATATTTGCAAGTGGGATTTTGATTGGGGCAGCTGCTGTTTGGGCTGACAGAACTTTTTCTGGGTCCCAGGCACCCTGCGTCCAGACATTTTTTTGGTCAGCATGAACTCATCTGCGATCAGGCTCCCTGAACCCAGCTGTCTTCTGGGTATGCAGGAACTCTTTCTGGGACCAGCTACTCTGCTTCCAGCCATCTTTTGGGCCAGTAAGAAGTTTTTCTGGGACTAGATGCTGTATTCCAGCTACATTTTGGGACAGCAGGAACTCCTCCTAGGACCAAGTACTCTGCCCTCAGTTTTCCTGTGGGCCAGCAGGACCCCTTCTAGGACAAGGAACCCTGCTCCCCCAAGCTTCCTATTTGTGCTGGCAGATCTCCTTCTGGATCCAGGTGTCTTACTTCCTGCAACCTACTTGGCCAGCAAGAACACCACCGGGGTACTCTGTCCACACCAGTTTTCTTTTCTTTTTAAATTGTTTTTTTCCCTCCTTTCTTTTTTCTTTCTTTTTGTTTTTTCTTTTCTTTCTCTCCCCTGGTTCTTCTCCACCGCCCCCCCCCCATTTCCTTGTTCCCCCCCTTTTTTTTTCCATCCCTTATTTTTTCTTTTAACATTTTCCTTACTTTTTTCCCCCAGTATTACTTTTCTTTTGCTCTTTTTTGTGTATTCTCCACCCCATATTTTCCTCTTCTCTTATATTCCCCCCATTTTGTTTCTTTCAATTAATTAATTAATTAATTATTGTTGTTTCTTTATTCAGTTTGTGTTTCTTTATTTTATTTTTGGTATTTTATTTTTTCTGTCCCCCTGTTGGTGGACAGCACATGTGCCCACATGACCCAACCCCCATATCTCCTGAGCATCACCCACTGAGTAAGGGCCACCTCCTGCTTCTGCACCAACTGATCAATGATAAATGGTGTCCAATACCAGCCCAACTAACCTTCAGATTCTCTACATGAACAGCTAACAGAGATCTGTGCACATAATCTTATTTTCTATCACACCCAACAGGAGACAGGTGGTGAATGACTAAATGCTGTCAAACTAACAAACAGAGCAGCACACCAGCCCCACTTGCTTAGATATAACAAAATGAAGCAAGGAAAAAAAAACTATGGGCAAATCATGTTAACATACAATAATCAATTAAATAAAAATGCAATGACATTACAATGTCTTGGAGATTATTAACAATCCCAGTTTACAAAAAGAAGCAAGATAAAGTAGTAAAACAAGGGACCAGAATATAGAGCCAGAAACCCTCCCTGAGGAAGAAGTGACATTGGAACTTATGTGGAATTCAAAAGAATTGTATTTAAGTTCCTTTAACCAACAAACAGAGACATATCAAGGAAAACACTGACAAAATCAATGGAAACACTGACAAAATTAAAGAAAACACAGACAAACTCTAGGAGAATTTAGGAAAACAATACGAGAACAAAATGACAAAATAAATGAAAAATTAGAAACCATACAAAACATCGAATATAAATCCAGAAGGTTAATGCTAAGATTTCAGAAATAGATAACATATTGAAAGGGCAAAAGAATAGAATTGAATCAATGGAAGACCAAATTAGTGCAATTGAAGACAAATCTCTTACTATTACTTTGTTAAGGGAACAATCAGAAAAAAGAAAAAAGTAATGAAAAAACCCTATCCATCAAGTGGAATGACTTACGTGTGATCAGATTTCCAGAACAGGAAAAGATAAATAAAACCACAGAGAAAGTTATCAAAGATTTGTTGGAAGAGAACTTCCCTAAAATGAGAAGATATGTATTCAAGAAGTTCAATGAACCCCAAACAGGATATACCCTAAAGGAAAATCACCAAGACATAGAGCAACAAAACTTTCCAAAATCAAAGACAGAGAAAGAATCCTGAAAGCAGCATGAGAAAAAAATGAAAAGTCATCTACAAAGGGCAACCAACAAGATAAAGCTCAAATTTCCTGGCAAAAATTATACTGGTAGAAAGACAATGGGATGACATATAAAAAATGATGAAGGAAAAATATTCCCAATCAAGAATTATATATCCAGCAAACTTTTTCCTCAAATGATAATTATGACATTTCCAGGTAAACAGAAATTAAGGGCATTTGTAAAACCAGACCAACCTTACAAGAGATGCTAAAGAGAGTCCTTCAGACAGAGAACTTACAACAGGAGAAAACAACCTGTGATTAACGCTTATGACAACAAACCCAGAAACCAACTCACATATAGAAGTATCCAAAGTGAAATTTACAAAACTCTAAACAGGGAACCAGAGACATCAATTTATAAATGAGGACAACAAAAAAGCAAAAAGAGTAAATAGTGTAGGTATAGAACTTACAACTGGAGAGGAAGTTAAGACAATTTCAAGACAGAACAGACTGTTCTACAATTGGGATGAAAATAATAAATCACAGGGTAACCCCAAAGAAAACTGACAAACTTCATCAAAATAAAAAAGAGGAAAGGCACAAGTACTTAACAAATATTAAAACAATAGCAATGAAGGAAATGATTTAAAAAAAAAAGTCATAAAAAAAATGAGTCTGGCACAGAAGCTTATTTGGAACAAAGTAATTGGCAACACTGCAAAAAAACATGTAACAAAATGACAGCAATAAATTCATAGTGATCAATAATTACACTGAATACAAATGGATTAGATGCACCAATCAAGAGACAGAGAGTTGCACATTGGGTAGGTAAACACAACCTATCAATATACTGTCTACAAGAGACACAACTTAGACATAAAATTAGACTGAAAATCAAAGGTTAGAAAAAATGCATAAAACAAATGGCAATCAAAACAGAGCAGGAGTGGCAATATAGATTTCTGATAAAATAGAGTTTAAGACAAAAACCATCAAAAGAGACAAGGAAGGACATTATATAACGATTAAAGTATGAATAGAACAAGAGGACATAGCCATAATAAATGTCTGGGCACCAAATGAGAGAGCCCCAAAATACATAAATCAAACTTTTAACAGATTTGAAAAGTGAAATAGACAACTCTACAATAACAGCAGACTTCAATGCACGATTTTCAATGAAGGAATGAAACTCAACAAAGACACAGTAGAAATAAACAATGCAATCAACCAACTTGATCTTATATACGGAGAAATTCACCCAACAATAGCACAATATATGTTCTTTTTCAGCACATATGGAATATTTGCCAGAATTAAGATCAAGGAAAAAACATGGAAACTGAATAACACCCTCCTTAAAAACTACTGGGAAATAAAAAAACCCATTAAATTAAAAAAATTCCTTGAATAAATGAGAATGAAAGCACAACATACCAAAATCTTCAGGACACAGCAAAAACAGTGCTCAGAGGACAATTTATAACAATAAATGCACATATCCAAAAAGAAGAAAGAGCCAAAATCAGCACCTTAACCAAGCATCACCAAAAATTGGAAAAAGAACAAAATAAAAAGCATACTTTCATTTGGTGAAACAGAATAATAAGGATTTGAGCAGAAATAAATGAAACAGAAAAACAACAGAAAGAATAAAAAAGACTAGAAGTTGGTTCTTTGAAAAGATTAATAAAATTGACAAACCACTGGCAAATTCAACAAAGGAGAAGGCGCAAATAACACCAATAAGAAATGAAATGAGCAATGTCACAACAGAACCAATGGAAATAAGGATAATATCAGGGTACTATGAAGAACTGTGCTCCAACAAATTTGAAAACCTATGAGAAATGGACAGATTTATTGAAACACACTACATACCTAAACCAACACAGACTAAGGCAGACAATTTGACAGATACATTAGAAAAGAAGAAATTGAACAGTCTGTAACAAAACAGCCAATAAAAAAGTCCTAGCCCACATGGTTTCACTAGCGAATTCTACCAAACATTCAGAGAAAAGCTGCACCAATCCTACTCAAACTGTTCAGAACATAGAAAAAGATGGGATCCTCCCAAATTCATTTTATGAAGCAAGTATAACCTTGATATTAAAACCAGACAAAGATACTACTAAAAAGAAAAATTACAGACCAATAACCCTCATGAATATAAATGCAAAAATCTTCAAAAATGAAATCCTAGCCAAGAGAATCCAACAGCATATTAAAAAACCAAAACAAACAAACAAACAAAAAACCATGACCAAGTGGTATTCATGAGTTATGCAAGGATGGTTCAACATTAGAAAAACAAGGTAATCCATTACATAAATAAAACAAAGAACAGAACCACATGATCATATCAATTGAGGCATTTGATAAAATCCAACACCCATTCTTGATCAAAGCTCTCAGCCAAATAGAAGGGAAACTCTTCAACATACTGAAAGGCATATACATAAAACCAAAATCCAACATTATTCTCAATCAAGAGAAATGGAAAGCATTCCCTTTGTGAATGAGAACCAGACAATGATACCGTGTGTTCATCACTTCTATTCAACATTGTATGGGAAGTCCAGGACAATAAGGCAAGAAAGAGAAATAAAAGGTATCCAAATAAGAGGTAAGATTGCCTCTATTTGCAGATGATATGATTCTATACATAAAAAAACCAAAAGGTGGTGTTCCGGTAAGATGGCAGACTAGGCAGAAAGACTGCACAGACTCTCTTCAACAAAGAAATGGGAAAACAATTGACACAGACACAGAAGATAATCCCAGAGCACTGAGCCTTGAAGGGAAGGATATAGAAGTGGACTAAACCCCAACTAGCAGAAGAATTTGCATGAAAATACCAAAAAAGGAAACAGACAGAGCTGCAGTCTGGCAGTGATCCTGAGTGATCCTGATGGCATGGCGAAGACAGTTTGGAGATTCCTGAGTGGTGGTAGGACCTAAGAATTAACCTAAAAATCAGCCTTGCTAGCCAGGGACTGCTCCGGACAGGCAAAAGTCCACAGCTCAGCCCGTGTTTCTCTTTACCTTCTCTGTTTATTGCCCAGCCACCAAAGCAGTCCTCCGTGCAGTCCCTGGCTGTTGTTGTTGTTGTTTTGCCGTCGAGTCGGCCCCGACTCATAGCGACCCCTCCTTGGATTTCCAAGGCAGTATCACTATGGAAGGAAGGTTGGGCAGTCCTACTTCCATAGTGATACTGTCTCAGAAACCCAAGGAGGGGTCGCTATGAGTTGGGGCCAACTCGACGGCAAAACAACAGCCAGGGACTGCATGCATGGAGGACTGCTTTGGTGCCTGGGCAATAAATGGAGAAGGTAAAGAGAAACGTGGGCTGAGCTGTGGACTTTTGCCTGTCCGGAGGGCACTCCCATTTTGAATGTTCACAAGTGGCTTGACCATTTTGGATATTTAAAGAGACAGCACTCTTGCAGATTCCAGGGGCATAAGAAGAGGTTCTGCTTGCCAGCAACCCCAAGGACACTCCGGACCTGCAAGACTGAAAAGGTGCGACATTCCTCTTGTTACTCTTATACCCCATACATGCTTGGTGAAAGGAGGTGCGGCCATCGCCCACTCCCACCTACCTTCTGGGCCCACAGGAACTCAATCACAGTCTGTGTGCTCAGATGGAGCCTGAGTGCCCTGCCCTGTCCTCAACCGATTTTATAAGATTGTAAACAGGAAACCAGAGACATCAATTGGCAAGTGAGGACAACTATAAACAAAAAGAGGGAAAAGACTGTGTAGTTACAAAACTTCTAAACTGTGAGGAAGTTAAGAGTTGCAAGATACAACGGACTGTTCTAAAGTCAGGGAGAAAATTATAAATCATAGGGTAACCTCAAAGAAAAATGATAAACCTTCACATCACAATAAAAAAGAGGACAAGCACAAATATT
>NW_006921637.1:14647716-14649469 GCF_000298275.1 Orycteropus afer afer | reverse complement strand
AAGTTGAACATTTCCCTGAGGTAGATACACTCCTTGGAGAGAACAATCATGGGAGAAAGAAGGGCTGCTTATGCACAGGGAGACAGCTCAGGGGGCTTGAGTGCATGGAGGGATGGATACTGGGAAGAGGTAGCTATGGGGAAGAAGTGGGAGGGGAGCTGTTGTATTATGGTAAACTGTGGTCAATGTCATTAGACAAAGTGTATGTGAACTACTGTATGGAAAGTGAATTTGCTCTGTAAATCTTCACCCAAATCACACACACACACGCACACACACACACACAAAGGGTCAGCAAGAAAATTACTGCAACTAATTGAAATATTCAGCAAAGTGGCAGGATACAAGGTCAACATACAAAAGTCAGCTGGATTACTCTACATCGACAGAGAGATCTCTAAAAGGGAAATAAAGAAAACAAGACCACTTAAAATAGCAGAAAAAAAAAAAAAAAACCCAAAAAACAAAAACCAAACTTTGGAAGAAAGGTTGGGCAATCTACTTCCATAGTGATAATGCCTCAGAAACCCAAGGAAGGGTTGCTAGGAGTTGGGTCTGACATGACGGCACATAACAGCAACATCACTGTCATTGAGTAGATTATGACTCATAGCAACCCCCATTGGGTTTTCAAGGCTGTAAATCCTTATGTAAGTATATTGCCTCATCTTCCTTCCACAGAGCAACTAGTAGGTTTAAATCACAGATCTTCTGGTTAGCAATCAAATGGCTTACCCACTAAGCCACCAGAGCTCCTTACCATTTACAATAGCTACCAAAAAGAGAAAAAATCCCAAGGAATAAATCTTACCAGGGACATGAAAGACCTATACATAGAAAACTACAAAGCAGTAGTGTAAGAAACTATAAGAGAACTACATAATTGGAAAAACATGCTAGGCACATGTTTAGGAAGATTTAACACTGTGAAAATCTCAATTCTACCCAAAGCAATGTATAGATCCAATGCAGTCCTGATTCAGATTCCATCAACATTTTTAAAGACATGGAAAAACTGATCACTAATTTTCTACTGATAGGAAAGGGACTCAGATAAGCAAAGCACTACTGAAGAAGAAGAACAAAGTAGAAAGTCTCACACTCCCTTATCTCAAAATCTACTATATAGCCACAGTAGTCAAAACAACTATGTGTTTGTAGAATGGCAGATGCATAGACAAGTGGAACTGAATTGAGAATCCAGAAATACATCAATCCACTTATGGACAGCTAATCTTTCAAAAATGGCCAAAACCCATTAAATGGGAAAGACAATGTCTTTAACAAATGATGCTGGCAAAACTGGATGTCTATTTGCAAAAAAATTAAACAAGATCCATACCTCACTGTCATAGTTGGAGGTGTGTGTCAACTTGGCTGGACCACAATTCTGTGTGGTTTAAGCAGTTGTGATGTGGTCATTCTCATGATGGGATGAGATGAATATGTTTTGAGCAGCCAAACCATTGAAAGGGAGTTTCATTTACCTCGGGGTGTGGCCTGCTTCCAGTATATTTATGGACATCCTGGGAAAAGAGACACTCTGTGGATTGGGATTCTGAATTGTCCATGAGTGAACAATCCACCATTTGGCCTGGAGATCTTGGATTCATCATTCGTTGGAGTCAACAGCCAGTATACTGCCTGCCAACCTTGAGCTCCTCAGCCTCTGTAGCTGCAAGAGTCGGGAAAAGCCTCCAGCTTGACGTTTGAGCCAACAACTTTGGACTTGCCAGCTTCTATAAGTGTATGA
>NW_006921637.1:14639896-14647331 GCF_000298275.1 Orycteropus afer afer | reverse complement strand
TTAAAGACACTAGTGACCCTGCCTCTGTTAGTAAAGAGGGCCCTGCTAATCCGTGGAGTGAAGTGGCAACATTAATACACAAAATACACCACCAATAGATCAAGTACTTGTGAGAAGTGACACTCTGGGTGATTGGATATTTGATACTTTTCTGCAATTTTGTCAGCATGAGGAGTACAAGGAAGCTGGTTGATTGGTCCTACTTACACTAGAAAAAGGGGTGAAAGAGCGAGATGAGCTCAGGGCTGCTGAGTCTCGGCTTCAGCACTGCAAAAAGACCTCAGTGTTTCCAGTTGTGCTCTGAAAGAAAGCCTTATTTCTTCTAGCAACAGAGCGATATTGGCTGAAAACCAAATCCAGAGTCTTATTGTAAGGGTGTCTGAATTACAATGCCAATTAAATTGCCAACCCCGAATGGTGTCTGAAGTTAAAGTGAGGGCATTGATTGGGAAAAAAATGGGATCCTGAAACCTGGAATGGGGACATAAGGGCAGATAGGAAGATCAGGATATGGAGCCTGTCAATTCTGTTGAATCCCTCCCATATGAAGGGATTACTGTAAAACCATTCTCCCCTCCACCTCTGTTTGATGGGATTAGCCTAACTGTTCCTGGTGGGTCATTGCCTGAGGCAGAGGCCATGGAAGAAATTCCTGAATGTTCTCAGGAACTGCCTCAACTACCCATTGTTGCTGCTAGACTTATAACTAAACTTAAGTCCAAGCGAACCCCAAAAAGTAAAATAGAATGTGTGACTGAGGAGGTGGTACGCTACACCCGAATGTACCTACTTGATTTTGCTAACATGTCCAGACAGAAACCTGGAGAATATGTATGGGAATGGCTACTGAGGGTGTGGGATAATGGTGCAAGGAATGTAAGATTGGATCAGTCTGAATTTATTTATGTAGGCCCACTAAGTATGAATTCTTCATTCAATGTTTCAGCTCGAGAGGTTAGGAAAGGATCTAATAGTTTATTTTGTTGGCTTACTGAAGCATGGATTATGTGGTGACCTATCTTAAGTCAATTTGAAATACCAGACCTACATTGGTATAATGTAGAAGAAGGTATCCAAAGTCTTAGGGAAATTGGCCTGTTAGAATGGATTTATCAGATTAGACCCCTAGATCCAGAAATGGAGAGTCTAGAAGACACGCCTTTCACCAGTACTGTGAGGAATGAATTTGTGAAGGGAGCTCCAGCATCCTTGAAGACTGCTGTGATTGCTATTTTATGTAAACCTGATTTGACAGTGGGAACTGCCCTAATTAAACTAAGACACTTAACTATGATGGGGCTGATTGGACCCCATGGGAGTAGGGGCCAAGTGGCAGCAGTTAACTGACAAAGGCAAGGTGGGAGTGGTTACCATATTGGACAGCAGAGTCAGAACAGTAATTAGAATAGTCGGACTCATGTGGAATTATGGCATTGGCTACTTGCTCATGGTGTCCCTAGTAGTGAAATACATGGCAAGCCTACCAAATATTTACTTGATCCGTATACATAGAAGAATTCTAGGTCACATGAACATGAGCCTAGATTGAGTCGCCAGAATACAGAGTCACGACCTCTCAATCAATTCCCAGACTTGAGTCAGTTTACGGACCCACAACACCTTGAATGAAGGGGAGACCAGATCCCTTTGAGGAAGGACCCCACTACATTGCCAAAAATCTGTAATGTCAATTTTTCTCCTAGCCTTGCCCAAAGGGATCTGAAGCCTTTTACGAGAGTGACTGTTCATTGGGGAAAAGGAAATAATCAGACTTTTCGGGGATTACTGGACACTGGCTCTGAATTGACACTAATTCCAGGAGACCCAAAGTCTCACTGTGGCCCACCAGTTTGAGTGGGGGCATATGGAGGTCAAGTTATTGTTGGAGTTTTAGCTAAGGTGTGTCTTACAGTGGGTCCCTGAACCCATCCTGTAGTGATTTTCCCAGTTCCAGAGTGTATAATTGTAATAGATATACTCAGCAATTGGCAGAATTCCCACATTTGGTCCCTGACATGTGGAGTAAGGGCTATTATGGTAGGAAAAGCCAAGTGGAAGCCAGTAGAACTGCCTTTACCCAGGAAAGTAGTAAATCAAAAGCAGTACTGCAACCCTGGAGAAGTTGCTGAGATTACTGCCACCATCAAGGACTTGAAGGATGCAGGGGGTGGTGATTGCCACCACATCCCCATTTATTCACCTATTTGTCCTATGCAAAAAACAGATGGATCTTGGAGAACAGCAGTAGATTATTGTAAACTTAATCAGGTGGTGACTCCAATTGCAGCTGCTGTTCCTGATGTGGTTTGCATTGCTTGAGCAAATTAGTACATCTCCTGGTATTTGGTATGCAGCTATTGATCTGGCCAATGCCTTTTTCTCAATACCAATTTCAAAGGACCATCAGAAGCAGTTTGCCTTCAGCTGGGAAGGCCAACAGTATACTGTCACAGTCCTTCTTCAGGGGTATATCAACTCCCCTGCACTATGTCATAATTTAGTCCATAGGGATCTTGATCACCTTTGGTTTCCACAAGGCATCACACTGGTCCATTATATTGATGACATTATGCTGACTGGACCTAATAAAGAAGAGGTATTGATGACTCTAGATTTATTAGTGAGATATATGCGTACTATAGTTGGGAAATTAACCCAATGAAAATTCAGGCACCTTCCACCTCCTGAAATTTCTAGAGGTCCAATGGTATGGGGCATGTTGAGATATTCCTACTAAAGTGAAGGATAAATTATTGTATTTGGCTTTCCCCCACAACTAAAATAGAGGCACAATGTCTGGTGGGCCTCTTTGGATTTTGGAGGCAACATATCCCTCATTTTGGTATGTTGCTACAGCCTATTTATCAAGTGACTTGGAAAGCTGTTAGTTTTGAGTGGGGCCCAGAACAACAGAAGGCTCTGCAACAGGTTCAGGCTGCCATGCAGGCTGCTCTGCCCCTTGGGCCATATGGTCCAGCAGATCCAATGGTGCTTGAAGTGTCTGTAGTAGATAGAGATGCTATTTGGCGTCTTTGGTAGGTCACTATTGATGAATCACAATGCAGACCCTTGCGATTTTGGAGCAAAGCCCTGCCATCATCTGCAGATAACCTACTCTCCTTTTGAGAAACAACTTTTGGCTTGTTACTGGGCTTTAGTAGAGACTGAACTCCTAACTATGGGCCACCAAGTGACCATGAGGCCTGAGCTGTCTATCATGAGCTGGGTGTTATCTGAGCCCAGAGTCATAAAGTTGGACATGCACAGCAGCAATCCATCATTAGATGGAAATGGTATATCAGAGATCGGGCTTGAGCAGGACCTGAAGGCACAAATAAGTTGCATGAGGAAGTGGCCCAAATGCCTATCGTCTCCACTCCAGTCACATTACTTTCTTTCTCCCATTCTGCACCTATGGCCTCATGGGGAGTTCCTTATGATCAGTTGACTGAGGAAGAGAAAACTCGTGCCTGGTTTACAGATGGTTCTGCGTGATATACAGGCACCACTCGAAAGTGGACAGCAGTGTCACTGCAGTCCCTTTCTGGGATTTCCTTAAAGGACGGTGGTGAAGGAAAATCCTTCCAATGGGCAGAACTTCAAGCCGTGTATATAGCTGTTCGCTTTGCATGGAATAAGAAATGACCAGATGTGTGATTATATACAGATTAATGGGCTGTGACTAATGGCTTAGCTGGATGGTCTGGGACTTGGAAGGAGCATGATTGGAATATTGGTGATAAGGATGTATGGGGAAGAGGTATGTGGATAGATCTCTCTGAATGGGACAAAGGAGTGTCTCATGTGAATGCCCACCAAAAGGTGACCTCGGCAGAGGAGGTCTTTAACAATCAGGTGGATAGAATGACACATTCAGTGGAAACCAGCTATCCTTTTTCCCATGCTACTCCTGTCATTGCTCAATGGGCTCATGAACAAAGTGGCCATGTGATAGGGCTGGAGGTTATGCATGGGCTCCGCAACATGGACTCCCACTTACCAAGGCTGATTTGGCTACTGCCACTGCTGAGTGCTCAATCTGCCAACAGCAGAGACCAACACTGAGTCCGTGATATGGAACCATTCCTCAGGGTGATCAGCCAGCAACCTGGTGGCAGGTTGATTACATTGGACCACTTCCATTATGGAAAGGACAGCATTTTATTCTTACTGGAATAGATACTTATTCTGGATATGGATTTGTCTTCCCTTCACGCAATGCTTCTGGCAAAACTACCGTCTGTAGACTTACAGAATGCCTTATCCACCATCATGGTATCCCACACAGCATTGCTTCAGATAAAGGGACTCACTTTACAGCAAATGAAGTGTGGTAATGGGCCTATGCCCATGGAATTAACTGGCCTTACCATGTTTCCCATTATCTTAAAGCAACTGACTAGATAGAATGATGGAATGGCCTCCTGAAAACACAATTATGGCACCAGCTTGGTGGCAATACCTTGAAGAGTTGGGGCAATGTTCTCCAGGAGGCTGTATATGCTCTAAACCAGTGTCCTATATATGGTTCTGTTTCTCCAATAGCCAGGATTCATGGGTCCAGGAACTAATGTGTGGAAATGGGAGTGGTACCATTCACTATTACCCCTAGTGACCCACTCAAAAATTTTTGCTTCCTGTCCCTGCTACCCTGTGCTCTGCAGGTCTGGAGATCTTAGTCCCAAAGGGAGGAACACTCCCACCTGGAGACCCAATACTGATTGCATTGAACTAGAAATTAAGAATGCCACCTGGCCATTTTGGTCTGAATCAACAGACAAAGAAGGCATTACTGTACTATCTATTGTGATAGATTCTGATTACCAAGGGGAAATTGGATTGACATTACATAATGGAGGTAAAGAAGAATATGTCTGGAATACAGGCGATTCTTTAGGATGTCTCTTAGTACAACATGCCCTGTGATTAAAGTCAATGGAAAATTACAGCAACCCAATTCTGATACGACTGCTCATGGCCCAGACCCTTCAGGAATGAGGGTTTGGGTCACCCCACCAGGCAAGGAACCACGACCAGCTGAGGTGCTTGCTGAGGGCAAGGGAAATACAGAATGGGTGTTGGAAGAAGGTAGTTCTGAATATCAGCTACAACCACATGACCAGTTCCTGAAACAAGGACTGTGAATGTTATATTTCCTCATTGTATATGTACATCAAGTATTTTTTTTCCTTCTGTTATGGACTTTGAAATGTAAATAAGGTTAATGTGTTTCAGTTTTACATGTGTTAGTATATCATGTTAGGAGTAAATATGACTTTATAATTGTTCTTATTTAGAGATTATATATGGTTAAGAAGATGTGTACAACTGCCAAATTGACAAGGGGTGGACTGTGATAGTTGGAGTTGTGTGTCAACTTGGCTGGACCACGAGTCTGTGGTTTATGCAGTTGTGATGTGGTTGTTCCCATGATGGGATCAGATGAATATATTTTGAGCAGTTAATCCAATGAAAGGGAGTTTCCCTAGGGATGTGGCCTGCTTCCAGTGTATTTATGGACTTCCTGGGAAAAGAGACACTCCTCTGTGGATCGGGATTCTGTTGTGCTGCCTACAACTGTCTGTGAGCGAACAATCCACCATTCAGCCTGGAAGTCTTGGATTCATCATTTTTTGGAGTCAACAGCCAGTATACTGCCTGCCAACCTTGAGCTCCTTAGCCCCTGTTGCTGCGAGAGTCAGGAAAAGCCTCCAGCTTGACATTTGATCCAAGAACTTTGGAAGTTTGCCAGCTTCTATAAGTGTATGAGCCATTTTCCTAGGATTATTTTCTCTTTCTCTCTCTCTATAAGCTTTACTGCTTTCCTTTCTCTATAGAACCCAGTCTAACACACTCACATACACAAAAAGTAACTCACAATGGATCAAACACCTAAATGTAAAACCTAAAACTATAAAGTTCATCAAAGAAAAAGTAGGCCTAAATTTGTTAGGAGACCTTAATAGTATAAATAGACTATTAAACATAACCCCAAATAGCCAAACAACAGAAGATAAACTAGATGATTTGGACCTTCTAAAAATTAAATGTTTATGCACATGAAATGACTTCTACAAAAGAGTAAAAAGAGAACCTATGGATTAGGCATAGGTATTTGGTGGAAACATATCTAAAAAGAAACTTATCCCTAAAATTTATGATAAAATTCAACACCTTGCCAACAAAAAGACAAAAATGGTCAGAGGAGTTGAACAGACACTTCACAAAAGATGATAGCAAGTAGCCAACAAACACATGAGGAAATGCTCAGACTTATTAGCCACTAGAGAGTTGTAAGTCAAAGCAATGACGAGATATCATCTCACTCCAGCAATAATACAGTGAAGTTCAACAAGACAGAAAGCAACAAATGCTGATGAGCATGTGGAGAGGTTGGAACTATGATACTCTAAAATGATGGGACTGTAATATGGTAAAACCACTGTGGAAAATGGTATTGAGCTCTCTTAAGAAGTTGGAAATAAAAATACCTTTTTATGCAGCAATCTCACTACTAGGTATATATCCTGAACAATTGAGAGCCAGCCCACAAATAGATGTATGCATAATCATGTTCATTGCAGCACTATTCAAAATAGCTGAAAAATGGAAACAATCTAAGTGTCTATCAATGGATGAATGGATAACTAAACTATGGTGCATACACACTATGGGATATCATGCACCATTAAAGAACAATGAAGAATGCATGAAACACCTCATAACATGGATGAACTTGGAAGGCATTATGGTGAGTGAAATAAGTAAATCACAGAAGGACAAATATTGAATGAGTCCACTATTGTAAAAAGTCAAGGAAAGGTTTACACATGGAAGGAAATGTTCTTTGTTGGTTTCCAGGGATGAGAGGGGAGGGAAGGGAAATTGCTAGCTAGGTCAAGACGGGTATTGATTTGGGTGATGGGAAAGACAATATACCAAAAGCACAATATCACTAAGGAAAAGGAGACATGGAAAAGTACCAAGAGTTACAGACAACAAAGGTGATACAATTATATACACCATACTGCATTGTCAATAATAACAAACATGAGTATGGATGGATTCATAAGGAGACAGGAAGATGATCAGGTACGTGTAGGGAAACAGGAATATGCCCATTACTATATGTAGGTTTAGCAGACAATATTTCTACATATGGATTTGTATATCTTATAAAAATGCTAACCAGAAGGCTGGTGGTTCAAACCCACCAGCCACTCATTGGAAGGAAGATTGGGCAATCTACTTCCGTAATGATTGTTGTTGTTGTTGTTGTTAAGTGCCGTCGAGTCATTTCTGACTCATAGCGACCCCATGCACAGCAGAACGAAACACTGCCCGATCCTGCACCAGCCCCACAATCCCTGCTATACTTGAGCCCATCATCGCAGCCACCGTATCAATCCATCTCCTTGAAGGCTTCCCCCTCTTT
>NW_006921637.1:14638278-14639690 GCF_000298275.1 Orycteropus afer afer | reverse complement strand
GGTCTTCCTTATTCATTGTCCAGCTCTCACATGCATACCAGGCAATGATACCACCTCAGAAACCCAAGGAGAGCTTGCTATGAGTTGGATCCGACTCAATGGAAGTGAGTTTAGCTTATTTGTTTTATAAAAATATCCATATATGTGATAGAGCTAACAGGAGGCAAAATTATGATAACTTCTTGGCCACAAACAAACATGTTGAAAGAGTAAGCTACTGGTCCTGTGGGCTCAAGACTATGGTCATGGGAGACATCAAACTCAATTGGCATGACATTGCACACAAAAACATTCTGCATTCTACTTTGGTGAGTAACGACTGAGGTCTTAAAAGCTTTTGAGCAGCAATCTGAAATGTAACTATTGGTCTGTCCTCATCTGGAGCAAAGAAGAGTGAACACATGTGGAAACAATTAGTCCATAGAGTGGACCATGGGAACCTTAGCCTACATGACATTGAGACTAAGGAAAAAAACAAACAAACAAACAAAAAACCCAACTAGATGGTGCCTGGCTACCACGGCAAACCCCTTGGAAAGGGATCAAAATTGGGAATCCTTGATAGTGCAGGAGAAAATTGTGGAACAAAATGCAAAATCGTAAAAGAAGACCAGGATTACTCATCTGATACAGACTAGTGAAACCCTTGAGACTATGATCTCTAGTCATCCTTCAAGTCTGAAATTGATCTCACTTCTGCAAGTAACTGTGAGCCAAACAATGTGTCTGTGAGTTGAACAATTATACCAGAGAGGTGCACTTAGAACAATCAACAATGGAAGATCAGAAGTGCAGCATTTTTGCAGGGAGGAAGCTCAGAAGTCAGAAATGCATAGGAAAGAAAACCACAGGGAAAGGTAACCACAGGGAGGAAGAGGGGAGATTTCAATTCATGTCACAAAACAAAATGTGTATGAACTGTTGAATGGAAAATGACTTTGTTTTTTAAAATTTCACCCAAATAACAATAAAAAGGTTAAAAAAAAATCATCCTAGTACATACATAAAGGATCTTTCCTCTATCACTTTTATCCCTTGGCCATGCTCAGAATTACATGACATTTTGAAGGGTTTTCTCTGACAGTTCAGAAATAATGAAACTAAGTTTTTGGGTGATCATTATGAAGAAATCTCAGAATCTTTTAACTGAAAAATATGTGGGATCTGCAGCATACTTCCTGCTAGAAATATTATTTGACTCTGTGAGACTAAAGTTTCAACTTATTCTTAGCATGCTTGATAAATGAACCTGGATTTCCTCCCTACTAGGATGTTGGTTGGGAGCTCTGGTAGCGTAGTGGATAAGACACTTGCCTGCTAACCAGAAGGCTGGTGGTTCAAACCCACCAGCCACTCCTCGGAAGGAAGGTTGGGCAATCCTACTTCCGTAGTGATACTGCCTCGGAAACCCA
>NW_006921637.1:14635695-14638178 GCF_000298275.1 Orycteropus afer afer | reverse complement strand
TGGTTCAAACCCACCAGCCACTCCTCGGAAGGAAGGTTGGGCAATCCTACTTCCGTAGTGATACTGCCTCGGAAACCCAAGGAGGGGTCGCTATGAGACGGGTTTGACTCGACGGCACATAACAACAACAACAACAGGTTGCTGGTTTGGGGTTTGTGTCTAAAACACTGTATGCTGAATTTCATATGTTGTTGTTGTGTGCCATTGAGTCAGACCCGACTCATAGCGACCCCTCCTTGGGTTGCCGAGGCAGTATCACTATGGAAGTAGAGTGCCCCATCTTCCTTCCGAGGAGTGGCTGGTGGGTTTGGACTGCCAGCCTTCTGGTTAGCAGTCAAGTGCCTTAGGCACTATGCTACCAGAGTAATTTGAAATTTCAATAATCACTTGAGGAAAAATAAATTTTCATTTGCTTTGTCTTTTTCCTTTCTCTTCTGGAAAATGAATACCCAGTTACATTTTCTTTACCTTCTTCTTTGGAGAAATTTTGTTTAGTATTCACATTTGTCAAAGGGTCTGAGACCTCTCCATGTCTGTCAAATTAATAAATTTTACCTAGAACTTGTTTTTCATCCATTGAATTGAGTTGATCTTAACAAAGAATTGCTGTTGATAATTTAAGAAACCAAGTTCCCCATTTACTTTATATTATATGTCTTTTTTTCTTTTTCTTTTTTTTTTAAGGTGGCCTCATAGACTGGTGAATTTATGTGTGTTTTTTTAATCTAGTGTTGTGATAGAGTTTCTGTCTGTATCTAGGTGGAGGCAGTTACTGATTTTCATGAAGCTGTCTTAAAATTTTGATTATTTCCTCTTCCATGAAAATCTGAGTCTTATGCCTTTCATATAGTCTGGGCTTGTAACAGCTTTTCTGAGAAAGTGATATAAATTGATCTGTTTAAAAAGTGCACACACACACACACACAAAAGATAGAGTAGGAGAGACAAGGATTTTTTTTTTTTTTTTGTATAATAATTCCTTAAAAAGGAGATTAATTGCTCTAAATTTCTTCTCTAAAGGATCCTATAAGCAAGAAAAAGACAAGGTTAAGAAAATGGAAAAAATTCCTGTCTCCAGATGGTATTATTAAAAACTAAATTATAATATTTCTCCAAAAAACTTTATTCTCATTGATTTAGTGATAAATAAGTCTTCATATAAATTTAATAATCTGGGGAAGGTTCCAGTAGGATGGTGGAATAGGCAGACAAACTACACAGACCTTCTTCAACAAAAAGGGGAATCAACTAATACAGATACAGAAGATAATCCTGGAGCCCTGAGCTTTGAAAGGAAGGACACAGAAGTGGACTAAACTCCAACTAGTAGAAGAATCTGCATGAAAACACCAAAAATGGAGAAATATGGAGCTGTGGTCTGTCGGTGATCTTGACAGCACGGACAGCTTGGATATTGCCAAGTGGTGTAATGACCTAGGATTTAACTTGAAAATCAGCCCTGCTAGCCAGGTACTGCATGGAACAATGCACTGGTGGCTGGTGAATAAAAGGGGAAGGAGAGAAGAGGGAGGCAGGGTGAGCTGTGGACTTTTGCCTGTCTGGAGGGCCCAGCCATTTTGAATGTTTACAAGCAGTCTGACCATTTTGGATATTTAAAATGACAGTGTTCTCTCAGATTCCAGGGACCTAAGAATAGGCTCCACTTGCCAGGGACCACAAGGACGTTCTGGACACAAATGACTGGAAAGGTGCAATATTCCCTTTGTTATTACTCTTATATCTCACACCCTCTTGGTGAAGGGTGGTGTGGCCATTCCTCACTCCCACCCACCTTCTGGCCTGGCACGAATTCCATCCCAGTCCATGTGCTCTGACAGAGCTTGAGTGTCCTGCCCTGCCTTACCCAGATTTCTTTTTTCCTTTTAAGTTTGTTGATTTTTGTCTGTTTAAAAATTATTACTATTCTTCTTCTTCTTCTTTTTGTTGCTGTTCTTCTTCTTATTCTTTATTCTTGCCTTCCCAAGTTCTAGTTTTCAGCTTTTTCTATCTACCCTGTTCCTGATTCCCATTTTTTTCTTGTGGTTAACCCCAGTCCTTGTTTTTCTTTCTGCATTTTTCCTATTTTTTTTCTTAATTATTCTCCTACTCTACTTCTTTTCTCTTATTGTGTCTTTCCGATATATTTTGGGTTTCTTTTTCTTGTATTTTCTTTTCTTTTTTCTTCTCTTTTATTTTTTTGGTGATTGTTCCTGTGTTGTGTGTTTTTTTCCACTTGATTTTACTTTCTTTGATGGTTTTCTGATTGTTGTTCTAGTCTAACTGAATGGGAGACAACAACTGTGCCCATAGGATGCAACCACACCAACACTTGCTGCAGCACCACTTCCTTCTCCACCAACTGGCCAATGATAAGTAACCACCAAGAAGGGCCTGACTCACCCTTAACTGCTCTTCAAAAATAGTTAACAGAGATCTAAATACAACAAAACACAAAGTCTTGGAGACAACAGACCATCACTGTC
>NW_006921637.1:14633097-14634885 GCF_000298275.1 Orycteropus afer afer | reverse complement strand
AACAGGATAGACCCCAAAAGAAAATCACCAAGACATATCATCATCAAACTCATCAAAACCAAAGACAAAGAAAGAATCCTGAAAGCAGCATAGGAAAAACAAAAAGTTATCTACAAAGGACAACCAATAAGAATAAGCTCTGATTTCTCAGCAGAAGCCAAGCAAGTGAGAAGGCAATGGGATGGTATATATAAAACCCGGAAAGAGAAAAATTTCCAACCAAGAATTATATACTTGGCAAAATTATCTCTCAAATATTATGGTGAAATTAGATTTCCAGATAAGCAGAAATTAAGGGAATTAGTTAAAACCAGGCCAACCTTACAAGAGATAGTAAAGGGAATCCTTTGACCAGAAAGCCAATAATAGCAAATAACATCTGACCATTAATACACAAAATGACATAACCCAGAAACCAACACAGCTATAGAAGTATCCAAAGTAAAATAAGCTTACAAGATTGTAAACAAGGAACCAACATCAATTGGCAAATGAAGACAACTACAAACCAAAAAGAGGGAAAAAATATTGTAGTTAGAGAACTTCTAAATGGTGAGAGTCAAGAGAGTGGAAAGATAGAAAGGACTGTTCTAAACTCAGGGAGAAAATGATAAATCACAGGTAACCTCAAAGAAAAATGATAAACTTTCACATCACAATAAAAAAGAGAACAAGTGCAAATATTTAGCAAATGCTAAAACAATAGCAACAAAGGAAATTATAACATGATTCATAAACATAATGAGCCCAGCACAGAAAATTATATGGAACAAGGAAACCAACAATACCATGAAAAACATACAACAAAATGGCAGCAACCAATTCATACTTGTCAATAGTTATATTGAATGTTAATGGATTAAATGCACCACTCAAGAAACAGAGAGTTGCAGACAGGATAGAAAATATAACCCATCAATATGCTGTCTATAAGAGACACACCTTAAAGACAAAGACAAAAATAGACTAAAAATCAAAGGTTGGAAAAAGATATATCAAGCAAATGACAACCAAAGAAGAGCAGGAGTGGCAATATTAATTTCTGATAAAAGTGACTTTAAGTCAAAAACCACCATACAAGACAAGGAAGGACATTTTATAATGATTGAAGGATCAATTGAAGAAAAAGACATAACCATAAAAATATCCATGGCTCCAATGAAAGAGCCCCAAAATACATAAATCAGACTTTAACAGAATTG
Organism: Orycteropus afer afer; assembly: GCF_000298275.1. Taxonomy (NCBI): domain Eukaryota; kingdom Metazoa; phylum Chordata; class Mammalia; order Tubulidentata; family Orycteropodidae; genus Orycteropus; species Orycteropus afer. Next base: position 14,633,683 of record NW_006921637.1, on the reverse strand, counting down.
AAAAGGCAAATAGATGAGTCCACAGTCATAGTGGGAGACTTTAATACACTACTTTCAATCACAGATAGAGCAACTGGAAAGAAACTCAACAAAGACACAGAAGAACTAAACAATACAATCCACCAATTTGACCTTATAGATATCTACAGAGCACTTCACCCCACAACAGCACAATATACATTCTTTTCCAGTGCACACGGAACATTATCTATGATAGACCATATGTTAGGCCATAAAGCAAACTTTAATACATTTAAAAACATTGAAATACTGCAAAGCATCTTCCCAGATCACAATGCTATCAAATTAGATACCAACAATAGGAAGATCAATGGAAAAAGAACAAACACATGGAACCTGAACAACACCCTCCTTAAGAACAACTGGGTAAGAGAAGAAATAAAAAATAAAATGAAAAAATTCCTTGAATCAAACGAGAATGAAAACACAACATACCAAAATCTTTGAGACACAGCAAAAGCAGTGATCAGAGGCCAATATATAGCAATAAATGCACACATCAAAAAAGAAGAAAGAGCCAAAATCAACACTTTAAACCAACATCTCCAACAATTAGAAAAATAAC
>NW_006921637.1:14627683-14628757 GCF_000298275.1 Orycteropus afer afer | reverse complement strand
GAAAGAGGGGGAGGCCTTCAACGAGATGGATTGACATGGTCGCTGCGATGATGGGCTCAAGTATAGCAAGGATCATGGAGGCATGGGATTGGGTAGTGTTTTGTTCTGTTGTGCATGGGGTCGCTATGCATCAGCAATGACTCGACGGCACCTAACAACAACAACAACAACAAACTACTTGTAGCCATAATCACATAAGAATACTGCTCTGCAACCACATTCCTAAGATCATAAAAGCAAGACATGAACAGGGCAGCACAAGGTAACCATCTTCCTCATATCCTGAGACCAAAGAAGGGACATTGGAAAAGAAATATCACAAATGCAAATTTACTGTTTAGGTGTCATCTCCTTATAATAGGCCATTCTTGAGGAGTTTTCTAGCACACTACCCATGGTTAGCATTAACTAGTTTTGGAGCCTGCACAACCCTGCCTTCCTTTACCAGCTGATGAACTAAGATGGCCAATCTAAGACAAAATCAAGACTTGAACCAAGAGGAAACAGCAGAGTACAGCTGCACAGAACTCATGGCATCCATGTTGAAGCACACAGACTTCATCTTAGAAAGAGATTGTACATGCACCTAACGTGAAGGAAGTTGAGGCTTATAATTAGGAATTTATCCCAGCCTTGTTCTACTTCCTGATTTTTCCCAAAGAGTCAGAGTTTTATGAGTAGCCTGCCTGCATAAGGTCTTTTGAAATCATGTATCTCATAGCCTTAAAACTATTATAAAGCTGAACCACTGAGACTATGGCCCCTAACTGCCCTTTAGGTCTGGAATTGAACCCACACCTGTGGTTTCCAGCCAAACAAAAGACAGGCATAAGAGTTGAACATTTACCTGAGGTAGATACAATCCTTGGAGAGAACAATCATGAAAGAAAGAAAGGCTGTTTATGCACAGGGAGACAGCTCAGGGGCAGGAGTGCATGGAGGGATGGACACTGGGACGAGGTAACTATCAGGAGGAAGTGGGAGGGGAGCTGTTGCATTGTGGAAACCTGTGGTCAATGTCATGAGACAAAGTGTATGTGAACTGCTGTATGGAAAGTGAATTTGCTCTGTAAA
>NW_006921637.1:14623455-14627583 GCF_000298275.1 Orycteropus afer afer | reverse complement strand
AAAGAGGGAGAGAATACAAATAACATAAATAAGAAACAAAATGGGCAACATCACAACAGAACCAACTAAAAAAAGGATAATATAATGATACTATGAAGAACTGTACTCCAACAAACTTGAAAATCTGGTAGAAATGGATAGATTTCTAGAAACACACTACTTACCTAAACTTACACAAAATAAAAAAGGGGCCAGGTTTGCTGGTGTGATAGAGTCTGATGGAACCATTGAGACTCTGGACTCTAGCTGCCCTTCAGGTCTGGAATTGAACCCACTCCTGTGGCTTCCAGCCAAACAAAAGATATGAGCTGAACATTTACATCAGGTAGATACACCCTTGGAGAGATCAGTCATGGGAAAGTAGAATGGCTGTGTATCATAGGAAGACAGCATGGGGGGCAGGATTGCGTGGGAAGGAAGGACACAGAGAAGAGGTAACTGTGGGGAGGATGTGGGAGGGGAGCTGTTGCATTTTGGTAAACTGGATTCAATGCCTTGAGATAAAGTGTATGTGAGCTGCTGTATGGAAAGTGAACTTGCTCTGTAAACTTTCCCCAAATTACAATAACATTTTTAAAAAAATTTTATTAGTCTGCATATTCCCAGGAATTAAAGAAATTGAACTCATTCTGCCAAAGGTTTTTATGTTCTGTATTATGTCAATCTTAAAAGCAAAAGCTTTCTAAGTAATTTAAGCTAGATATTATATGAAATGCTTTATTTCAGGAAAAAATATATTTTTGTCTTAAAACTAGTAGTTCTAGAATGGGAAAAGGTAAGCATAAGACAAACCTAGAGGAAATAAAGAAAGTCTAGTTAAGAATTATTTGATCTTTTACAAAATTTCTAAAGAGTTTTGATATTTACAGGGCAAATAAAAGATTATGATGAAGAGAAGGTAAAATTACTTACTGAGATAATAGTAAAGAAAAGTAAAGGGGAAAGAATTTTGTTGTCTTTTATCTTTCAAAATACCTAAGTGAGTTAAATATATGTCAATGAACTGAGTTGACTAATTCTTGTCTCTGATCATGAGTCAAAAAAAGAGGGAGGCCAGGATAAAATCAGGTCTCCTTGAAGGATGAGGAGCAACTAGGTGGAGACCTTTTAAGACAAAAGAAAATAGAAAAAATGTTGTCTTAATATGGTTTTCAGAAATTCAGTTGATCCCCTTCAGACAAGAGTGGTAAATGAGTTCTCTCTACTGTAGAGGAATTCTAAGAAGCCAAGAGATAGAAATCATAATGAGACACACCTGAAATGGCCTGGGGAAAATGTTTCCACCTGTAGCCAAAGACTTAAAGTTATATCCATATCAATGAATTGATCAGGTTGATCAGAGAATTTACAATTTCTAAAACTGAGATAGTCTTTTTTGTTGTTGTTGTTATATATGTGTGTGTGTATATATCTATATGTATCTCTCTCTCTCTCTCTCTCTCTATATATATATATATAATTTTCTGATTTGGGTGAAAGTTTACTGAGCCAATTGGCTTTTCTTCCAACAATCCATTCATATTCTGTTTTGTGATATTTACTGCAATCCCCACATTCTTCCAACTTCCTCCCTACACCTACCCCTCCTCTTCATTGTTCTTTTCCATGCCCTCCCATCTTCCTAGCTCTATCTGTGGGAAAATGCTGTCCTCTTAAACTCAGGTGCTGGACTGCTGTAATGAATGCATACCCTACTGATATTAATGGTCACCTTATAGGCCTGTCTATTCTTTGCCTGCCAGTTGAGTCACAGGGGATAAGTTCAGTTCCTAACTTGAAGGGGTCTAAGAACCATAGTCTTGCGCATTCCACCAGTCTTCACCAGACTAGTAAGCATTTTCCCTCCTCACTCTATTGTGCATCTCTCAACTGTGATTCCTTTCAGATCAGTAAGCAGTAGTAGCTGGGTACAATCTGGTTCTTCTGGTCTCAGGGTCATGGAGGTTGGACTTCATGTGTTCCATTAGTCTTTTAGACTAATTATATTTTGTGTCTTTGATTTTCTTCACTCTTCTTTGATCTAGATGGAGAGACCAATAGTTGCATCTTCGATAACTGCTTACAAACTTTTAAGTCCCCAGTCGCTACACACCAAAGTAGGGTGTAAAACATTATCTTTGGGGACTATATTATGCCAACTGACCTTAGCATCCCCCGAGATTATGGTCCTGCATCTCTGTATCCAGCAACTCATTCCCTCAAGGTGTTTGGTTATGACTAAGATGTTTTCATAACTTTGTCCCCTGTATGCTCTACTACATTCATGGATATATTTGCAGTGCATATAAATATATAGGTAGAGATAGCTTGTGATAAACCTTTATATATTTGTGGGTATAGTCCCATTCACATTCCCACCACTGTTCAGCTTGAGTTTCTATTTATGAATCCACTCCTACATTATTGTATTACTGTAATTGCAGGGTTATGTATGTACCATTATTCACCTTTGTTGCCTTTAATTTTGTGCTTCTCCCAGTTTCTTCTACTGCCTTGATCATTTTGTGATGACCTCCCCCTTATTGTATATTTCCTTTCCCTTCACCCAAGATAATATGTGTCTACCTTCTTGTTGGTGATTGCCCCTCTCTTCCCCTTCCACCCCTGATAACTGACAAAAACAAATGTTTATTTGTGTAACAATTTTTTTAACTTTTAAAGGTACTGGTCTCATATAATAATTATCCTTTTGTGATTGACTAATTTTACTCAGTATAATGTCCTCTAGGGGAGCTCTGGTAGTGTAGTGCCTAAGGCACTTGACTGCTAACCAGAAGGCTGGTGGTTCAAACCCACCAGCCACTCCTTGGAAGGAAAATGGGACAATCTACTTCCATAGTGATACTGCCTCAGAAACCCAAGGAGGGGTCTCTCTGAGTTGGGTTTGACTTGACAGCACATAACAACACCAACACCAACAATGTCCTCTAGGTTCATCCATGTTATGAACTGTTTTGCAGATTCATTGCTATTTTTTTTTTTTTATGTTACATAGTACTCCATTGTGTGTATGTACTGTAGTTTGTTTACCCATTCATCGATTTATGGGCAGTTAGGTTGTTTCCATCTTTTTACTGTTGTGAATAATACTGTGAAGAACATGGGTGTGTTCATGTCATGGCTTTTATTTCTTTAGGGTATATACCTAGTAGTGGGATTGCTGGATTTGAATGGTATTTCTTCCAACTTCTTAAGGAAGCACCATACTGCTTTCCACTATGTTTGTACTGTTTTACCATCCACCAGCAGTGTTGATCCTAGCCTCTCTACATCCTTGCCAGCTTTTGTTGTTTTTTGTTTTTGTGAACTTTGCTATTAACACTGGGGTAAGATGATACCTCATTGTTGTTTTGATTTGCATCTCTCTAGTGACTAATGATCAAGAGCATTTCTCATGTGTTTGTTGGCCACCTGAATGTCATCTCTGGTGAAGTGTCTTTTCACATCCTCTGCCCATTTTTTAAATTGGATTACTTTTTTTTCTTATTGTTGAGGTGTTAAAGTTTTATACAATTTTTAGAAATTAGTCCCTTATCTGATATGTTGTTGCCAGAAGTTTTCCCCAGTCTGTAGGTTCTCTTTTTATTCTTTTGACAAAGTCTTTTGATGCACATAAATGTTTAATGTTTAGAAGGTTAGAGTCGTCTAGATTGTCTTCTACTTTTTGTGCAGTTTTAGTTTCTAAAAGTGTAGATAGAATAGAATTTCTGGGAGAAGAATATGTGTTCTAACTTCATAACCTAAAGTTAAATATTAAAACATTGCATTATTCTACTACTTGTAGAAGTTTTGCACCTTGGGCAGTCTGCCCCTTGGGCAGTCAGCCGCAGGGGTCCAGGTGAGGAGAGAGAACCCAGGCACACCCAAAGTAGCAGGACAGGAGAGCAGGAGAAAGGGGATTAAAAGCCAGGAACATGGACAGAGGAGCAGTCAGCCGCAAGGACCCAGGGAAGGGTGGTACAAGAGTTTTCCAACAGGGAAACAAACTTGTCTGTTGGTTTGTCCTACCATGGTGATGTGTTGATGTGAGTTTTGAGGCTGAGCCACTGGTGTTTCAAACCCAGCGGGATGCACATGGTGCACAGGTATCAGCCCAGCTTATAGACTGAGACAGACCAGGAAGAAGGA
>NW_006921637.1:14615142-14619580 GCF_000298275.1 Orycteropus afer afer | reverse complement strand
TGTGGTCAATGTCATGAGACAAAGTGTATGTGAACTGCTGTATGGAAAGTGAATTTGCTCTGTAAATCTTCACCCACATCACAATTAAAAAAAAAAAAAAAGAAATAAATGATTACTTCAATATTCAAACAAACTGGCAACCTGTAACTATATATATAAAATATATAAACTATTATAAAGCTTCCTAGCCTGTAAGGCTCAGGGAGACACACATGGCATTGCCTCTGGCCCTGTGTGTCTCCACCTTGCAAGATTGTTGTTGTTGTCATGTGCTGTCGAGTTGGACCGACTCATAGTGACCCCTCCTTGGGTTGCCGAGGCAATATCACTACAGAAGTAGATTGCTCAACTTTCCTTCCAAGGAGTGGCTGGTGGGTTTGAACCACCAGACTTCTAGTTAGTAGTCAAGTGCCTTAGACACTATGCTACCAGAGCTCCTTGCAAGATTACTATCCTCTTATTAAATTAATCTCTGAGCTACAGCTGACTTTCTAGTCATTATTTTGGAACTCAGCCTATAACAAGTTATGTTTCACAGTGTATTTATGCCATGAATTAGGGCCCCGAAGTTAGCCTGTATATATGTATATATTTTTGATGATCTTTATGGTTTGGGGTTTTACATTTAGGTCTTTGATCCATCTAGAGTTAGTTTTTGTATATGGTATGAGACATGGATCCTGTTTCATTTTTCTGCAAGTGGATATCCAATTTTTCCAGCATCATTTGTTAAACAGACTATCTCTTCCTAATTAATGGATTTTGCCCATTAGTCAAAGATCAACTGTTCATAGGTGGATACATTTATTTCTGGGTTCTCAATTCTGTTCCTTTGGTCCATATGTCTGTCATTGTACCAATACTAGTTTTTTTTGACTACTGTGGCTGTGTAGTAGGGCAAAACTAATTGATACAATCTTAAAGTGTTAAAGTTAGATTGAGGACTATATGGAAAATAGTGAAAATTGGAATGAAAACAAACTTGCTCTTAACATTAATTACGTAATGCCTAAGGCATTTGATTGCTAACCAGAAGACTGGCAGTTCAAACCCACCAGCCACACCTCAGAAGGAAGGTTGGGCAATCTACTTCTGTAGTGATACTGCCCTGGAAACCCAAGGAGGGGTTGCTATGAGTTGGATCTGACTCCATGGTAGTGAGTTTGGTTTGTTTTTTTTAATATAGGCTTGAAATAATTTCCAAGATCTTTAGGTAACCTAATATTAAATTGAGTTAATAGATGTTTGTTGTAATTTAACCATATATACTTTTACTTTTTAGGCTACAGAGAAACCATATGTGTGTGTGTGTGTGTGTGTGTGTATGTATATATATAAAACTCCCTTTGAATTGAATCCAACTCATAGTGACTTCTCCTTCTTTTTTCAAGGTGGTATCTCTATGCAAGTAGATTGCCTAGTCTTCCTTCCAAGGAGTTACTGGTGGGTTTGAATCACCAGCCTTCTGGTTGGCAGTAATATGCCTTAGGCACTATGCCACCAGAGCTCCTATATTTATATTCTTGTGTTTGCTGATGAATGTATTCATTATTGTCACTGAAAGGGTGATACTATAAGAAATATTAAAAAAAATACAAACTTTAAATGTTTATTAAAAGTGGAAAAAGTCTGATTGCAAGTTTGATAGGTTAATTTATGAGAATTTTTAAAAGCTTAATGTTAAATTGCAAAGAATATTTAATAATAAAAATTTCTTCAATTATTGGGTGTGATAGTTGGAGTTGTGTGTCAACTTGGCTGGACCACAATTCTGAGTGGTTTAAGCAGTTGTGATATGGGTTATTCTCATATGAGATTGAATGCATATGTTTTGAGTAGGCAATCCATTGAAAGGGAGTTTCACTTGGGGTGTGGCCTGCTTCCAATATATTGATGGACATTCTGGGAAAAAGAGCCACTCTTCTGTGTATCAGGATCCTGTTGTGCTGCCTACAACTGTCTGTGAGTGAACAATCCACCATTTGGGCTGGAGATCTTGGATTTGTCATTTATTGGAGTCAACAGTCAGTATACTGCCTGCCAACCTTGAGCTCGTCAGCCCCTGCAGCTGCATAAGTTGGGAAAAGCCTCTAGCTTGACATTTGATCCAAGAACTTGGGACTTGCCTGTTTCTGTAAGTGTGTGAGCCATTTTTCTAAGATAAATTTCTCTTTCTGTCTTTCTATAAGCTTTACTGGTTTTGCTACTCTATAGGACTCAGCCTGACACATTTGGTACCAATAATAGTTCTAGAGAGACAAAATCATAAGGATGAGGTTCCTAAATTGGTTCTCACCAATTCTATTTTGGTTCTCCAATTTGATTAATCATAAAGGCACTGGTGACTCTGCCCCCTTTAGTAAAGAAGGCCCTGCTAATCCATGGTGTGAGGTGGCAACATTAATATGCAAAATAGCACCACCAGTTGATCAAGTATTTTGGAGAAGTAAGGCTCTAGGTGATTTCATATTTGATACTTTTCTGCAATTTTTTCAGCGTGAGGAGTATGAGGAAGCTGGTTGGTTGGTCCTACTTACACTAGACAAAGTAGTGAAAGAGCGAGATGAGTTCAGGGCTTCTGAGTCAAGCTCAAGCACCACATAAAAGACCTCAGTGTTTCCAGTTGTGCTCTGACAGAAAGCTTTTTTTTCTTCTAGTAACAGAGCTGATATTGCTGAAAACCAAACCTAGAGTCTTACTGTAAGGGTGGCTGAATTACAATGCCAAATTAATTGCCAACCCAGAATGGTGTCTGTAGTTAAGGTGAGGGCATAGATTGAGAAAAAAATGGGATCCTGAAACCTGGAATGGGGACATATGGGCATGTCAGGAAGATGAGGATATACAGCCTGTAAATTCTGTTGACTCCTTCCCATCTGAAGGGATTACTATAAAACTATTATCCCTTCCACCTCCATTTGATGGGATTAACCCAACTGTTCTTGCTGGGTCATTGCCTGAGATAGATGTCATGGAAGAATAGTCTCAGGAACTTCCCCAACTACCCATTTTTGCTGCTAGACCTATAACTAAACTTAAGTCCAAATGAGCCCCAAAAGGTGAAATAGAAAGTGTGACTGAGGAAGTGGTACGCTACACCTGAAGAGATCTACTTGATTTTGCTCACATGTACAGACAGAAACCTGGAGAATATGTATGGGAATGGTTACTGAGGGTATTGGATAATGGTGCAAGGAATGTAACATTGAATCAGTCTGAGTTTATTGATTTAGTACCACTAAGTATGGATTCTTCATTCAGTGTTTCAGCTCGAGAGGTTAGGAAAGCATCTAATAGTTTATTTGGTTGGCTTACTGAAGCATGGATTATGCGGTGGTCTACCTTAAGTCAAGTTGAAGTACCAGACCTGCCTTGGTATAATGTAGAAGAGGGTATCCAGAGGCTTAGGGAAATTGGCATGTTAGCATGGGTTTATTAGATTAGACCCCTAGAGCCAGAAATGGAGAGTCCAGAGGACATACCTTTCACCAGTACAGTGAGGAACAAATTTGTGAAGGGAGCTCCAGCATCCTTGAAGACTGCTGCAATTGCTATCTTATGCAAGCCAGATTTGACCATGGGAACAGCACTAATTGAACTAAGACACTTAACTATGATGGGGCTGATTGGACCCCATGGTAGTAGGGGCCAAGTGGCAGCAGTTAATCAGCAAAAACAAGGTGGGTGTGGTTACCATAATGGACAACAGAGGCAAAACAGTATTCAGGATACTCTGACTCATGTGGAATTATGGCACTGGCTACTTAAGCTTGGTGTTCCTAGGAGTGAAATACATGGCAAACCTACTAAATATTTACTTGATTTGTATAGACAGAAGAATTCGAGGTCACATGAACAGCATTCTAGGTTGAATCACCAGAATAGAGAGTCATGCCTCTCAATCAATTCCCAGACTTGAGTCAGTTTACAGACCCACAACCCCTTAAATGAAGGGGAGGCTAGGTTCCCTTGAGGAAGGACCCCTCTACATTGCCAAAAATTTATAATGCCAATCTTTCTCCTAGCCTTCCCCAAAGGGATCTGGGGCCTTTTACAAGAATGACTATTCATTGGAGAAAAAGAAATAATCAGACTTTTTGGGGATTGCTGGACACTGGCTCTGAACTGACACTAATTCCAGAAGACCCAAAGCATCACTGTGACCCACCACTCAGAGTGGGGGCATATGGAGGTCAAGTTATTGATGGAGTCTTCACTTAGGTGCATCTCGCAGTGGGTCCAGTGGGTTCCTAAACCCACCCTGTAGTGATTTCCCCAGTTCCAGAATGCATAATTGGAATAGATATACTCGGCAATTGGCAGAATTCCCACATTGGGTCCCTGACATGTGGAGTAAGGGCTATTATGGTAGGAAAAGCCAAGTGGAAGCCATTAGAACTGCCTCTACCTAGAAAAGTAGTAAATCAAAAGCAGTACC
>NW_006921637.1:14611795-14614732 GCF_000298275.1 Orycteropus afer afer | reverse complement strand
TTGCTTGAGCAAATTAGTACATTTCCTGGTACTTGCTATTGATCTGGCCAATGCCTTTTTCTCAATACCAATTTCAAAGGACCATCAGAAGCAGTTTGCCTTCAGCTGGGAAGGCCAACAGTATACTGTCACAGTCCTTCTTCAGGGGTATATCAACTCCCCTGCACTATGTCATAATTTAGTCCATAGGGATCTTGATCACCTTTGGTTTCCACAAGGCATCACACTGGTCCATTATATTGATGACATTATGCTGACTGGACCTAGTAAGGAAGAAGTATAAACTCTAGATTTATTGGTGAGATGTCTGTGTCTAGACATCCCATCTGTTGTTGTTGTTGTTGTTATGTGCCATCTAGTCGGACCCAACTCATAGCAACCCCTCCTTGCATTGCTGAGGCAGAATCACTTCGGAAAGTAGATTGCCCAACCTTCCTTCTGAGACGTCCGATCTAGAGGGTGGGAAATTAACCCAACAAAAATTCAGGCACTTTCCACCTCAGTGAAATTTCTAGTTGTCCATTGGTGTAGGGTATGTCAAGATATTCTTACTCAAGTGAAGAATAAGTTATTTTATCTGGCTTCCCCCACAACTAAAAAGGAGGCACAATGTCTGGTGGGCCTCTTTGGATTTTGTAGGCAACCTATCCCTCATTTGGGTGTGTTGCTTAGGCCTATTAATCAAGTGACCTGGAAAACTGCTAGTTTGGAGTGGGACCCAGAACAACAAAAGGCTCTGCAACGGGTTCAAGCTGCTGTGAAGACTGCTCTGCCCCTTGGGCCATATGATCCCACTTATCCAATGGCTTGAAGTGTCTGTAGCAGATAGAGATGCTGCTTGGGGATCTTTGGCAGGTCCCTATTGGTGAATAGCAAAGCAGACCCTTGCGATTTTGGAGCAAAGCCCTGCTACCCTCTGCAGGTAACTACTCTCCTTTTGAGAAACAACTTTTGGTTTGTTATTGGGCTTTAGCAGAGACTGAACGCCTAACCATGGGCCACCAAGTCACCATGAGGTCTGAGCTGCCCATCATGAACTGGGAGTTGTCTGATCCACAGAAACATAAAGTTGGACATGCATAGCAGCACTCCATCATTAAAAGGAAGTGGTATATTAGAGATTAGAGATCGGGCTTGAGCAGGACCTGAAGGCACAAGTAAGTTTCATGAGGAAGTGGCCCAAATGCCTATGGTCTCCACTCCAGTCACATTACCTTCCGTCTCCCAGTCTGCACCTGTGGCCTCATGGGGAGTTCCTTATGATCAGTTGACTGAGGAAGAGAAAACTCATGTCTGGCTTACAGATGGTTCTGTGTGATATGCAGGCACCACTCAAAAGTGGAGAGCAACAGCACCCCTTTCTGGGACTTCCCTGAAGGACAGTAGTGAAAGGAAATCCTCCCAATGGGCAGAATTTTGAGCCGTGCATATGGCTGTTCACTTACATGGAACAAGAAATGACTAGATGTACGATTGTATAGGGATTCATGGGCTGTGGCTAATGGTTTGGCCAGATGGTCTGGGACTTGCAAGGAGCACGATTGGAAAATTGGTGACAAGGATGTATGCGGAAGAGGTATGTGGACAGATCTCTCTGAATGGGCCAAAGGAGTAAAGATATTTTGTGTGTCATGTGAATGCCCACCAAAAAGTGACCTAGGCAGAGGAGGACTTCAACAATTAGGTGGATAAGATGATACAGGCAGTGGAAGCCAGTCATAGTTTTTTCCCAGCTGTTCCTGTCATTGCTCAATGTGCTTGTGAACAAAGTGCCCATAGTTGTAGGGATCGAAGTTACACATGGCCTCAGCAACATGGACTTCCACTTACCAAGGGTGATTTGGCTACCATAACTGTTGACTGCCCCATCTTCCAGAAACAGAGACCAACCCTGAGTCCATGATATGAACCCATTCCTTGGAGTGATAAGTCAGGAACCTGGTGGCAAGTTGATTACATTGGACCACTTCCATCATAGAAAGGACAGTGTTTTGTTCTTACTGGAATAAATACTTATTCGGGATATGGATTTGCCTTCCCTGCATGCAGTGCTTCTGCCAAAATGGCCATCCATGGACTTACAGAATACCTTATCCACTGTCATTGTACCCACACAGCATTGCTTCGGTTCAAGGGACTCACTTCACAGCAAAAGAAAAGTGGCAATGGGCCTATGCTCATGGAATTCATTGGTCTTACTATGTTCCCCATCATCCTGAAGCAGCTGGCTTGATAGAACAGTGGAACAGCCTAGTGAAAACACAATTGCAGTGCCAGCTAGATAACAATACCTTGAAGAGTTGGGGCAATGTTCTCCAGGAGGCTGTCTATGCTCTAAACTAGCATACAATATATGATGCTGTTTCTCCAATAGCCAGGATTCATGGGTCCAGGAATCAAGGGGTGGAAACGGGAGTGGTACCTCTAGTGACTCACTCAAAAACGTTTTTTGCTTCCTGTCCCTGCTACCCTGTGCTCTGAAGGTCTGGAGATCTTAGCCCAAAGGGAGGAACACTCCCACCGGGAGACACAATACTCATTGCATTGAGCTGGAAATTAGGAATGCCACCTGGCTATTTTGGCCTCCTTATGCCTCTGGATCAAAAGACAAAGAAGGGCATTATTGTACTATCTGGTGTGATAGATCTTGATTACCAAGGGAAATTGGATTGACCTTAAATAATGGAGGTAAAGAAGACTATGTCAATACAGGAGATTCTTTTTTTAAAAAAATTTTTAGTTCTGGTTTCCTTTTTTTTTTTTAATTGTGATTTGGGTGAAGATTTACCAAGCAAAGTCACTTTACATACAGCAGTTCACATACACTTTGTCTCATGACATTGACCACAGTTTACCACAATGCAATAGCTCCCCTCCCACTTCCTCCCCATAGTTACCTCTTCCCAGTGTCCATCCCTCCATGCACTCCTGCCCCCT
>NW_006921637.1:14577006-14579169 GCF_000298275.1 Orycteropus afer afer | reverse complement strand
CAGCTCCGTATGTCTCCTTTTTTTGGTATTTTCACACAAATTCTTCTGCTAATTGGGGTTTAGTCCAATTCTGTATCCTTCCCTTCAAGGCTCCGGGGTCCACGATTATCTTCTGTGTCTGTGTTAATTGGTTTCCCTTTTCTTTGTTGAAGAGGGTCTGTGCAATCCTTCTGTCTAGTCTGCCATCTTGCCGGAACTCCTTGGATTACAACTTTTTATAAAGAAAACAAATATCTTCACTACTGAACCAATTACCAACATCATGATAAATGGAGAAAAAAGGAGAAGTTGTCAGAAATTTCATTTTCCTTGTATCTCCAATCAACACCCATTGTAGCAGCAGTCACGAAACCAGACATTGTATTGCATTGGACAAATCTGCTGCAAAAGACCTCTTTCATGTGATAAATAGCAAAGATGTCTCTTTGAAGCCTAAGATGTGCCTAACCCAAAGCACGGTATGTTCAATTGCCTTATATGCATGTAAAAGCTGGACAGTGAATAAGGAAGACTGAAGAAGAGTTGATGCCTTTGAATTATGGTGTTGGTGAAGAATATTGAAAATGATATAAACTGCCAGAAGAAGAAATAAATCTGTCCAGGAAGAAGTGCAGCCAGAATGCTCTTTGGAAGTGAGAATGGACAGACTTTGTCTCACTTACTTTGGTCGTGTTGTCAGAAGGGACCATTCCCTGGAGAAAGGATATCATGCTTGGTAAGGTGAAGGGTCACCAAAAAAGGGGAAGACTTTCTTTCTTTCTTTTCTTTTCTTTTTTTTTTTTTTGAGTTTAATAAACAGAAATTTATTTTCTCACAGTTAAGGAGGCTACTAGTCCAAACTCAGAGCACTAGTTCCAGAGGCTTTTTCTCTGTCAGCTCTGAAGGAAAGTCTTTGCCCATTCATCTTTTGCTTCTTGGTTCCCTGGAGATCGCCATGTGTCTTGACATCTATCTTATCACATCTCTCCTCTGCTTATTTTTAAAATATCTTTTATATCTCAAAAGATTGACTCCAGGCATTACCTACACTACTCCTGCATCATTAACATAACAAAGACAACCCATTCCCAAATGGGATTATTACCACAGCCATAGAGGTCAGGATTTACAACACATATTTTGTGGGGCCATAACTCAATCCATAACATTCCACCCTTGGCCCCCTCAAATTTATGTCCTTCCCACATGCAAAACACATTCACCCTATTATCTCATCCCCAAACTCTTACCTCCACGTCCAAAATCTTATGTTTTGAATCATCTAAATCTAATATAAATGAGACTTCAGGGATATTCCATCCTGGTCAAAATTCCTTTTCATCTGTGAACGTATGAAATCTAGACTACAAGTTACTGGTTCCCAAAATACAATGGTGGAAGAGGCACAAGGCAGTCATTTCCATTACAAATGAGAGAAACTGGAAGGAAAGAGGAGGTGACAGGCACTAAGCAACTAAAAATTCCAGCAGAAAAATTTACATTAGCTCTCAATGCTTGAAAATAATCCTCTGTTCTCTGAGACTATCTGGACAATGGCCCTGCCCTCCAGACTCTGCTGCAGCCAGGATCCATCTGACATCAACAATGACATCTCTCACTCCATGTCCTTTTCTGAATCCAGCTTGCATTTCCAGCAGTTCTCTGTCACTATACTGCTGCAACCATTTTTTAAATTATCTTTTCTAAAAAAATGCATTTTATTTAAATATAATTTATGTACAGTGAAATACACAAAACTAAAGTGACATGGGTCAATGCCTTTTTTTTTTTTTTTCAGTGTTCCCTCCCCTCCCCTTCCACCCCTGGCAACCAACAAAGGAAGTTTCCCTCCATATATAAACCTTTCATTGACTCCCCACAACAACAAACTAATACTATATTTGTCCTTCTGTGATTGACTTATTTCACTCAGCATAATGTCCTCCAAGTTCATCTATATTATGTGGTGTTTTGCAGATTACATTATTCTTTAGTACTGCATAGCATTCCATTACGTGTGTGTACCATAGTTTGGTCATCCACTCTTCAGCTATAAATCTTAGAGATAAGCCCCTTGCCAGATATGTAATTATCGGGAAATATGAATTTGTTGCTGTCATTTTTGTTATGTGCTTTTTTGTGGTGTTGATTTCTTTGTTTCATATAATTTTCTATGCTGAGCTC